>NC_090657.1:170526806-170841306 GCF_040937935.1 Hyperolius riggenbachi
CACATGCTCAGTCATGTTGGGGAAGAGGGGAGAGCGGCCGGGCACATGGCTAATTAATATTCACTGCACTCAGTGATGTGCAGTGTTTACTTCCTGGAGCGGCCGCTCTGTGCGACGATTGGCCGGGCGGGACCACGTGATGCCGCATGCATCCAAGAGTACGCATCACGGCATCACGGACACCAGAGTGAGCTGCACAACGCGGCTCACTCTGACGTCCACATCAGAGAGCACCAGGCGTTGCGTTAGGGGCACGTTATGTGCCCTATAACGTCCCCTAAACGCAACGTCCTGGTGTATAACTAGCCTAAGAATACTAATGGATTACTTCCTGTTACACTAATCCCCATGACATTTAATTATTTATTCTATTTATAAAGCACCAACATACTAGGCAGCGCTAGACATTAGTTAGAGAGACACTTAAAATGAACCAGAGATGAAAATAAACTAAAGAGATAAACAATTGGATCTATCCCTCTACTCCTAAAAATGACTCTTCGACATCTCCAGCTTTTATTTTATGTATCAACATTTACAAAGCAGATTTAATGTTTCATAGACTCAATTGCAGTGTCTCAAGAGTCCCAGACTGAGTGAAAATACATGAACTATTGACCTCATCTTTTCCTCTCACAGTCAGAAGCCCAGGTATCTGCTTAGGAAAGTGTTTTATGCTGAGTACACACAATGCGTTTTTTCAGTTGATTTCCCGTTTTTCCGTGCAATTCTCTTATCTTTTCTTATGAATTTCCATTCACATCTATGAGAAATAATCGAGTGGTAAAACGATCGAAAGTGATATCGGACATGACGGAAATTATCAATCGAATGCATCTATTGACCACAAAACGCAACGTGTGTCCCTAGCATTATAGCTGTAATTTGTTATCAGTGAGCCGACTGAGTCCTGACTGGAGTAAAACTGTCAGTTCCATAGCTAACTATAAACTCTTTCAGGCCTTGTTCACATCATAAATCGCAATCACTGATGTCAGCGTTTTGCGACTTTGTGAGCGATTTTTTTTAACGCCTCCCGACGCTTACCTGCGCGTTATTGTTTTTTTGTAAATCGCTTTTCTAAGCGCTTTTGCAGAGCAAATAATTTTTTCACTACCTGACGCCAGTCACGGAGTGAACTCTTTCACCCGCAAAGGAATAAATACAATGTATTTATTCATGAAAGCGCTGGGGAAATCACTATACAAATCGCTTTCTCAAGCGCCTTTGCGATTTCCCTATACCCTCCAGTGAGGCAAATCGCCCCAAAAATGCTACAGGCAGCCTTTTGGTGAGCGGATCGAAATCGAACCGCTCATACTGTATGTGAACACTCTCATAGGGAATCATTGAACAAGCGCTTTTAGGGCGATTAGGTGTGAATAAGCCCTCAGGAAAGGAAAAAAGAAAAGGAGCACAGCATAAGGTTCTGTATGCTTGCCACTGTATATGCACATGTCTATTTTATTATGTCACACATCATCTCTGGTACACTACAAAAAAAAAATACTTGTACACAACTGGGGCTTCTACCAGCCCCCTGCAGCCATCCCGTGCCCTCGCAGTCACTCACAGATCCTTCTGTCTTATGCCGCCAGCTACTTTCACTTCGTCTCCTTCTACGAGTTCCCGTCCGCAATAGCATCCTGCGCTTACGGCGCAGTGCGCATGTTGGCCGAAAGTGAAAGCTGGCGGCGGGGGACAGGAGGATTCAATTGTGATTGCGAGGGCACAGGACGGCTGCAGGGGGCTGGTAGAAGCCCCAGGTGAGTAAAACTGATTTTTTTTTTCTTAGGCTTAAAGATCACTTTAAGGTTACAGACAATATTTAGGGTTGACATACAGCAATAAGACAATACAAGAATAGATGCAATACAAGAATAAAAACAGTAGCAGCACAGTATGAGTGCAAGGTAATGCTTAAGGGACTCCGAGCAGTGCAGAAACTATGGAAAGATGCATATCATTTGAAAGCTCTCTTTCTCCTCTTTCCAATGATATATAAACCGCCGCCCTACGCCTTTTAGTTTTCGCAATTTTTGTGATTGAAATTGCCACGGCCGCGATTTCAATCGCGAAAATAGAGAAAACTAAAAGGCGTAGGGCGGCGATTTAGGTGTCGCCAGAAAGAGGAGAAAGAGAGCTTTAAAATGATATCCATCTTTCCATAGTTACTTGTATTATACAGGACGACACTTTCCCCAGTGTCAGCAGCTCCATTCAGCAGAATGAAGCTGCTGACTTTAGGAAAAAGTCGCCCTGTGTAATACAAGTAACTATGGAAAGATGGATATCATTTTAAAGCTCTCTTTCTCCTCTTTCTGGCGACACCTAAATCATCGCCCTACGCCTTTTAGTTTTCGCAATTTTTGCGATTGAAATTGCCGCGGCCGCGATTTCAATCGCGAAAATTGCGAAAACTAAAAGGCGTAGGGCGGCGGTTTATATATCATTGGAAAGAGGAGAAAGAGAGCTTTCAAATGATATGCATCTTTCCATAGTTTCTGCACTGCTCGGAGTCCCTTTAGTCACTCACTGGATGGGAGCATGGAGAGTAGGCAAGTCGAGTTCACTCAAGAGTTTGCTCAGATCCATAGGATGCATGACCGGTAACGGAGGTGCGTGATCAGGTAGGAGACATAAGGAGGAGGGCCCTGCCCGAAGGCTTACAGTCTAGAGGGAGAGTTAGGGACACGAAAGGTAGGGAACCAGAGTTCAGCTGCGGCATGACATGATGTAAAACAAATTAAACCGTTCCCAGCAAAAACTAAACCTAAATAGTATATTCTGAGCCTAGGATGAGGAGGTACATCATCATTAGAGAAGTATTTGACAAAGTGAGTTTTTTGTTCCAGAGCTCCACTAAGGATACGCACTACCACCACCAAGAGCGTAAAGAGGAAGTTTCTCTGGTCTGAGCAGGAAGACCCGCCCTTTTGGCTATTTTATTTCAATAATCTTTATTGAAATTCTCACAAAAAGTCAAACAACATGTGCTGACAAAGTAATCCAAGTCTCTCAGTACAATCAAAAGGGAAGAATGGTCCCATTCTGTTTACATGGTCTACATGAAAGCGCTAAAGGTAGGCAGAGGAGGACGACAGAGGAGGATGGCAGAGGGGCCGATTAGTCTGAAGGGGGCTGGAGGAAGCCCCTGGTATGTATATTTTCTTTATTTTTAGCTATCTCAGGTTTACTTTAAGCTCAATACACACTCTTGACCACCATCGCTAAACAACAAGCGATGCCCGACAAACGAACAACGTCTGAAGGCAACACATGCTGTTTGATTAAAATGATGGACCAAAGAAAGCTCTACCGATCGGACCATCAGCGGAAGTTAAACAATGAGTACCTGGAAGTATGTCATTAGTCACACAAATGGTTTTTAAATGGAGTGATGTTTGTTATCACCCGATAAACGACTTTCACATGAATTACACCAATAATAGTACAAACAAATCCGCTGGGATCTTTTCACGTCGTTGTACATCTTTTTTCCAACAATACATGGCTGACCTGTCGTTTCTCATTCGTTACGGGCGATGGCGATTGAGCGTGTGTGCGAGGCTTAGACGACGATGAGCTGGGAGTACCTGAAGAGAGAGATCAACTACAAAGAACTCTAGGGTTTTTGTGGCCCCAAGCAGCACATAATTTGTGCCCTCCCAGTTAGAGGCACTTTCTCGCATAACAATAGGTTACCAAAGGTGCCCCCCCCCCCCCCCCCCCCCCGAAAACAAATTAGCCCTCCAGTAAAGGTAGGTAGCCAAAGGTGCCCCCCCCTCAGTATAAGTAGCCACCATCTTCAGTATAGGTAGCCAAGGTGTTCCCCAGTATAGATAGCCACCCTAGTATAGGTAGCCAGGGTGTGTGTCCCCATTCTAGATAGCTACCCCAGTATAGGTATCCAAAGGTGCGTCTCCCCCATCTTCCCCTTTACATAGGCCATTGGTTTCAGAGGGGGTATGTAGCTTCCTCTGTCTTCCCATCCCCAGCACTTGTAGACCTGAAGATCAGCTGTGAACGGAAAAGAGGAAAGCAATACACAGTAACCATGCGGCACACTTCAAATATAGGAAATGAGCAATGACCTCACTTCCGTAACTGGAATGTACTCTGTGGTCACTGTGCCGCTCTCCCCTCCGTTCACGCTGCCACTGATCTGAGGTCAGCGTGTGAGTGATGTGGAAGCAGTGGCAGCCATACAAATCACAGACAGGGCAGCCTGAACTGGACAGTGAGTCCTGACCTGTCCAGAACCCTTTCCCCAATTCTCCATGATCCCAACCTCTTTTCAAAGTTTGACCCTCTTAACGACTGTTGAATCTATAATGGACACCGTCTTATGAGCTAATAAAAGATACTTGTTTCTCACCAGTTCTTTATGCAGACCAATGCCTTCCCTTCCTGTTTACTGATCACCAATCATGGACATCAGTCATTTAAAGCAAAGGAAAAAAAAGGGAGGGGGGGGGGGGGGGGGGTCTTGCAAAACTCTTCTTAGGGCTGAAACCTGCTTTAAATTGCTAATCACAATCAACATTACTTAGACACTTTTTTAATTTTGGAATTTAGTAGTAGCGATTTGTATAGCGCTTGCATTTTCCATCAGCACAAGGTCTTATTGGTGCAGCAAGTGGTGTTGGGAAGTAAAAAATGGCTTTATTCACCAGCTGAAAAGTGATTTTGCAGCAATCCCATATTTTGTATAGCGGTGCAAATGCTCCAAAAATGCTGCTGGCATCGCAATTGGATTTTAGGAAATCACAATGGCTCCTGTGGGATCAGCCCTGTTGACTTTCATTAACCTCCCTAGCGTTCTGGACGAGCTGAGCTCGTCCAGAGACGCTAGAGGGCACCGCTCAGGCCCCGCTGGGCCAATTTTGATCTTTTTTTTCTTTCAAACACGCAGCTAGCACTTTGCTAGCTGCGTGTTTGCCCCAATCGCCGCTGCTCGCCGCCGATCCGCCGCAAAAGAGGGCCCCCCCGCAGACCCCGTGTGCCGCCTGCCCAATCACCGCCAGGCTGCGCTTTGGCGTGGATCGGGAGTCCCAGTGACGTCACGACGTCGTTGACGTCAATGACATCACTCCGTTAGTCGCCATGGCGACGGGGGAAGCCCTAAAGGAAATCCCGTTCAGAACAGGATTTCCTTATGGGCGTGATCGCCGGCGGCGATCAGAAGGGTGGGAGGGAGGGAAGAGGGAGGGGAGAATCATGTAGCTAGCGCTAGGCTAGCTACATGATAAGAAAAAAATATGGGGCGAAAAAAACCCTCCCGCGGCCGTGCGAATTGAAACGCCCAGCAGGTTAACCTAGTGCTTTTTGAACTGCAGGCACACCCAGAACACTGCTGAAAGTGCCCTTGTGGGCCCCAAGCCTAAAGCTTAATGAGAACCTGAACTGAAAATGAAAAGTCAGAATAACCATATGTTAGGCTTGGTGGTGTATTCTCCACAGTCAGCATGCAACGCATGAGCTGGCGTGGAGGAGGTACACACACTAGCACCAGGAAACAGGCTATCCCTAGTATAGTGGAGGGGAGGACTGACTCCAATAGGAGATTGTGGCGCACAGAGCCGGTGCAGATCTGACAGCCACAAACAATGCTTTCGTTATAACGTCTCAGCGCAAAGTAGCGCTGAGCGCATAAACCAGAACTGAGGAGATCAGGACAGGTAGACAGAATGAACGCTTGCTAGCTAGCGGCTACTTAGCGACAGCAAGCGTCCAAAACCAGACAGACTGGAATGAGGCAGCCAATGCGATGCGGCGATGGCGTGCCTCACAAAGACAGGACAGGATAGTCAGAAAATAGCAGGATTAAGATAGATGAACGTAACACAGATAAATATACAATAAGTATGTTTTCCTAGCGTATTACAATTACAGCTATCAATGAAACTATTTGTAACGTCTGACTAACATATGTATATATCGGCAATGAACCGATATATGACATAAGCAGGAACGCTGACTAGGACTGGAGTAATACAGGGAACAGGACTCAGAAGGATTCGCTATCTCTTCGCAGAGATGAACGCAATCCACAAACAGGACCAGGAACAGGATAACTAGCTCAGCGCGGGTGTTCACGGTACGCGCAAACTACCAAAACGTGCTGGAAAACTGACTAACTGCACACAGGATATAAACAGTTCGTGTACGTATACATCAGCGACACTGATGTATCACGTAACACAAATACAAGGAAAATAATAAACGTGCTGGTATGCATATATATTGGCAATGAACCAATATATGATGCAAAGACCAGCAAAGTATCTTTATAACAAGAAACACGATCGGGGGCTAAAGCGACAGCAAGACTGGCTTAAGCTGAAGCTATGAAAACCCAAGGAAACCCTGCAGGAAGCAGATCTTTATACTGAGGTCATCCAATGGGAGCAGACATGCAGATTCCCACACAGGTGAATGATAATCAGTCACAAGCTGACAGCAGGGAAAGACAGACAAAGCTATGCAACTTGCATGGAAATAGATCAGAACTGCCTGAGCTGCAGCACTACTACTTCCAGTAATAGCTGCTGCAGCAGCGATCATTACAGTACCCCCGCCTTTAAAAGCGGATTCCAGACGCTTTTCAAAACCGAAATTCCCAACAAAACAGTCTGACTGATAATTCATGATGACCGGGACAGCCCGGCAAGACCGAATTCCAGAATCAGTCCCCACAAGACTGGACCCATCAGAACCAGAACCTACAGAACCACGCCCATCAGTACCACAAGCCCCAGTGTGATACCCATCAGAACCATGATTTCCAGAAGAAAGCCCTCCGAAATTCCCTGAGCGATACCCACCGCCTTCCAGGAACCGTTCAGAAACGCCAAAGCCTTTGCAATGCCCACCGGTACTGTCTTTACCAACACAAAACCCACTGTTGAACCAGTCCAAGGTACCAGGACAGGTTTTCTCAGAGACCTCCCAGAACACCTTGAAGCTCCAAAGAGATCCCCATGTGTCAGAACGCCCCTTAGGCTCACATGGAGAACTATCAAGAACCCCTATGGAACCTAGGGCAATTTCCGAGTCAGGGCCACAAGGAAAAACATCAATATCAGGGCTTTCAGGGACCAGAACCATCTCTGGGCATGCAGGCAGACTGGCAACATCAGAACGTGTTCCCACTAAGGAAGCATCAGAGCACGCTAACACCTTAGACACACTTGGGCATTCTGGCACACAAAGAACATCTGGGCACACCGGCACAAGAGAAACCTCTGGGCATGTCAAGGAACTGTGAGCCTCAGGGTCAGCCAAGACAGGACCAAAACCAGGACTGGCCAAAAAAAAATCATCATGACTAAACTTCGCAACCACTGGACTTTTACACGAGAATGCTGGATCAGACTTAGATGTCGCTGATTCCAGCAAAGTCAGTAACAAATCAGATTCAGGGGCACCAACAAAACAGGACAAATCTTCTGATGTATGCACTGAACCAGATAGGGACTCCACAACTACCTCTGGACTGGACAGAGACTCATTTAATACACTGGATTGGAGCTCATGAGGCGCTGCAGAACAAGTCAGTATTGCAGCAGCCCCCACTGGACTAGGCAAAACTGAGGAATTCCCTGGACAGGAAGGGGACTCTGGAACCTCTGCCACAGCGGACAGAGAACTAGAATCTTCCAGGATACAGGGCTGGGTTTCAGGAACACTCATCGGACCGGACTGAAATTCTGAGATTTCTATTATTTTGACCAGAGAATCAGAATTATCCATGTTACAGGGCAAGACTTCTGAAACATTCAGAGGACAGGGCTGGAGTTCCTCGGCTGTTACAACACTGGAGAGGGACTCAACAACATTGGTTAAATCAGACTGTGTACAGGGCAAGGTATCTGACACACTTGCTGACGAGGACAATATTTCAATGACTTCTGCTTTGCTGGGCAGAAATTCATCAAGTTTTATTAGAGCAGACTGTAATTCCAAAACAGCTGCTAGACAAGTGAATATTACTGCAACACCAACTGAGGTAAGCAGTGCTTCAGCCTCCTCTGCTAGAGGGTTTAAAGTATCCAAAATACTGGGTGAAGCATAAGACTCTGCGACCACAGCTTCACTGGACAGGATCACTGAACAGTCCATATTGCAGGGCAAAACCATGGAAGCACCTGCTGGACAGCATAATGATTCTGTGACCTGAGTTTCATTGGAGAGATCTACTGCACAATTCATGGTACAGGGCAAATTTATTGGAAAATTTTCTGAACAAGGTAATAATTGTGCGATTTCAGGTTCACATAGCAGATGCTCTGAGCTATTCACGAAACTAGAGCGAGGTGTAGAAACAGGAAGATCAAGACAATGTTTGCGCATCTGCTGGATCAGACAGGAGTTGAACTTTATTAACACAGGTAATTTCTGCAGAAGTGTTTGCAGAGACAGGCAAGATTTTTCTGGTGTCTGTTTCACTAAACAAAGAGTCATGAGTACTGGCTAGGCTGGACTCGGAAGTCAGCAGGACCTCTGGATTCTCTGCTGAGAAATTTGCGCAGGGCAAGGTTAAGAATGTATCAGTGGCTTCTGTTTTACTGGGAAGTAACACTGAGTTATCCATGGTACAGGGTGGAATTGCAGGAACTTCAATTTCACACAAAAAGAGCTCCGAATCACCTGCTGAATCAGCCAAAGGTGCTGAAGCAGGCGGGTCAGAACGCCAAATTTGCGAATTCGGAGTCACAAAAAAATCATCCAAAATCAGTTCCCACACATCAATCAATGGAGCCACAAAGTCATACTCACACACACCAGTTTTTATTAGGTTATAGGCAGACTTAATGCATGCATTCAATACCAATTCACTTTTTGCACTGTAAAATTGACAAAATGAACTTGAATCATTTTTCCATTCATTGACCAGAGCTTCCATCTCTCCTTTCTCAAATGAAGGATTCCAAGCATACTTAACAGGCAGATCATGGTTTGCAGATATGATTGTGGCAGGCACATGTATAGGGTTAATTAGCAGGTGATTGGCAGATTCCTTATTCTTAAGAATCTCCAATACCTGTAGCAAGTGTTGAACTGTAGTGTATGCAAACTTTCCTTGCTTCACAAATAAGTTGATTTGTTCAATACTCTGTAATATCTCATCATAATCATACTCAGATAATTCTTTTAAACAAAAATCTTTATTTTCCCTAGCCAGGGAGGAAAGTTCATTAGTAGTTTCATAAGTCCATTTAACTCCCCTGAAAGACAATTGCATTTCATTATCTGTTAATGGCAGAATCTCATTATAGGTCTCAGTCGCTAAGGATAACGATTCTGCAGATTGGACACGTTTCTTAGAACGTTTGCGTTTTGCCTTTGACCTTGCGGTTTTTGGTGATTTATTCAAAGCTGCAGGAAAATTATCAGTAACACTTTCTGCTTGCTGCTCATTCTTGCAAGCAATTGAAGGAGCAGCTGATTGGCCTGCTGCCAGGAGTTCATTATGGGCCCGTTTCCACTCTCGCGGAAACGGCCGCGAATCCGCAGAGTTTCCCCGCAGGCAAATCGCGCGGGGAAACTCTGCCATAGGGGACAACGGCGCCGCCGGCCGAATCGCTTGCAGTAGCGATTCGGCCGGAAACCCCCACAGAATTCGCGGCGGAGGCTGCGATTCCCATAGCCGTGCATGGCACGGCTGATGGGAATCGCCTGCGATCCCGCCCACCCGCTCAGTGCCGGCGTGCGTCTACGAGACGCACGCCGCACTAGTGGAAACGAGCCCTAAGAGGAAAAGGCAATGGATCTATGCGCAACCAGTTATGGATCACAAACGCTAGAAATTCCAGCGGTCTATCTTTCAAATCGGAATGATTGAGAACATCAAATGCCCACTGGAATAATTCCCCTTTAAACAAAATATAACTTAGTTGGAGTGCCCAGGTTGAAACAGGAGTCGCTTGGAGATCAGGATTGGTCAGGAACCTGGCACATTCAGAGAAAAACTCATTTTCTGTTTCAGAGCTAAGTTCTTCAAATTTCTTAAAGGAACAGGAACCATAATTAACAGTGTCATACTTTCTGGGAATCCCCCCCACAATGGGGATTGGTAATGGGGTTTTCATAATGTTAGGCTTGGTGGTGTATTCTCCACAGTCAGCATGCAACGCATGAGCTGGCGTGGAGGAGGTACACACACTAGCACCAGGAAACAGGCTATCCCTAGTATAGTGGAGGGGAGGACTGACTCCAATAGGAGATTGTGGCGCACAGAGCCGGTGCAGATCTGACAGCCACAAACAATGCTTTCGTTATAACGTCTCAGCGCAAAGTAGCGCTGAGCGCATAAACCAGAACTGAGGAGATCAGGACAGGTAGACAGAATGAACGCTTGCTAGCTAGCGGCTACTTAGCGACAGCAAGCGTCCAAAACCAGACAGACTGGAATGAGGCAGCCAATGCGATGCGGCGATGGCGTGCCTCACAAAGACAGGACAGGATAGTCAGAAAATAGCAGGATTAAGATAGATGAACGTAACACAGATAAATATACAATAAGTATGTTTTCCTAGCGTATTACAATTACAGCTATCAATGAAACTATTTGTAACGTCTGACTAACATATGTATATATCGGCAATGAACCGATATATGACATAAGCAGGAACGCTGACTAGGACTGGAGTAATACAGGGAACAGGACTCAGAAGGATTCGCTATCTCTTCGCAGAGATGAACGCAATCCACAAACAGTAACAGAACAGGATTCAGAAGGATTCGTTATCTCTTCGCAGAGATGAACGCAATCCACAAACAGGAACAGAACAGGATTCAGAAGGATTCGTTATCTCTTCGCAGAGATGAACGCAATCCACAAACAGGACCAGGAACAGGATAACTAGCTCAGCGCGGGTGTTCACGGTACGCGCAAACTACCAAAACGTGCTGGAAAACTGACTAACTGCACACAGGATATAAACAGTTCGTGTACGTATACATCAGCGACACTGATGTATCACGTAACACAAATACAAGGAAAATAATAAACGTGCTGGTATGCATATATATTGGCAATGAACCAATATATGATGCAAAGACCAGCAAAGTATCTTTATAACAAGAAACACGATCGGGGGCTAAAGCGACAGCAAGACTGGCTTAAGCTGAAGCTATGAAAACCCAAGGAAACCCTGCAGGAAGCAGATCTTTATACTGAGGTCATCCAATGGGAGCAGACATGCAGATTCCCACACAGGTGAATGATAATCAGTCACAAGCTGACAGCAGGGAAAGACAGACAAAGCTATGCAACTTGCATGGAAATAGATCAGAACTGCCTGAGCTGCAGCACTACTACTTCCAGTAATAGCTGCTGCAGCAGCGATCATTACACCATACACACGTCATACTTACCTCCTGTGTAGTCTACTACTCAATCTCTTTCTCCTCTCTTGTGTCCCATTTGTCCACTGTGATCAATGGAATTCTCCGTCCTCCATTTTAAAAATGGCTATTTGTAATGATCTGCTCTGCTGTCTGCACAGGCAGGCAGCTTTTTGACCATTTTTTTGCATTCACTTATCTGGCTATTGATAGCTTTGCCTCTCTTGAGGGCTTGCAGTATAAATACCATTTCCTCTCAGAATTCCCTGCTGGTCATAAAGGTTTGGTTCTGCTGGACTTACCTTGAGTTTCAGCCCCTCTGCTAATTGTTTGCTAAATATTGTCTTAGAATAGTTATCCTTTGGAGTGCACTAGCATTCCTCCTAGCACAGTCAGGATGTTTATTATCTGTATTGCCTAGTTCTGTCTTATCTGTTGCGATTGCACTTGCTCCTACGGCAGCTGACAGTGAATCGCTCTGTCTGTTTAGATCGCATTCGCCCTAGCGGTAGAGGCGGTGGATCTTTCTGTATTCTGTCTTGGAGTGTAGCCAGAGCAGCGGTAGCTACTGGTTGCTCCATCTGTCTGTCTGTTGGGATCGCATTCACCCTAGCGGTAGAGGTGGTGGATCTCTCGGTACTCTGTCTTGGAGTATAGCCAGAGCAGCGGTTGCTACTGGTTACTCCTTCTATCTGTCTAGTCCGGAACGAACACTTGCTGTTGTCTGGGTGAGGCAACCGATTAGCAAGCGTTTGCGTCATTTGTTTGTTTTCTTTTTTCGTGTTTCATTTGTTAGTCAGGGTTGGTACGCTTTGTCGCTGTTGCGCTTAACGTGCGGTGACCGTGCCTTGCACGCGCTTTGTCGCTATTGCGCTTAACGTGTGGTGACCGCGTGTAGCTAGTCCTGTCTGTTCTTTTGTGTTGGATTATAGTTTGTTATTGGTTCTGTCTTTATTCATCCTGTGATCTGTCTTAATATTCAGCTATGAAACTGACAGTTTTTCTCCAGTCGGGACCCAGTCAGACTATAGAGTCCCTCACTAATGAGGAATTACAGCTATCTCATCAGTTTATTTTCACTTAAAGAAAACCTGAACTGAAAATTAAAAGTCAAAATAAGCATACACAAGTCATACTTACCTTCCATGTAGTCCTCCTCAGTGTCTTTCTCCTGTCCCGCGTCCTGTTTGTTCACTGTGATCAAGGGAATTTTCCATCCTCCATTTTGAAAATGGCCATTACCCCATAACAGCTTTCTGGTCAGCACACAGTTAAACTGTAACATCGCCCACTTGAGCCATAGGGAAACATGGACATTACCTGGTACATCAGTTTTCCTCTCAGCTATAACTGACAGCAACTGATATTTTACGGACAGCAACTGATATATTTCAGATCTGACAAAATATTATCAGAACTGGAAGGGATTATTGTCAGAAGAAAATGGTGAGCTTCTGAGAGGAACTGATGGCAAGGTAACTATGTAATGTTCATTTGAAGTTACCTCATATGTTTATTTTAAATATTTTTACCCAGTACAGGTTCTCTTTAAGTATCACTTTAAACATTACTGAATTAAAATAAAGCTGTATTAACAACTTGAGGACCGCGGTGTTAAACCCCCCTAGAGACCAGGCCATTTTTAGTTAATTGGGCCACTGCAGCTTTAAAGAGACCCCGTAACAAAAATTGCATCCTGTTTTTTATCATCCTACAAGTTCTAAAAGCTATGCTAATGTGTTCTGGCTTACTGCAGCACTTTCTGCTATCACAGTCTCTGTAATAAATCAATGTATCTTTCCCCTGTCAGACTTGTTGGCCTGTGTCTGGAAGGCTGCCAAGTTCTTCAGTGTTGTGGTTCTGCTATGAACTCCCCCTTCCAGGCCCCTCTATGAACACTGCCTGTGTATTATTTAGATTAGGGCAGATTCTCTCTTCTCTCTTATCTTTTACAAGCTGGATAAACCGTCCTCTGAGCTGGCTGGGCTTTCACATACTGAGGAATTAGACAAGGGCAAAGCTGTTTGCAGGAAGAAACGAGCAGCCTGAAACTTCAGTGCATGAGAACTGCAGGGGAAAGAAACACACAATGATCTCTTGAGATTCAAAAGAAAGGGTGTATACAGCCTGCTTGTGTATGAATGTATTTTCTATGTGTGGACATACTGTACATCAACCTACTTCCTGTTTTGGTGGCCATTTTGTTTGTTTATAAACAAACTTTTTAAAACTGTTTTTAACCACTTTTAATGCGGCGGGGAGCGGCGAAATTGTGACAGAGGGGAATAGGAGATGTCCCCTAACGCACTGGTATGTTTACTTTTGTGCGATTTTAACAATACAGATTCCCAAGCTGCAGGGCCACACAACACAGCACACGACTGATTCCCCCCCTCTCTGCTGGTGGGGTCTAATCGACCCCCCTCCCCCCATTGTTTATTTATTGGTTTATAAATATTTATGTAATTTTTTTTTTTTTACATTCCCCTACCCCCAGCCAGCCAATGATGCGATCGGCTCTCATAGGCTACAGCCTATGAGAGCCGATCGCTCTCCTGTGGGCCAGCCGTGTCACACGGCTGTCCCCAGTACAGCACTGCTGCAGATGACAGCACTGTACAATATAATTTTGTCTAACAGCCTCTAACAGCCTCCCGACCGGCGATTGCTGCTCGGAGACTGAAGGCAGGGCGGAGCTCCGCCCCCCAAGCAGGAGATGCGTGCGCAACCTGCGCGCGATCTCCTGCTAGCCCCATAGACGGCCGTTCATGCCAATCGGTGTGGAGCGGTCCAGGGGCTGCCGCACTGCTCACGCCAATTGGCATGGAGCAGTCGGCAAGTAGTTAAAGGGGCACTATGGCGAAAAATTGTAAAATTTAAAATATGTGCAAACATATACAAATAAGAAGTACGTTTTTCCAGAGTAAAATGAGCCATAAATTACTTTTCTCCTATTTTGCTGTCACTTACAGTAGGTAGTAGAAATCTGACAGAAGCGACAGGTTTTGGACTAGTCCATCTCTTCATGGGGGATTTTCAGGGATTTATTTATTATCAAAAGCACTTAGTGAATGGCACTTGCTCTGTCCAACTGCCAAAAAAACTGTGTAGTGAGCAGGGAAGCTGGACTGGACAGCATCATTGTTTAAGGCTAAGTTCACAGTGGGACGTTAAAGTCGCACGTTAAAACAGCATTTAACGCAGAATAACTCACTGCAATGAAAAATCAATGCCCCATTCACAGTGCACACGTTACGTTAGTGACTAACGCTGCACGTTAAGTAAAAGTACTGCATGCAGTGCGTTATACACGTTATTAGCTGCGTTGGACTGTTTGCACATGCTCAGTAATGACTTGGATGCATACTTTTCATTCCCTGTATTTTTTACTGTATCTGCTGTATGCGACGGTAACGCTGCGTTGTCACTTTTTGGGCGCGTTGCGTTGTAAGCTTGCGGTGCGACTTTAACGTGGCATCAAAACGCAACGTCCCACTGTGAATCTAGCCTCAATCCTTTTTAGGGAATATCTTTATAAAGAATAAAAGCCTTGCTGAGAATCCCCTATGAAGAGATGGACTAGTCCAAAACCTGTTGCTTCTGTTAGATTTCTACTACCTACTGTAAGTGACAGCAATATAGGAGAAAAGTAATTTATGGCTCATTTTACTCTGGAAAAAAACGTACTTCTTATTTGTATATGTTTGCACATATTTTAAATGTAAAAAATGTCACCATAGTGCCCCTTTAAATGTGGTGGGTGAAGTTGGACTTTTAAATGTTATTACAATAATCCATGAAGACCAGAGCGATATCTTTCAGCGTGGGTAAATCGGATGGTAAATAATGTGTAATTTTGTGTAGCATGAGCATCTCAGTTAATGGCGAGAAGAAATGGCCAATCAAATGCTAATAATTCCAGCTTGCATGCAATTTAAATGAAAATTTTATGCATCTTGGAATTGGGCCAATCAAACACACTTCCTGACGATTCTGATTGGCTCAATTCTAAGCTGCATAAAATTTGCATTTAAATACACATCAGAGCACACTAGCATCACACTGGCCACCTCTGCTGGCAATCAGGCGATAAAACAAAAGCCCTTACTTACCACTGGTGTGCTGCTGCTGTGGAGCCGATACTCCTGCAGGAGGCGCTCTTGGTAAGACTGGAGACCTTCTTCCTCCACCACCAGTTTGTTCCGCCTGCTGACTTTCTCCCTCAGGATCCACTCCTGCAGCTCCTCCTGGCTGTGAGCCTTCTGGCATCCCTCACCATAGATGCACTGCTGGGGGCTAACACAGAAGATCAAGTCAGGATGAATAAAGACTAAACCAAACAATAGGTCTTAGTATGTGAGTAATGCAGGGTTAGCTAAACCGCATAAGTACTGGATGTTAAAGGAAAGTGCATTAAAGGGAAATTCCACATTCATTATAAAACTGCTGTATGGGCAGATGGGCACTGCACATCGCACAAGTCTTATTACATTTTAATGTTATTAAAAATGATGATTCCATTTCAATATGCAACCGGCTAAGAATCTCTATAACTGACAGTAATCTCAAATGGTTCTTTGCAACCGTGGAAACACTGACCTGTTGTCATGAGACTGTTGGGAACCTCCCACCTTGCAGCAGCCAATGTTGCTCATTTATTGACACTAATCCATTGACTGGCAGCTTTGGCGGTCCACAGAAGTGAACGGAAATCGATCGGAAAAACAATCGGACAGTCGTTTGAAATTCAGATCGGACATGTTGGAAATAATCCATCTGGCAGGTAAATCTGCCAGAAAATTGAATGATGTGTTACCTAGCATAATGCACATTTTTGGTATGTTGTGGCAGAGATAAGATCAAGTGTAGGAAGGTTCATTTCAGGGTTATCTTAAAGTACAGATAGGTTGATTCACTATAACAAATAGCATGTCTTATCACAGTTACCATGCAACACTTTGATTGGCCCAATAGGCTGCAGCCTATTGGCCCAATAAAAGTGCAGGGATAATTACTTTTAAAATGATTGGACCCGCAGGGGCTCAGGGCAGGACGAATGGAGCTCTCGTCATTGCCAATTAGCATGCATAAGTTTGTAGTGCTTGCTATGCTAATCTGATAAGGCATGTTAACTGATAAGCCACGCTATTTGTTATAGTGAATCAGCCCCCATGTGACTGTAGTATTCATCTATGGGGGGTATTCTGTTGCCCAAATATTTCTGCAAATGTTCTTACACAAATTAAATGCTTTGTGGCACCCACTGTCTCCTCTCCACCCCCCCCCCCCCCCTCACATCCCTGTAAGCACTAAGTAGTCACCCAAACCATGTCTTCTCATGTACCAGGGTACTCCTGACACACACACACACACACACACACACACACACACACACACACACACACACACACACACACACACACTCACACACCTACCCTGACACACACACACTCATACACCTACCCCGTACATCACCAGACCATCCTAGCATCAACACAGCAGAGCCAGATAATCCACAAGGTAACTAATGCAGGTGCCTTGGGCCTGGCAGGTGTCCACAGGCCTTGCTGCTAGCTTTTTCTGGTCCCCATTCCTCATCTAACCTTTCCAAAGAAACCAGGTGGCTAGCAAGGGGAGACAAATATTCTATCTTACCTAGGGCCCCATTTGATGTTAACCCTTCTCTGCAATGCAGAGAAACACAATAAACAAAACAGTCAGTCTAGAGGCTAGTGACAAGTCTGTACAGCCTCAGCCCTGCACTGTCGCCCACACAATCAAGTCTCGACCCCTCTCTGGCAATATTTTTCGCAAGTGTGTGCATGAGGCTTTAGAGAGTACCCAGCAACATCCCTCTTCCTGCATGAGTAATTAGCACAAAGCAGGAAGCATTGCAGCTGTTTTGTTGCTGTTTGCAACACTGTAGAACTACTATTTTTAGGTGTGCAGAGAAAAGCAAGGCAAGAGATCCAAAATACTTTTTTTTGCAGAAACTCTTGTGATGTTTACAGCTAATCTGAGAAGAGTGTGTTTCCTTTCAACAAAATAGTTGAGTGTGCTCAGGTTGATATCAAACAAATGACAACGCTAATAGGCTGCAACTGAACTGAAGACCAACAGAGGCATGCAGAGCCTTCCAGTGGCTAAATACAATGGGGTGCAAAAGTTTAGGCAACATTGTTAATTGTCATGATTTTCCTGTATAAATCGGTTACAGTGGTGGTTACGATAAAAAATGTCAGTTAAATATATCATGTCATATATCATATAGGAGACACACACAGTGATATTTGAAAAGTGAAATTAAGTTTATTGGATTTACAGAAAGTGTGCAATAATTGTTTAAACACAATTAGGCAGGTGCATAAATTTGGGCACCACAAAAAAGAAATGAAATCAATATTTAGTACATCCTCCTTTTGCAGAGATTACAGCCTCTAAACGCTTCCTGTAGGTTCTAATGAGAGTCTGGATTCTGATTTAAGGTATTTTGGTCCATTCCTCTTTACAAAACATCTCTTGTTCATTCAGGTTTGATGGCTTCCGAGCATGGACAGCTCTCTTTAACTCACACCACAGATTTTCAACTATATTCAGGTCTGGGGACTGAGATGGCCATTCCAGAACATTGTACTTGTTCCTCTGCATGAATGCCTTAGTGGATTTTGAGCAGTGTTTAGGGTCATTGTCTTGTTGAAAGATCCAGCCCCGGCGCAGCTTCAGCTTTGTCACTGATTCCTGGACATTGGTCTCCAGAATCTGCTGATACTGAGTGCAATCCATGTGTCCCTCAACTTTGACAAGATTCCCAGTCCCTGCACTGGCAACACAGCCCAACAGCACGATGGAACCACCACCATATTTTACTGTAGGTAGCAGGTGTTTTTGTTGGAATGGTGTGTTGTTTTTCCTACATGCTTAACGCCCTGTTTTATGCCCAAATAACTCAATTTTAGTTTAATCAGTCCACGGGACCTTATTCTAAAATGAAGCTGGCTTGTCCAAATGTGCTTTAGCGTACCTCAAGCGGCTGTTTGTACTGTGGGTGGAGAAAAGGCCTCCTCTGCATCCCTCTCGCATACAGCATCTCCTTGTGTAAAGTGCGCTGAATGGTTGAAAGATGCACAGTGACTCCATCTGCAGTAAGATGATGTTGTAGGTCTTTAGTGCTGGTCTGTGGGTGACTCTGACCGTTCTCAATATTCGTCACTTCTGTTTATCCAAGATTTTACTTGGTCTGCCACTTTGAGCCTTAAATTGAACTGAGCCTGTGGTCTTCCATTTCCTAAAACTGTGGAAAAATACAGCTGAAATCTCAAAGACAGCTTTCTGTATCCTTCCCCTAAACTGTGATGGTGAACAATCTTTGTCTTCAGGTCATTTGAGAGTTATTTTGAGACCCCCCCCCCCATGTTGCCACTCTTCAGAGAAAATTAAAAGAGGAGGGAAACTTACAATTGATCCCCTTAAATACTCTTTCTAATAATTGGACTCACCCCTATATGTAGGTCAGGGGTCACTAAGCTTACCAAGCCAATTTTAGTTCCAATAATTAGCTCTAAAGGTGTTGGAATCAATAAAATGACAACAGTGCCAACATTTATGCACCTGCCTAATTTTATTTAAACAATTATTGCGCACTTTCTCTAACTCCAATAAGCTTCATTTCACTTTTCAAATATAACTGTGTGTTTCTCCTATATGATATATTTAACTGACATTTTTTATCATAACATCCAACAATTTATACAGGAAAATCATGACAATTAACAAGGTTGCCCAAACTTTCGCATCCCACTGTACATGCCTTGAAAGCAAATCACATGCAAATTATGTACTAGTCCCTAATCTAAAATTTGAATGCAAGTTGAAGCACATGGATGCAGCTAGCCAAAAGTATACTTACATGAGTATTGTACAGCAGGAGACATTGGCAGCACTTCCAAACAGAGGCTGCACCAGAATTGACTACCTGCAATAGATGTGCAGAGCTCCACATTGTGGACAAAATTACACAACCTACATTCAAAACAGGTACAGCAAAGGAGGGCGTTAGCTTCAGTATAAATAATATGTGCACAAATTATTCCCTACTAGACTTCCCCACGGCGATGACGGCCCTCGTGTTTTTATCGTTAGACTAGCAGTAGGTCTTCCCTGCGAGGGCCCGTCATCACTGCAGGGAAGTCTAGTAGGGAATAATTTGTGCACATATTATTTATACTGAAGCGAACGCCCTCCTTTGCTGTACCTGTTTTGAATGCAGGTTGTGTCATTTTGTCCACAATGTGGAGCTCTGCACATCTATTGCAGGTAGTTAATTTGGGGACAGCCTCTGCTCAGGTAGAGGGACAGCCCTTGTTCTGATAAAAGTCATGCGGTACAGAACAAGAGAAAGGAAAAAGAAGACGTGCGGTCACATGGTTTATAGATCACAGAGGAAAAATTGGTAGGGGAGACCCTGCTACAGTTTATTGAGGCCATATTCCAAGAAGACAAAGGGTTAACAGCCTGTGTTTACAAATTAGCTGATCTGCCGAGGCAGCCAGCTAACACAGCTGGGATATCAAATTACAGTTGTGATTAGTCACAGATGAGGGGGAATTAGACAGGCTAAACTCTCCAAATAAATACAGGATGCATTTCTCTGTTTTCCTTCTGTCCTGTGCAAGAGTTCAGGTCCACTTTGAGCTGGATGTCTCATCTAGCTTAGTTAATCAGGGAAGTGGCCCTAATAGAAAGATTAGGGCATGGGCCCTGGCCTGAATATCAGCACTGGTGCCCTGATCCTTTTGTAGGACAAAACTGTTTGATCTGGATCTTTAAATCTAGAGTTGCAGGAGTTCAAGTTCACTTTAAAGTGTACCTTAGCCAAACCTTTGGGTCAAAAGTCAAATACTTACCTAAGAAGAGGGCAGCCTCTGGATCCTGTAGAGGCCTCCCACGCCATGCTCTGGTCCTCTGCTGCTAAGCACTGATCTCCCCAAGCTCTTGTCAGATTCCAAGCTCCCGGCCATGTCTTCTTCAAAACACTCAAACGGCTGTACTGCACCTGCGCGATCATGACCATGTAGGGCATGATCGTCGGTCCAAAAATCATGCGACTCCTCAGTTTATGAAACCACCGACTCCAATTCTGACTCCAGTTGCCCAAAATGGCTCCGACTCCTTAGTCTGATACTTACCAGGGCTGTGGATTTGGTACAAAAATCATCCGCCTCCAACTCCTCAGTTTATGAAACCACCAACTTCAGGTACCCAAAAGTGCTCCGACTCCCGACTCCACAGCCCTGTGACCGTGTCCAGTGCAGTAAGCCAGAGCCGCTCGCACGTGAAGAGGAGTACAGGCGCGATGTGCAGGAGGGTCCCAGAAAACGGCAGAGCTCCGGAAGACAGCGTGGAAAGCCTCCAAAGGATCCAGAGGCTTAGCCCTCCTTGGGTAAGGCTAGGGCCACACTAGCTCCGGGTGCGGGACGCATCTGCGGTCCGGGCTCCGATTTTCAAAAAACGGAATGCAAACGGATCCGTGCTGCCTTTTTTGCAGCACACGTTCTGGACCCGTTTGCGTGGTTTTTTTTGCTAGAGGGGGTAGTAGCGACAATGGGGGGCTGCGGGCAAAGCGGTGGCCAGGGGGGTCACCCCCCCCCACTCACCTGGGTGCCCCCCGTCCCCGCTCCCCCTCCAGCTCGCACATAATGTAATAAATTGTACCTAAGTTCGGGGAGCTGGGCTTTTACGCCCACACCACTCGCCGTCA
The DNA here is from genome assembly GCF_040937935.1 of Hyperolius riggenbachi. Taxonomy (NCBI): domain Eukaryota; kingdom Metazoa; phylum Chordata; class Amphibia; order Anura; family Hyperoliidae; genus Hyperolius; species Hyperolius riggenbachi. The sequence continues at coordinate 170,547,916 of NC_090657.1, forward strand.
CTTCCTGCAATGCCTCCCTCTGTATTTCAGTGGGCGGCATCGCAGGAAGTGACTCGAGCGGTGTGGGTGGAAGTGCCCGGCTCGCCGAACTTCCTTAGGTACGATTTATTACATTATGTGCGAGCTGGAGGCGGAGCGGGGACGGGGGGCACCCAGGTGAGCAAGGGGGGGGGGTGACCCCCCTGGCCGCCGCTTTGCCCGCAGCCCCCCGTCCTGGCTGCTACCCCCTCCAGCATGGTGGCCCCATCCTTCACCAAGGGACACTGGAAACTGATCCGTTTCCAGTGTCCCAAAATGTCAGTGAAAAGGGAGGCGCGTTTCCCCATTGATTATCACTACCCGTACGTGTATACGGGTCCGTGAAAAATGCTGCAAGTCCGGACTCTGCGTTTCGGGTTTAGAAGCGTATTCCGCGGATCGCACACGGATACGTTTTTAACTTGAGTGTGTACTGTTCCTATTTTTAACATTGGTATCCGTGGCTCAGTTTTTCGTCCTGGAAAAAAAACGTAGCTACGGATACGTTTTTAAAGCAAGTGTGAACTAGCCCTAAGTATTTGATTTTTCACCTAAGGTTCTCTCGAGTATTCTTTCACACTGAGGCGGTACGGTATTTTTACCGCACCCCACCGCAGGGCAATGAAAGTCTATGGGGACTTTCATACCGACACGGTACGGCACGACGCGATGGAAGTGATGTTTTCGACCACATTCCAGCGCTAGAACAAATCTACATTACCGTGCAGTTCTTCGGCGAAGTGGGGCGAACCGGAAGTCATGTAAGTCTATGGCAACGCACGTGTGCAAGAAAACCCACGGCAAGTTTTATGCATTGCACATGCGCTGAAGCGTATCTTAGCAATATGCTTCCGCGCATGTGAACGCTTCGGCCACAAGAAATGAGCATCACTTCCTGCTTGGCCGGGTGCCAGATGGGGATTACCGATTATGAAGGCCTGTTTTTGGCGGTGCAGTGCGGCCCCGGACTGCACCGTACTGCTGCCGCCAATCCCCAGTGTGAAACCGGCCTAAAAGTTGTTACCACGGTTGTATCTGCAGAAACAGTTTAGGCACACATTTTAGTGAGCGATTATGTTTTCGACCAGATAATTCAGATCAGTGGAGTACTGACTTTCTTACCTACCTTTTTCTTGTTATGATTTTCACACAAGAAATGCAGATATCCTCGGGTAGATTAGGCTAATTACCTCCCGAAGGGAGTAAACGTATAATTTGCGTTATGTAACCTCCTGCATGGGAGTGTCTGTCTGTACAAATTCAATTATTTCTTGGAATTTTATGCAATGTATCTGTTCAAAGTTTTATATTTGGAAAATGTAGTAATAATAATAATTTAACAGTAAACAGAGAAACTGGTGGGCCCAGTCGATGCAGAACAACTACATTATCAATCACTTAACGAGGAACTCCAGTTAAGATAATGTAATAAAAAAGTGCTTCATTTTTACAATAATTATGTATAAATGATTTAGTCAGTGTTTACCCATTGTAAAATCTTTTAAATCCCTGATTCACATTCTGACATTTATTACATGGTGACATTTTTACTGCTGGCAGGTGATGTAGCTGCTGCATGCTTTTTTGGCAGTTGGAAACTGCTGTAAACAGCTATTTCCCACAATGCAACACGCTTCACACACAGTAAACTACCAGGAGTACCACGGTCCTCAAAGTTTCTTGTGGGCAGGGTTTCACCACAATATCAGTCATACAGCGCCCCCTGATGGTCTGTTTGTGAAAAGGAATAGATTTCTCATGTAAAAAGGGGTATCAGCTACTGATTGGGATACGCTCCCGTGCTGTCCCCTGGTAGCCCTGAGATCAGTGAACGGGAACATGGTCCCCAGCAGAAAAACCGAAGCACTCTTACAAGAGGTCTTTCTGCAAAAAAAATGTCCCTGTCCCCTTGTGCTTCCGGTTAGCGAGAAGCACAAGGAGAAAAAAATAAACTCAAGGTGGCCATCTTGTGGCCAAATAGTAAAACTACATCTACATATTTTTTTACATTACAATTTACACACATAATAACATTAAAAATTAACTGTTTATTTTCCACACCGAAATATTACCCAAATAAGAAAAAAAAATTACAATTAAAAAAAATAAATAAATAGTTACCTAAGGGTCTGAACTTTTTAAATATGCATTTGAATGGGGTATACTACGAACATTTTTTAAATTATAAGCTTGTAAATAGTGATGGACGCAAAACGGAAAAAATGCACCTTTATTTCCAAATAAAATATTGGTGCCATACATTGTGATAGGGACAAAATTGAAATGGTGTCATAACCGAGACAAACGGGCAAATAAAATACATAGGTTTTAATTATGGTAGCATGGATTATTTTAAAGCTATAATGGCTGAAAACTTTGAGAAATAATGCATTTTTTCAATTTTTTTCTTATTAATCCTGTTAAAATGCATTTATAAAAAAATAATTCTTAGCAAAATGTACCACCCAAAGAAAGCCTAATTAGTGGCGGAAAAAACAAGATATAGATCAATAAATTGTGTTAAGTAGTGATAAAGTTATTAGCGACTGAATGGGAGGTGAAAATTGCTCTGATACATAAGGTGAAAAATCCCCACGGGCTGAAATGGTTAAAAGACAGAATGTGGTTTTAAAACGACAACTGTGACAGAATCATGCAATGTTATAAAAAATTAAAAAAAAACTATATAAATGAAAATAAAAATATGAGGCTCGTTTCTTTGCTACTTATGAACTATTCATTATCTGTACTACACATTCATTATATCATAAGTTTTTTTTTTCTGATTCAGGTTTGAGAACACTTAGAGCATGTTTAAGAATAAATTTACTTTAGACCATGTTGTAAGAACAGTTAAAATCCTAGATTACAACACACCTAGTACGCACTATACTAGCAGGAAGGCTGAGCTGGGCAAGTGAATGTGCCCATTAACAGTGCAATGTTTAGCAAATGATTATATTTTTAGATTAGATTTATTTTAAGTATTTATATAGCGCCAACACATTACGCAGCGCTGTACAGAGTATATATTGTCTTATCGCTAACTGTCCCTCAGAGGGGCTCACAATCTAATCCCTACCATAGTCCTATGTCTATGTATGTATCATGTAGTTTATGTATCATAATCTAGGGACAATTTTAGGGGGGGAGCCAATTAGCTTATCTGTATGTTTTTTGGGATGTGGGAGGAAACCAGAGTGCCCTGGGGGAAACCCACGCAGACACAAGGAAGAACATACATACTCCTTGCAGATGTTGACCTGGCTAGGATTCGAACCGGGGACCCAGTACTGCAAGGTGAGAAGGCTAACCACTATGCCATCGTGCTACCCGATTAGATCCTTTAGATAGAAAAAAAAAAAAAGAATTGTATATTAATCAACCTGCAGTATTAAAGAATCCCAGCTATTCCCGATATTGGCCTCGATTCATAAACAGCAGTGCGATAAAAAAAATCTTGTCGGGAAAATACCGCACTCGGTATTTTCCCGGTTTGTGTGCTAATTCATAAAGATTTCCCCAGCTGCCCTTGGAGGTCGGTAAATTACCGCAGCCCATTGAGCGGTAGAGTAGAGCAGTGTTCCGATTCCCTTTTTGCCCTGCAGAAATGAATCACACAGACGGCTCTCTCTGGCTCTCCCACTGATGACTCAGACAGATGAGTCACGCAGTCTTTCCCTGCCTGCAGAAATTACTCACACAGACGGCTCTTTCTACTGATGACTCAGACAGATGAGTCACACAGTCTTTCCCTGCCTGCTGAAATGATTCACACAGACGGCTTCTGGCTCTCTCCACAGATGAATCAAACAGACTTTCGGCTCTCTGCACTTTGCATTAATCAGAGCTGTCAGAGCAGTCGGTAACTTGTTAAGACCTCACCAGAGGTGTCGGTAACTACCGCCAGGCTTACCGCCTGGCGCCTGTTGAAGGCTTTATGAATTGACATTTTCTGACAATTTACTGACATGTGTTGTCGGTAACTGCAGCCAAGTCGGTAATTTATCTCCCTGGTCGGTAATGTCAGCTTTTCATGCGGTAACAGCCTTTATGAATTTACATTTTGCTAAGTGGTCGGTAAAGTCTGCTGTTTTCAGCATTACCGCATGAGGTAATGCTTTATGAATCGAGGCCATTGAAACCAATTGCGATTGTATGTATTAAAAAAAAAAAAATCTGTTGCACAGGTCAACTACTTCTTTGACCTATTTAGGAGCGGAGCTTATGGTCCCTTTAAAGTAGACCTGAACTCTTGCACAGGACAGAAGGAAAACATAGAGAAATACACCATGTATGTATTTAGAGAGTTTAGCCTGTTTAATTCCCCCTCATCTGTGTCTAATCACAACTGTAATTCGATCTCTCCCCTGTGTCACCTGACTGCCATGGCAGATAAGGCACCTAAGCTCATTTGAAAGCACAGGATGTTAACAATATGTCTGCTTCCTTCAATATAGGAAGTAGAAGCAGTGCAGATTTATTGCCGGACTTGTATCAGCTGTAACAAATAAATGTTTTTCTTTAAAGGTAATTATGATGATTATCTTTTAGAGCAGAGAGGAAATTCTGAGTTCAGGTCCGCTTTAAAGAGACCCTGAACAGAAAATCAGCCCTGTTGACTTTCATTAACCTAGAGCTTTTGGAATTGCAGGCGCACCCAGAACACTGTTAAAAGTGCCCTTGTGGGCCCCAAGCCTCTATAAAACACAGCAGAAATAATGACCCTTTGAATTTTCCTGCAGTAAAACCTTATCTCAAGCTGTCTCTCCCTGCTTCTTGGCTGTTTAAAGAGAAACTCCGACCAAGAATTGAACTTTATCCCAATTAGTAGCTGATACCCCATTTTACATGAGAAATCTATTCCTTTTCACAAACAGACCATCAGGGGGCGCTGTATGACCCAGTTGACTGTATGACCCAGTTGGGTGAATAGTTCAGAGAATCTCTTGCATAGATAACAGCTGAAGCACTGTTAACTCTTTCTGTACTGGAAAACAATTTATTTGCTACTAATGTTCTATTTCTTAGCTGTACTGCACATACAATTCATTACCTCATATTATCTTATAAGTTTTATTTTACCTTCGGGTTTGCTATAAAGCGGAACTGAAGAAGGTTAAAAAAAAAAAAAGTTTCACTTACCTTCTGCCAGCCCCCTGCAGCCGCCCTGTGCTCGCGACATTAGCAAATGATCCTCCAGTGCCCGCCACGGCACCGTTTCTTCACTGCCGACTTACAAGTCGATGGCCTCTGACTGCGGCTGCGCAACCCTGGCCGCACGCATCCTCGCTACCGCTCACTTCACCAGGAGCGTCCTGCGCAGGTACAGTGCAAGAGAATCTATACTGCGCCTGCGCAGGACGCTCTTGGGGAAGATTGTGCGTACAAAAAGTGAAAGTGAGCCGTGGCGGGGGAATTGGAGGATCATATGGTAACAGCGCGGGCACAGGATGGCTGCAGGGGGCTTGAAGAAGCCCCAGGTAAGCTAAAACATTTTTATTTTTTTTAAATCATTCTTCAGTTCCGCTTTAACTGTGAAAAAGAGTACCATTTGCATGAAAAACTGCAAAAGGCAAGATGGCCAACCCCCAGGAAACTGAGACAAGATGTTCTGCACTTACCATTCACAGAGGGCGAATTGCTTTATGCCAAGCGGTGGTTTGCGGTAATTCCACACCGGCAACGAATCGTCAGCCAGCATCCGCCCATGTTCCAGCGAAGAGCAGTGTTCCTCAAATCTTTCCTGTGTGCTGGCGCTAACCAGGCAGAGGCGGCAATGGAACCCTATGTCCTCTCTGACATCTTTCCGCATGCCGCTCCTACTGAGTCCATGCTCCTGCTCCAGCTTCCACACCGCAAGCTCCACCTCACTGTGGGCATTAGGGCAATGTCCACTTTCTTCCCGACACAGGAGCCCCTTGGAGCTCTGGTCACACAAGCGCATGTGATGTGCGTAAGGCATGGGTCGGATGGTGTGACAATGCGTAGCGGAGCCTTTTATGACTATGTGAGCGAGAAAAGGAACAGGGCGAGGATGAGACTGGCATTTGGATGTCTGAGTGACTTTTCTGGGAATTTGGTAGAAACATTGTTCACAGATGTCCACAAATTGTCCTCCAAACTCATTCAAAAGATCTTCCCAGGTTCTGTTGACCTTAAAACTTGGCCTCAGAGCTGGTGTAGGCTGCAGAAGTGAAAGTAAATGGTTCCTTTCCAGATTATGGTGCTTCTCAAAGGACCAGACATGAACTTCTTCTATTGTCCAAGCGAAGGTGCACCTCTGATAGTGCTTGCTGCAGCCATTGATGGGATGGTAGTGCCAGCAGACAGCATAACGTGCCGGCACAGGGTAATATGGACGACGTCTCACCTCGCGCCATTCAGTGGAGTTGTTGGCATGCTTTGGCCGTGATAGGAGCAGGTTGGCAGCACATATGTGGCTGCAGGGTTTGTAGGTGTAGGCAAAGCCATTTGTCTTCTTGCAGCATAGGGCACACGACAGGCGAAGTTCCACATTCTCCAACAGTGGCTGTAAATTAGGCGGCACCAGTCCTGTAAACTGCCCCATCTCTCACCCTTTAACAACAAGAATAAATCAGGAGGTATTAAACAGCATGAACAACTACCATATCATACTAACAGAACTAGGCTTGTTTAAAAAGTGTAGTTGCTAAGATTAAGATGGTAAGTTGGGCAAAATTAGAGTATTCAATTAAGGTTTGCACAGGCAAATTATGTATTTATATAGCACTGACACCTTCTGCAGCACTTTACAGAGTACATAGTCATGTCATTGACTGTCCTCAGAGGAGCTCACAATCTAATCCTTACTATATTCATAGTCTAATATCCTACCATATTATTATTATGTAGGATTAGATTGTGAGCTCCTCTGAGGATGGTCAGTGACATGACTATGTACTCTGTAAAGTGCTGCAAAAGATGTCAGTGCTATATAAATACATAATAATAATATGGTAGGACATTGGACTATGACTATGGTAGGATTAGAGTGTAAGCTCCTCTGAGGACAGTCAGTGACATGACTATGTACTCTGAAAACTGCTGAAGAATATATCCATACTATACAAATACATAATACTGTAATAATTCCGTACTGAACTCTGCTGCTCGACTCATTCATCTCTCCTCTCGCTCTTCCTCTGCTGACCCTCTCTGTCAAGCTTTTCACTGGCTACCAATTAACGAGAGGATTCAGTTCAAACTCTTAACCCTAACCTTCAAAGCTCTCCACAATCTCTCTCCCCTGTACATCTCCTCACTAGTCTCCAGATACCAACCCAACTGCAATCTCAGAACTGCACACGAGCTTCTTTTATCCTCTTCTACAATTACCTCCTCACATTCACGTGTACAAGACTTCTCACGTGCCTCTCCCCTGCTCTGGAATGCCCTTCCACAACACATCCGCCACTCTCCCACCTTTGAAATCTTTAAACACTCCCTCAAAACCCACCTTTTCCGACAAGCATATTCTCTAGCTTAGGCCATGCAACCACTAAATAATCTAATTACGCACTGCCTGTACATATACTGTATACTTCCCCCACCTCTTGTTTCCATCCCATTCCTTTAGATTGTAAGCTCGCAAGGGCAGGGCTCTCACCCTTTTGTGTCATGGAATGTTATTAATTGAATTGCTTGCACACTGTTAGACATTCACCGTATACATTTTAGTCATCATGTTAAATTTGCTATTGTAATCAGAATTTCTGTATTTTGTATCAGTTTTCATATTTGATGTATATCATTGTTTGTATCCTTATGTATCCCTTGTTTGTTTTCTTACATTGTACAGCGCCACGGAATATGTTGGCGCTTTATAAATAAATAATAATAATTTAACACAGGCACACACATTCCTCAAAACCTGCAACTTTACTGTACTCTCTCACATATTGAGCTTTGTGACTGACTAGTGTCTTGTGGTTAATATGCAACAAAATGAAACAAAACCAGTCTGTGTTGATTAGGGAAAGCCTGTAGCACATCCTTTGTCCATTTTGAAAGAATTTACAAACAAGGGACAGACCTGGGGCTTCCCCCTCCCCGGGCGACACACAGCACATGGTCAGTAGCTCTACGTGAAATAAGAGAATACTTAAAGGGCCAGGCAGGGTGAATGTGGTGGTGATAGTTACCAGCAGGCAGGATGGCTCGGGTGGCCGGGTCACCGCAGCTTGCAGGGCTCCCGGGTGTCTGCAGACTGGCTGGGCTCCTCTCTGGGTCGCATCATATGACAGTTTCTGCAGCAGTTTCGTTTCTGTGTTGTCGGGTAGATGTGTGAGTCACGCAGCCTCCCCTCCCTGGGTGGGAGGAGCCGAGAGATGCTGGGAGAGGGGGGCGAGGCTGGAGCACCCTGCTTGCTACACAGAGAGCACACTCAGCACAGGGGACCCTAGGGTGACCTGCAGAAGGCTGGTGCAAGCAGGTGGGGACGTGGGTGCTGCTGCCTCATCTGGGGGAGGGGAGACTGTGCTGCCATAAAGCATGTGTGCAAGAGGAAGAACAATTGCAGAAATGTTTTGTCAACAAGATACTCCCCCCCCCCCCCCCCCCCCACACACACACTCATACTACAATAAAACAGCAGGCAATCAGAAGCCTTTCTTTTCTTGATCTTATCTCTGCCATGCCTGAGATAACATTCAGTGTTAATGAGAATCTGTAAAAACCCCTCTGGGGGATACCTGGAGGAGAGGGAAGCCTTTGGCTTCCCCCTCCTCCTCCATCCTTCCTTTCAAGAGCCGGGACCCCCAGAAGTACAGCGAGGTAAATAATTACCTACTGCGATCATGCGCAGGTGCACTAGTAGCTCTTCATTCGGTTAAAGTGGACCTAAACTCAGAACTCCCCTCACCTCTAAAAGACACAGAACAGCATAATAACCTGTTACAGCTGATATAAATCCTAAAATAAATCTGCACTGTTTCTACTTCCTGATTCATGGAAGCAGACATATTGTTTACAGGGGTGCCCACACTTTTTCGGCTCGCGAGCTACTTTAAAATTCGCCGAGGCCAGGAGATCTACCCATGTTTCAAATGCACCTCCCCCCCCCCCCCCCCCCGGAAATGTAGTTAGGTATAGGTCCCTTCAGTATAGGTTAGCCGGGTATAGGCCCCTTCAGTATAGGTTAGCCGGGTATAGGCCCCTTCTGTATAGGTTAGCCGGGTATAGGTCCCTTCTGTATAACTTAGCCGGGTATAGGTCCCTTCAGTATAGGTTAGCCGGGTATAGGTCCCTTCTGTATAGGTTAGCCAGGTATAGGTCCCTTCTGTATAACTTAGCCGGGTATAGGTCCCTTCAGTATAGGTTAGCCGGGTATAGGTCCCTTCAGTATAGGTTAGCCGGGTATAGGCCCCTTCAGTATAGGTCAGCCGGGTATAGGTCCCTTCTGTATAGGTTAGCCAGGTATAGGTCCCTTCTGTATAACTTAGCCGGGTATAGGTCCCTTCAGTATAGGTTAGCCGGGTATAGGTCCCTTCTGTATAGGTTAGCCAGGTATAGGTCCCTTCTGTATAACTTAGCCGGGTATAGGTCCCTTCAGTATAGGTTAGCCGGGTATAGGTCCCTTCAGTATAGGTTAGCCGGGTATAAGTCCCTTCTGTATAGGTTAGCCAGGTATAGGTCCCTTCTGTATAACTTAGCCGGGTATAGGTCCCTTCAGTATAGGTTAGCCGGGTATAGGCCCCTTCAGTATAGGTCAGCCGGGTATAGGTCCCTTCTGTATAGGTTAGCCAGGTATAGGTCCCTTCTGTATAACTTAGCCGGGTATAGGTCCCTTCAGTATAGGTTAGCCGGGTATAGGCCCCTTCAGTATAGGTCAGCCGGGTATAGGTCCCTTCTGTATAGGTTAGCCAGGTATAGGTCCCTTCTGTATAACTTAGCCGGGTATAGGTCCCTTCAGTATAGGTTAGCCGGGTATAGGCCCCTTCAGTATAGGTCAGCCGGGTATAGGTCCCTTCTGTATAGGTTAGCCAGGTATAGGTCCCTTCTGTATAACTTAGCCGGGTATAGGTCCCTTCAGTATAGGTTAGCCGGGTATAGGTCCCTTCAGTATAGGTTAGCCGGGTATAGGTCCCTTCTGTATAGGTTAGCCAGGTATAGGTCCCTTCTGTATAACTTAGCCGGGTATAGGTCCCTTCAGTATAGGTTAGCCGGGTATAGGTCCCTTCAGTATAGGTTAGCCGGGTATAGGCCCCTTCAGTATAGGTCAGCCGGGTATAGGTCCCTTCTGTATAGGTTAGCCAGGTATAGGTCCCTTCTGTATAACTTAGCCGGGTATAGGTCCCTTCAGTATAGGTTAGCTGGGTATAGGGCCGGTGTCTTCCCGCGGTCGTGTCCAGGTATTCATGCCTGGCTCCGGTGGGCAGTGTGAGTGGAGTCGGAACTCGGAAGTTTTCCGCCTCTCCGAGTCCCGATTGGCTGCGCGCCTCTCCTCTCCTGATTGGCTGCGCGCCTCTCCTCTCCTGATTGGCTGCGCGCCTCTCCTCCCCTGATTGGCCAGGCTCTCTCCTCCCCTCCCCTGATTGGCCAGGCTCTCTCCTCCCCTCCCCTGATTGGCCAGGCTCTCTCCTCCAGCGGCCAGCAGCAGAAACTGCGTTATACAGCTGCTGGCTGCTAAATTCAATGGGACGCGGCCAAGAGGCCGCGATCTACCAATCAGGCGGTCGCGATCTACCGGTAGATCGTGATCGACCTATTGGGCACCCCTGGTTTACATCCTGTACTTTCAAATGGGGTTATCTGTTTATCTGCCATAGGCAGTCATGTGACCCGGGAGGGAGATCAAATTACAACTAGTTATTAGACACAAATGAGGGGGAATTATACAGGCTAAACTCTTTAAATACATACAGGGTGCATTTCTGTTATGTTTCTTTGTGTCCTGTGCAAGAGTTCAGGTCCTCTTTAAGGCGAAAATAGCTGAACCTGTTCGTATCTGCTCTATTGCGCAGGCACGAGTCCTTTGCGCCTGCGCAGTAAAGCAGATGCGATCGGGTTCGGCAAATGAAAGCTGCCAGAAGCTGTGAAATGCTTTTTTGCATGTTTGCAGAAGCTTGTGTGAACTGGCCCTTAAAGAGAGCCAGAGGTGGGCTCAAAAAAATAAAAAAAAAGTAGGCTACCTAACGGGGGGGGGGGGGGGGGGGGGGGGGTGTCTGGCGTTGGGGGGGGCTGGGGGGGGGGCTAAGCGGATCAGGTAGCTGCAAAAACCGCTGCTCCTGTGGACCACACCTATAGGTCACAACGCTGCAAGGAGAGACTTTGGCTATCATTCATAAAAAGGCTGTGCGGTAAATAAATCTGGTTGGGAAAATACACGTTCGGTATTTTAGATTTTGTGTGCTAATTCATAAACATTTTCACAGCTGCGGTACAACTGTCGAAAAGAGTGTTTTGTTACATTGTTACAACAGAGTAACCAAGCAGCTCAGGCAGGGGCGTAGCAATAGGGGTTGCAGAGGTAGCGACCGCATCGGGGCCCCTGGGCCAGATGGGCCCCGAAGGACCCTCCCTCAACTACAGTATTAGCTCTCTATTGATCCTGTGCTCATAATAATCACTTCTATAGATACTTTGAATAGTGGTAATCATTAACAAACTGTTCCCCATTTCCTTCTTGCACCTCTGACACAGTAGTTGCCATTGGCAGGTTTTGGTGCGCCTTATCAATTGTTATGTATAGAGTGCTTGGGGGGGCCCCAATGTAAAACTTGCATCGGGGCCCACAGCTCATTAGTTACGCCACTGAGCTCAGGGTGACCCAAACCACTAGGAATGGGGGGATAAAAGAGACCGAAAAGCCCTCCTACTAATAAGCAATGCTTGGTGAAATTTGCCTTGCTAAAACAGAAGGAAACTTGCAATAATTCAGCTATACGTGAACATTTACCCACAATGCACAGTTTACATTTACCCACAATGCACAGTTTACATTTGCCCACAATGCACCACTACCGAATATACAAATTATCTCTTTTCATCCCTGTAAGCCAGGCAAGCATCCAGAACTACTGGTGTATAGCAAGCCTATAGCTTTAAATATTACACAGCCACATCAACCCCACATGTAGACAGCCTGTTTCAGACTTTTGGTCCTCATCATTACATTCCTGTTCACTGTGCAGAGACAGCAGTACAATTAGGAGGCATCCTCAACTTCCCTTTAGATGTGCATGATATGTTATGCTACCTCTGCTTGCCCTGAATCTGCTCTGTATCTGTCTAGTAGTCTTTCTTAACAATCTATTTAAGTGCCACAGCATAGAAGAACTTCAAGAAACTTTACACATGCTAGGCTTTCTGATGTGAAATACACATCTTACAAGCAGGAACCATGGAGGTTAAACACACAGCCTAAGGTATTTAGGGGAAGCCTTGTTTGTTCACCTCTTGCTGCTGTTGAGGTAATTAAGTCGGTAATTTCCCTTACTGCTCGGCAATTTCAGCTTTTCATGCGGTAACAGCTTTTATGAATTGACATTTTGCTAAGTGCTCGGTCAAGTCAGCTGTTTTCTGCATTACCGCATGCGGTAATGCTTTATGAATGACAGCCTTTGTGTCTCCCGTAGCGTGCAGGGAGGTGTGGGAGCGCCAAGGAGAGAGAGCTGCCCAATGGCAGCTCTAGAAACCCTGAAGGAAAGCCCTTGGTGGGTGTTTTTTTTGGGGGGGGGAGGAAGGCAGGGCTAAAGCGCAGCGGTGGGGGGGGGGACAAAGAGCAGCGGTTGGGGGACACAGACGCATGTCATGAAGCAGAGAACGGCCAGGGAGAGGGCGCTCAGCTGTACGGGGTCAGAGGGCAGCAGAGCCTGGGCCGAGTAAGCCGATGCCAGTATCACAATTTTTCAAACCTTCGGGTCCCCCGTGTGGTGGTTGAGCAGCTTGTGTAGATGAACATCATGGCTTCATCCCAGACTTCCGCTGTGAGCAGCGCTCTCAGCAGCAGCAGCCAACTTCCCACGCTTGCTGTGACATCCACCCCCAGCAGCCAGTGGTCAGCAGCCCTCCTCGGATGAGAGTGTTCTGTCCCTCAGTCCGGCATCTGGGAACGTGTTGATGGCTAAAGCTCAGGACATACTGGGGACTGACGTGGAGGAGATTGTGCTTGGGCCAAGATCAGAAGTCTTTTGAGGATAAACAGGGGTCTGTGTCTGGGGATGTAGGGGTGGAAGAGGAGGTGGGGGAATCAGAAGAAGAGCTTTATCCTGAGAAAGATGATGATGAATGATGATGTTGTGGACTGTCCATATGTGCAGCCTGAGTCCGCGGAAGAAAGTTTGGAGCAGGATGATCAGACACCTAGGCAATTACATCCCCATATGTCAGACAGGGGCAGGTCCAGCAGTGGGCGTGGTAGAAGACAGGCTGCTGCTTCAGCCAGCACCACCACAAGCAGTAGCACCACCACCATGCAAACCCCAACCACAGAGATTAACGCTGCACCCTATGCTTGCCGTAGCGGCCAGTGCCAGAGGTCATTTACGTCCCCAACATGGAACATCTTTGAAGTGTCAAGTCAAGACAAAACGTATGCTATCTGTAATTCATGCAGAAAAAAATTGAGCCGTGGGTGCAACGTGTCCAAGATGGATACCTCATCCCTCCAAGGCCACCTGAAGAGCTCCCACTGCCATGAGTATGCCAAGTTCAAGAGGATGCAGGGACAGCAAGCAGGGGGTCTTCAGAGCACAAGACCCACCACCGCAGCAGCATCATCCCTCCCTCAGGGTCGTGAATCCCCCACCGCAGCAGCAGTAGCATGCAAGCGCTGTTCGACCTCTAGTGCTCCCACGGCTACTCAGGACACAGACATTGAGGCTGACAGCCAGTCCTCTTCAATGGCCTCCTCTGTTTCCACTGCAGCACATCATCATCAGACCCTGCTGAGCTACACCTTTCAGGGTCTGATCAAGCCTCTGCCTCCTGGCCACAGGCGAATCAGGAAATGAAATGGCTTGATGGCCCGAACATGGCATCACAGCTCCTTCCCTACTCCCTGGTGCAGGAGGGGAGCGATCTTCGCACGCTGCTCCAGTTTAGCATCCCAGAATGGCAAATCCCAAGCCGCCATTACTTTTCGAGGACAGCCATCCCAGCACCCCACAAGTTTGTGGTGGAAAATGTGGCCCGTTCGCACGACTACGGCGTGGGTGAGTGGGTCCACATCACCATGGACTCGTGGAGTAGCCGATTTGGGACAGGCCGCTACCTGTCCTTTATGGCGCACTGGGTGACATTGGTGGAAGGGGGGGGGGGACAAGTGCTCAGCAGCCCAGTTGGTGGTGCCACCAAGCAGGATCAGGGGGATGCAGCAGGCTCCACTGATCCCATTCCCTCCACACCTCGCAAGCAAGCCCGCCTCAGTAGCAGCAGCGTCAAGCCTTGGCACTGTCAAGCGCTGCTGAAATTAGTCCACCTGGGGAAGGAAAAACTTATGGCCGCCAACATCCTGGCCACCCTCAGGCTACAAGAGTGGAGATGGTTGACCCCCAGAGGCCTGGAAGTGGGTTATGTGGCGGCCGATAATGGGGCCAACCCGGTGGCCACAGTGCAGCAGGGAAACCTCCAGCACATCCCCTGCTTCGCCCATGTTCTGAATCTCCTGGTGCATCGCTTCCTGTGCACCTCCCGGGGGATAAGCGACCTGCTGCAAGATGCCCGGGAGGTGGTGCGCTATTTCCACCACTCAGTCACTGCCTCTGCACTTCTTTCCAGCCTACAGCGGAAATATGGCAAGCCACACCGCCTAATTATTGATGTGCCAACTTTTGCCTTGTTTGAGCTGCTATGTCAGCAAAGGGTGGCTCTTAGGGCCTACATTTTAGACCAAAGTGTCCCCAGCAACCAGCAAGTTCCCATCATCACAGCAGCTCAGTGGACACTGATGCAGCAAGTGTGCCTGGTGCCGAGTCCCTTCCTGCAGGGAACCAAGATGGTCAGCCGGAAGCGGGCCTCCATGTGTGCCCCTGGTTTGCCTGCTGGACAGGGCAATGTGTGATTTGATGGAAGAGGGGGAGGCAGCCCTGAGGCAGCTGGATTAGGAGCAGTTGGCAGCACAGTCCAGCTCACAGGAGGGCTTACAGGTAGTGGCAGAGGTGGAGGAGTTGGAGGCCCTAACCTGAATGGTGAGGAGAAGAAGGAGGAGAAAAGCGCCGCTGCTGTTGTATGGGGATGGCGGCTTTAGGAGGAGGACACGGCACTAAAAGAGGAAAGGCATGTAATATTGGATGATGATGAAGATTGTGTTTGCCAATGCCCACGTGTTCCCCATGGCTGCGCACATGTTGCGCTGCCTTCGTTGGGACCCCTGGGTGATCCAGATGTGTCAAAGGGAGGACCAGCAGCACCACCAGCAGCAGCAGCCGGCGCCCTGGAGACCTGCTGAGCCTAAGCAAGAACCTGTATGCAGTACAGATGCCCAGAACAGAGGTGCCAGCAGACACAGCATCCTCCTCCAACCACCACCAGCGACTAACCAGCATGGTGTCTGACTACATGGGGTCATTCAGCGGGCTTGACACCGACAGCCCCGTGGACCCCATGGAGTACTGGGTCAAGAGACTGGACATCTGGAGGGAGCTTGCCCAGTACGCCCTTGAAATCCTGTCCTGCCCCCCTTCCAGTGTCCTCTCCGAGAGTTGCTTCAGTGCGGCTGGTGACGTGGTCAACGAAAAGCGCTTTTGGCTGTCCCACGCCTCTGTGGAGAAACTCACCTTCCTGACAATAAACCAGGCTTGGGTGGAAGGTGACTTCCTGGCCCCTATTGTCGGCCACAGGGGGACATGAAGTGGCTGCTGCAATTTGTTAACCATGCCTGCCTTTCCAAAGCAAGTTAGAACCTGCCTGCCTTGGTTCATTTTTTGGCTGTGGTACTACCAGTGAGATGCCATGGTCGTTCTGTGCTGCCGCACTTACCGCTTAATCCTCCTCCTGCTGCCGCTGATGTTCTAGTTCCCTACTAAAGTCTGCATTACCTCCTCACATTCACGTGTACAAGACTTCTCACGTGCCTCACCCCTCCTCTGGAATGCCCTTCCACAACACATCCGCCACTCTCCCACCTTTGAAATCTTTAAACGCTCCCTCAAAACCCACCTTTTCCGACAAGCATATTCTCTAGCTTAGGCCATGCACCCACTAAATAACCTAATTACGCACTGCCTGTACATACTGTATACTTCCCCACCTCTTGTTTCCACCCCATTCCTTTAGATTGTAAGCTCGCAAGGGCAGGGCTCTCACCCTTTTGTGTCATGGAATGTTATTAATTTAATTGCTTGCACTCTGTTAGACATTTATACATTTTAGTCATCATGTTAAATCAAATTGTAATCAGCAGTGCTGTATCTTGTATCAGTGTTCATATTTGATGTATATCATTGTCTGTATCATTATGTATCCCTTGTTTGTTTTCTTACATTGTACAGCGCCACGGAATATGTTGGCGCTTTATAAATAAATAATAATAATAATAATTCCCACTGCCAGGGTCCACGGATGCATATCATTTTTTGGGCAGTATTATCAAACTGTGGTACTACCAGTGAGGTGTAGAGTTGGGCCGAACCTCCGATTTTCGGTTCGCGAACCGGGTTCGCGAACTTTCGCGAAAGGTTCGGTTCGCGTTAAAGTTCGCGAACCGCAATAGACTTCAATGGGGATGCGAACTTTGAAAAAAAAAAATAATTATGCTGGCCACAAAAGTGATGGAAAAGATGTTTCAAGGGGTCTAACACCTGGAGGGGGGGATGGCGGAGTGGGATACATGCCAAAAGTCC
Organism: Hyperolius riggenbachi; assembly: GCF_040937935.1. Classification (NCBI taxonomy): domain Eukaryota; kingdom Metazoa; phylum Chordata; class Amphibia; order Anura; family Hyperoliidae; genus Hyperolius; species Hyperolius riggenbachi. The sequence goes on from NC_090657.1 coordinate 170,564,739, forward strand.
CCGGGAAAAATCTGGATTTGACGCAAAGCAGCGTTTTAAGGGCAGAAATCACATTGAATGCTAAATGACAGGCCTAAAGTGCTTTCAAACATCTTGCATGTGTATACATCAATCAGGTAGTGTAATTAAGGTACTGCTTCACACTGACACACCAAACTCATCGTGTAACGCACCGCAAACAGCTGTTTGTGTAGTGACGGCCGTGCTTTACTGGTGCGCACCATGGCGAGAGTGCAGGTTTTGGTGGCTTTACAGCCCATATGGTCACCTGGCTGATGTAGCTGAATGACAGAACAGTGACTGTCCAGCTGATCAAATTTGGTCTGACCACAATGAGGCAACGGGTCCACTGAACAGAACAGGTATGCAGTGGCGGGTTCACTAAACAGAACAGGTATGCAGTGGCGGGTCCACTGAACAGAACAGGTATGCAGTGGCGGGTTCACTAAACAGAACAGGTATACAGTGGCGGTTCACTAAACAGAACAGGTATACAGTGGCGGTTCACTAAACAGAACAGGTATGCAGTGGCGGGTCCACTGAACAGAACAGGTATGCGCACTGATGCGGTGGGTTCACTGAACAGAACAGGTATGCAGTGGCGGGTTCACTAAACAGAACAGGTATACAGTGGCGGTTCACTAAACAGAACATGTATGCAGTGGCGGGTCCACTGAACAGAACAGGTATGCAGTGGTGGGTTCACAGCACAGGTATGCAGTGGTGGGTTCACAGCACAGGTATGCAGTGGTGGGTTCACAGCACAGGTATGCAGTGGTGGGTTCAATGAACAGGTATACAGTGGCGGGTCCACTGAACAGAACAGGTATGCAGTGGTGGGTTCACAGCACAGGTATGCAGTGGTGGGTTCACAGCACAGGTATGCAGTGGTGGGTTCACAGAACAGGTATGCAGCCAGACAGGAACAAGCTAAGCCTAACTAATCTTTCCCTGAGAGACAGTCTGCAGCAGCTCGCCCTACTCTGACTAATGCAGGCACACGAGTGGCCGTAATGGCCGCCGCTGCCTGCCTTATATAAGGGGGGGTGGGGCTCCAGGGGCTAGTGTAGCCTAATTGGCTACACTGGGCCTGCTGACTGTGATGTAGAGGGTCAAAGTTGACCCTCCATGTGCATTATGGGGCGAACCGAACTTCCGCAAAGGTTTGCCTGCGGGACGCGAACGCGAACCACTGAAGTTCGCATGGAACCGTTCGCAGGCGAACCGTTCGGCCCAACTCTAGTGAGGTGCCATGGTCGTTCTGTGCTTCCACACTGATCGCTCAGTCCTACTGACTGGCTTCTAAAGTCTGCATTCCCAACGCCAGGGTCCACTGACAACTCTGCTGTCATGTTGCTATCGCTGCAAGAAAATAAATATTTAACCTCTCTGGATTTTTTTTGTGTCGTCGCCCACTTCTCTCATCCTCCTCCAGTGGTACCACCACTGCCAGCTGCCATTGGGACGCACCATTACCTCTGCGATTGCTTAAAGTGTTCTTTCCTGTTTAAAATCAATTAATAGTCACATTTCAAGTGTTGATTTAACTTTAAAGAGGAACTGTAACATAAAAAGATCCCCTGGGGGGTACTCACCTCGGGTGGGGGAAGCCTCCGGATCCTAATGAGGCTTCCCACGCCGTCCTCCATCCGTCAGGGATCTCGCTGCAGCCCTCCGTGGAGTCCGGGCAGCGGTGACGTCAATATTTACCTTCCTGGCTCCTGCGCAGGCGATCTGACGGCTGTCGGCTCCGAACTACACGGAAATACCCGATCGCCGTCGGGTCCGCTCTACTGCGCAGGCGCAAGTTTCCTGCGCCTGCGCAGTAGAGCGGACCCGAATGAGATCGGGTATTTCCGTGTAGTTCGGAATGGAAAGCCGCCACAGCGCCCCCGCTGGAGCCAGCAAAGGTAAATATTGAAATGACAGTCGGCACAGTCGCCGGCTGTTCGGAGGGCTGCGGAGAGACCCCCGTGGGACAGAGGACGGCGTGGGAAGCCTCATTAGGATCCGGAGGCTTCCCCCACCCGAGGTGAGTACCCCCCAGGGGATCTTTTGAATGTTACAGAGTCTCTTTAAAATGCGTTTTCTCAAAAACTAAAAGTTCTCTTTGAATATTTTTTTAGACCCTTATCACCAATATAATCTATGCTGTTTTGGAGATTGTAGCATGTATGGGGGCTTTGCTATTAAAGTTAAAAAAGAAAATCTGGATCACGGGCCATGAATAGCCGTGATCGACTCATTCATGGCAAAAATCCGTTTCAAATTCGTGATTCCGTTTCAAATCCAGAAATTAATCACGCCATTTCCGGATTTATTTTTAGCACACGGCCGGATTTGTCGAATCCGTGGATGGGGGTATTCGAGCATCCCTATTCCCACTGACTTTAGCAGTTAATAGCAAAGGCCCCTTACATTCTAGCAACACCAAATTTGAAGGATATGTTAAAAAGATAGGGGGAAACAATATTTAAAAACTTTTTTTTTTTTAATGTTCAGATAGTGGGAAATTTAAAAAAAAAATGACGTGGGGTCCCCCCTTCCCAAGCATCTGTAGCCCCTTGTCCCCCATGCAGGCTGGCATAGCCAGGATGCGGAGCCCCGGCCAACTGGGGCTTCGCACCCTGAGCTATACCAGCCTGCATGGTCCATGGACAAGGGGCTCTTCCCTACCTCCAGTGCCCCAGGAGGAGGTGGCGCGACGACTCCCTGGGGGGGTTCATGGTGGCATCTAGGAGTCCCCTTTAAGAAAGGGACCCCAGATGCCCACCCCTCCCAGGAGAAATGAGTATAGGGGTACAAAGTACCCCTTACCCACTTCCATAAAGGGTTAAATGAGATAAAAACGCAACAACGAGAATTTAATTTAATTAACTAGAAATACTTACCTTTACCTTTAAAACCACTTGAGGACCAGGGGATTTTTCCCTGCTCGGTGCTGGGTGGGCTCTTCAGCCCGCAGCACAGATCCTTTTTTCCCCACTAGGGGGATGTCCTGCTGGGGGGGTCTGATCGCTGCCACCTGTTTGTGCCTTGCAGGGGGACTCCTCACAGCCCCCCGCCGCAGCGATATTCTGCCTTCCTCTCTTTCCCTCCCTCCCCTTCTCTGTACAGGCGGTACAGGACGGCGATCTGTCCTGTACCGCCTCTGATATGCTGGTGATCCCTGGCCAATCAGAGGCCGGGGATCACCGATCTCCTTTACGGGGCTGCTGCGACAGCAGCGCTGTAAGCTGTAAACACCGGAGATTTCTTCCCCGGGTGTTTACAATTAGCCTGCAAGCCGCGATCGGAGGCTCGCAGGCTGTTTACGGAGCCCCCCCCCCGCCGCGAACTGACAGGAAACGGCCGCTCGAACGAGCTACTGTTTCCATGGAAACCCACTTACGACCAGCCGCCGCCTATCGGCGTGAGGCGGTCGTTAAGTGGTTTGAAAATGTTCCCACGCTAAAATCCTCGGTAATGTCCCACCCCTATATCCTCTGTTATGTCCCACAACGACAGTATCTATCTTGCGATCTTCAGAAATACTTACCTGTACCTTTAAAGGGGAACTGAAGAGAGAGGTATATGGAGGCTGTCATGTTTATTTCCTTTTAATCAATACCAGTTGCCTGGCAGCCCTGCTGGTCTATTTCTCTGCAGTAGTATCTGATTAAAACCAGAAACAAGCATGCAGCTAGTCTTGTCAGATCAGACTTATAAGTCTGAACCACTGAAACACCTGATCTGCTGCATGCTTGTTCAGGGGCTATGGCTAATAGTATTAGAGGCAGAGGATCAGCAGGGCTGCCAGGCAACTGGTATTGATTAAAAGGAAATAAACATGACAGCCTCCATATACCTCTCTCTTCAGTTCCCCTTTAAGAAAATCTCCTCCTGCCTATCAGCCATCTCCTCCTGGATGTCCGCTAGGTTCCTGAAACTAAGCCTGGACAAAACGAAATTTATGATCTTCCCACCCTGGCCATCCATGAACCTCCCAGATGTGAATGTCATTGTTAACCACACTACCATTCACTCTACCTCTCAAGCCTGCTGTCTGGGTGTCACCCTGGACTCCGCACTCTCCTTCACCCCCTATATCCAAAACCTCACAAAGTCCTGTAACTTCCACCTTCTTAACATCTGCAAGATTCGCCCTTTCCTGACCTCTGTCACCACCAAACTCCTCATCCATGCCCTCATAATTTCCCGCCTTGACTACTGCAACGCCGTTCTGTCTGGTCTCCCTATGACCCGAATTGCCCGCTGCAGTCCATCATGAATGCGGCAGCCAGATTTATCCACTGCTCCCATCGCTCCACGACAGCGGCTCCCCTCTGTGAATCCCTCCACATGACCCTCCCAGATGTGAATATCACTGTTATCCAGTCCAGAATTAGATTCAAGATACTGTGTCTGACCTACAAATCTGTCCACAAAACCTCCCCAACCTACATTTCCAATCTTTCTCAGAGGTACACACCTAGCCGCTTACTCCGCTCCTCCAATGAACTTCGCTGCCCCCTGCATCACCCAATCCCATGTACGCCTCCAGGACTTCTCAAGAGCTGCTCCAACACTATGGAACTCCCTACCTCCCCTCATTAGGGTTCCCCCCTCCTTCAACATCTTCAAGAAGGCCCTCAAAACTCACCTTTTTACTCTGGCCTACATCCCCTCACTAGTGATTTAAACCCGCATATCAGCACTGGTGCCCCAATCCTTCTGTAGGACAAAACTATTCCACACTAAATGTAGAGTGACAGAGTGATCACCAGCATTCTGAGGCTTTCTAAAGACAGTCTTAGGTGATGCGGAGGGATATGTGCTGCAGTTGCATCACCCGGGAATTCATTATAGTACATCCTGGTGCCTAGTAGAATTTGCTAGCTGCACTACTGCAGAGGCTGCAGGTGAGTATCCTGAATTCATATTCTTAGCTCATAACAGTGACACCAGGAATTTGCGAAAAACACTGCCTTTAAGGGGCAGAATCTGCCTAATCAAAGGCAACTGAGAGCTAGGAGAATTTTATTTCAAAATAAACCTCCCCATAAGGGAGGGGTTTCAGTGGTGTGTGCTGTTGGGGTGAGTGGCATTACTTACCTACAGGGGCTGCTCCTGTGGCCTCTTGTTTGGAGTGCACCATGCTTTTCATGGAGAGCCTGCACAGTGCTGCATTTTGTAGTTCCTGGCAGTGTAGTGTGCGTCCACCGCAATGTTTACTGGGAGATGTAGTCCATGAGTGCGAGGGCAAGGCGCTCAACCTCTCCAGTGTGTATAACTAAGGACAAAGTGGTTGACCTCTCCAGTGTGTATGGCTAAGGACAAGGCGCTTGACCTCTCCAGTGTGTATGGCTAAGGACAAGGCGCTTGACCTCTCCAGTGTGTATGGCTAAGGACAAGGCGCTTGACCTCTCCAGTGTGTATGGCTAAGGACAAGACGCTTGACCTCTCCAGTGTGTATGGCTAAGGACAAAGAACTTGCCCTCTCCAGTGTGTATGACTAAGGACAAGGCGCTTGACCTCTCCAGCGTGTATGACTAAGGACAAGGCGCTCAACCTCTCCAGTGTATATTACTAAGGCGCTTGACCTCTCCAGTGTGTATGGCTAAGGACAAGGCGCTTGACCTCTCCAGTGTGTATGGCTAAGGACAAGGCGCTTGACCTCTCCAGTGTGTATGGCTAAGGACAAAGAACTTGCCCTCTCCAGTGTGTATGACTAAGGACAAGGCGCTTGACCTCTCCAGTGTGTATGACTAAGGACAAGGCGCTCAACCTCTCCAGTGTATATTACTAAGGACAAAGTGCTTAACCTCTCCAGTGTGTATGACTAAGGACAGTGGCGTAGCTAAGGAGCTCTGGGCCCCGATGAACGTTTTACAATGGGGTCCCCCAAGCACTCTATACATAATAATTTATATGGCGCACCAAAACCTGCCAATGGCAACTACAGTGTCAGAGGTGCAAGAAGTGGATTGAGAACAGTTTGATGTACGAAACGTGAAACCCTCGTACCTAAAGCAGTATGTGAATCAACTCCAGAAAAAAAAGTAAGCAGTTAAAGGGGCACTACAGCGAAAAATTTAAAATATGTGCAAACATATACAAATAAGAAGTACATTTTTTCCAGAGTAAAATGAGCCATAATTTACTTTTCTCCTATGTTGCAGTCACTTACAGTAGGAAGTAGAAATCTGACAGAAGTGACAGGTTTTGGACTAGTCCATCTCTTCATAGGGGATTCTCAGCAAGGCTTTTATTCTTTATAATGATATTCCCTAAATAGGATTTAAACAATGATGCTAGGCCAGTTTCCCTGCTTCCTACACAGTTTTTTGGCAGTTGGACAGAGCAACTGCCATTCACTAAGTGCTTTTGAAAATAAATAAATCCCTGAGAATCTCTTATAAAGAGATGGACTAGTCCAAAACCTGTCGCTTCTGTCAGATCTCTACTACCTACTGTAAGTGACAGCAACATAGGAGAAAAGTAATTTATGGCTCATTTTACTCTGGAAAAAATGTACTTCTTATTTGTATAGGTTTGCACATATTTTAAATGTTACAGTTTTTCGCTGTATTGCCCCTTTAAACTCTGACAAAACCAACATGGGAGATTCTCAGAGTTTTCTTTGTTTTCAGAACCATTTCCCGAACGGCAGTTTAACTGCCGAAACAAGTAGATACAAAAAGTAAGATACCAGCCAGCCTCCCTATTCACTTGCACAACTGCTGTTCAGGAACTGCTTTTGAAATCAGAGAAAACCCTGAGAACCCCCCAGGAGGAGATAGACTAGTCCAAAACCCAGTGTCGGACTGGAAACTAGAAGAACTGAGGAAATCCACTTGCTGGCCAAGCAGCAGTAATCAGGTGTTGCTGCTCACAGAGAAGACTTGCTGCAGGTGCGCAGGGTTACTGCTGCTTGGCCAGCAGATGGATTTCCTACGTTTTTCCACCTCCCAGTCCGACATTGCCAAAACCTGTTGGTTCTCTCAAATTAAACCACTAGAGTTTTCTGCTGGAGTGGTCCTATAAACATATTTAAAATGCCCACACACAAGTATTTGTTTTACCTAGTATAGTTTCCTGTAAGGCAGGGCTCCCTGCAATCATGGGACCACAGAGGCCTTCTACACTACCCCCCGGCTGGGGGAAGGGGGGGGGGGGGGGGTTACATGGGAAAAGGTTGGGAGCCAAGTTCAGCCAAGTTTTATCTACTGTGTCTTCACAGCTTAAAGGACAACTGACCTGAGAGGGATATGGAGGTGCTATGTGCATTTCCTTTTAAACAATACTAGTTACCCGGCAGCCCTGCTGATCTTTCATACATCAGTAATGCCAAAATCACACACCTGAAACAAACATGCGGCACATGCAGTCAAACTTACAGTAAGTCTAAACATCTGATCTGCTGCATGCTTGTTCAGGGTCTGTGGCTAAAACTACTAGAGGCTGAGGATCAGCAGGACAGCCAGGCAATCTGCATTGTTTAAAAAGAAATGCGTCATCCTCCATATCCCTCTCAGGTCAGTTGACCTTAAAGGACACCCGAAGCGACAATAAAATAATGAAATAAACAATTATATCTATCTTCCTTCTCCTAAAAATGACTTTTTAAGATATTCCACAGTTTTATTTTATGTTTAAATGTACTTTTTAAGTTTTAACAGTTTTATTGTTTTTGCTCAATGACACATTCATTGAAGTATTCCAGAGCTAAAATCTATGAACAATTTACCCTTTTTATATCTTTCCTGCTCTCAGAAGCCATTTTCTGCTAGGAAAGTGTTTTATAGTTGTAATTTCTTATCAGTGAGGGTCGCACTGTAGTCATTTCCTGTCTGAGTCAGGACTGAGTCAGCCACTTACATACATAATATTTAACTCTTTCAGGCAGAGAAAGAAAAAAAGTAACACAGCATAGTTATTAGTGTGCTTGGCACTGTACATACCCATATCTATCTTATCATGTCACATGTCACTTCGGGTATCCTTTAAAGTACCCCTGACCTGGTCGTATATACTTTTGGAAGTGTTTTATTGCTGGTGCTGTGACTGGAGGGGAAGCATCCAGGCTGGGGGTGACAGCAGTCGGAGGGGGGTTCCCCCCCCCCTCAGTCCACCGCCCCCCTCCAGCTATTTGTGCAAAATGAGTTAAAATGTAAAGTATGCGGCGAGCAGGGATGCTTATCTTCCTCTCTTGCATTCCACCACTCGCCGCTTGACTTCCTGCAATGTCGCCCTCTATACTTCGGAGGACGGCGTTGCAGGAAATGACGCGGCGAGTGGAGGAAGTGGAGAGAAGGTAAGCTCCCTGCTCGCCTCATACTTTACATTTTAACTCATTTTGCACAAATAGCTGGAGGGGAAGCGGGGACGGGGGGCCCAGGTGAGAGGGGGGGGGGCGTCCCCCCTCCCCGCCGACTGCTGTCACTCCCACCCTGGCTGCTTCCCCCTCCAGCATGGCGGCCCCCTCCCCACTCACAGGCTGTGACACAGAAACCGATCCGTTTCTGTGTCCAAAATTGCCTGTGTAGAGGGGGATCAGTTTTTCTATTGCCTGCCACTACCCCTCCATGTATCTGAATCCATGTACGGTTCGGGAAAATGCTGCAAATCAGGACCGTCCATTCAGGTTTTTAAAACGGATCCCCCTGAAAGCAGACACATCTGTTTTTTGTTTGGGTGAAGACGGCTGCTATTTTTATTGCTATCTGTGGCTCCAGTTTTGATCCAGGCTGAAAAATGGAGCCACGGATACAATTACGGACCAAGTGTGAACCTAGCCTAAGGCAAACCAGGATCTTAATTTACTTTGATGATCACACCCATTGTTTGAGGTTACACGGAACACTGAAAACAGGTCACACGGACAGCCAAAAACGTTAAGAGGGTTTTTTTTGTTTTTTTTTAATTAAATATAAAAATTAGACTTTGCTTTGTCATTTTCCATACGGTGGTGTTTTTCTATCGCAGATTTATACAATTAGTCAATTAAATGACATTCTAAGAAAAAAAATAAAGTGAAACCCATTTTTAAGCTTTGGATAGAGTTTGAAAGGCTTGTTTACGTCATCGTGTCTTTACTGATGTTAAAGGACAACTGAAGTGAGAGGGATACGGATGCCGACATATTTATTTCCTGTTAAACAATACCAGTTGCCTGGCAGCCCTGCTGATCTATTTTGCTGCAGTAGTGTCTGAATGACACCAGAAACAAGCATGCAGCTAGTCTTGTCAGATCTGACAATAATGTCTGAACCACCTGATCTGCTGCATGCTTGTTCAGGGTCTCTAGCTGAAAGTATTAGAGGCAGAGGATCAGCAGGACAGCCAGACAACTGGTATTGCTTAAAAGGAAATAAATATGGCAGCCTCCATATCCCTCTCACTCCAGTTGCTCACTTATGATTGTTACCCACGTTATGTTTTTCCGCTCGATAGATGGATCGGATAGATAATGCCCGTCATGTCCGATATTCCTTCCGATCGATTCTGCACTCTCTTTCTCATAGAAGTGAATGGAAAAAGATAAGAAAACTGAGCAAAGATAGGAAAAAACGATCGGGTGGGAAAATCAAGCGGAAAAACGTAACGTGTGTACCCAGCATTACAGACTCAGGAGAGGAGATCTGCAAGGAGAGCCCTATCATGACAGTCAGGGTGGCAACTTTGACTACAGTGCTATCTACATATACTCCAGTGAGGACTGGAGACCTCAACATAGTTACATCACACAATAGTGTATAACCAATAAACCTCTATGGACAAGTCAGCTTACAGCCAAGTCCCGGGGGCAGCAAGACAGCTGGGGGAAGATCTCCACGCAGAAGGCATTGAAAAGGCCCAATGGAGAAACACATCCTTCCTAAATTCACCTAAAAGTAGGAACAAAACTTTTGGCCAAAACTCAAATCAGGGGCAGGCAAAAACTTGAATGTTTCCTTTTTTGAAAAGTGTGTGTGTGTGTGTGTGTGTGTGTGTGTGTGTGTGTGTGTGTGTGTGTGTGTGTGTGTGTGGGGGGGGGGGGGGGGGGGGGGGGGGGGCCTTGAGAGCTTTCAGTCCTACACATCACATGAAGGTTCTGGACATTCCATCTGTGCACAGCCGGTTTTGGTTACAGGTGGAGCTTGGAGGAATCTGGCTTCATAGAACCACCTTGGAGATACAAACTGAGCACATGAGGGAACAGCATATGGTCAGCATATAACTACTGGGAAAAACTGCTTAGCAAAATGATTTTGTTTGTTTCAAAGATATGTCCACTGATGTACAAATTAGTATTGTTTCAGGAGAAATCCACCCATGTATCAGGAGAAAGTCCCTCTAGTCTCATTTCAAGCCTACTTTGTGACCCTGTAAAGTAGTAGTCAAGATTTCACTTCTGCTTCAGTAGATTTGCCACAGTAGTATAACCACTAAAAAAAAAGACTACTGCTTTAAAAAAATACATTGTCTGAAACAGTTAATAAGATTTACTTTCCTGTTCCCCCTGGAGCTTGAGACTGTGCTGGTACACATCTCTCCAGATGTGGAGGACACTGTAACAGCAGCAGATAAAACACTGTAAATCAGACTGCAGGAACTTTATTTTAAAGTAAACTTGTAAGTTTTTGAAATCAACAATTTAAATACTTACCTCAGGAAAGAAAGCTTCCCAAACATCCAGAGGCTTCCCACATCTCCCTCCACCTGACCTAAAGCTTGTGGCGGCACTACCTTACGAGAATGAGCTCAGCCACACTGTGCCTGTGCAGTAGCATGGATCTGCTTGGGAACCGGTGGAAAAAGCCAAGCCTGATCAGGTACGTGCTTCTGCACAGGCACAGATGGCTGGCGCATGCACAGTAGCATGGACCGGCTCTGGCTTCTGTGGAAAGCCACGCCCAATCGGGTCTGTGCTACTGCACATGCATGAGCAATCGACAAAGGCTTGTTTTAGGGAGGGGACAGTGCTGGAACGGGCCAGTGGAGGAGGACAGAGGAAGCCTCTGGATTATCCAGACGCCTCCCTGTATTAAGGCGAGTACCCATTTGGGGCACTTTTTTCCCCTAGAGGTACAATTTAAAGCGGACCTGAACTCTTTCACAGCATACAATGAAAAGTCTTTCTACCACATATAGTTTCTGAATAAATGCACTGCACTGTGTTCTGTGGTTGTAAAGCCAGCTCAAAGTCCCCATGCAGCAAACACTGAAGCTTAACCCGTTCAGGGCTCCCTGCACAGTGAAACCAAATTGTATTTTTTTTAAACATTTTACATAAATTGTAATGAAGAAATGTGCTTGTCCATAAAGGTTATGCTGTGGCGAATCTTTTAGAGCAGAAAGAAAACTCTAATTCCACTTTAAGGACTGATGGGATAGCTGCACTGATTCTCCAGTAGCAGATTGCGGTTTCTCTCACTGCTGAATAGGATATTTGATGTATATTCAGGGCTTCTTCTACACTGGTTGTACTGTCATTGCTGATGGGGGGGGGGGAGGGGGGATTGTGATTTTTGCGCAGATGACATTACTTTGAAGTAACAGTGCCAGGTAATAAAGAGTTAAGGAGCTGGGGGAAAAGGATTCTATGTATTTCTGTGCCGGACTGCACTCCTGGTATTCTCAAGAAAATACTTCTGTAGGTAGAAAAATATTAGCAGTCAATGGTATGCTGAAAATTTCAACTTGAATGCATAATTAATTCAAATGGCAGTCTGAAATTGGGCCAATCGAATGCACTTCCTGTCAATTTTGATTGGCTCCATTCCAAGCTGCATACATTTTACATTAATAGTGGCAAAGAGGAGAAGAACAACGCTGAGCCACTGTAGAAGCAATCCCTACGTGAACCGACCATCAGTTAGGCACCTTCTGTGCCAGTCACCCGCCTGCTATGGTGGCTTCCTGGTGAACGTGTAATCTTCACGTGTTGAAGCCCAATATGGGTCAGTAGTGAGGGCAGTGCCCAATTTTCTTCTCCTTTCTGCAGCTACTTATGCTGTGACTCACTGGCAAGCACGCCCCGCACCGAATGCCAAGCGGCGACTTGTCCTGCTTTTCCTCTACCTGACATTGTGGCTTCTTTTGTGTGCCTAGTTCTCTTCTTCCTTCCTCACAATTTGCATTTCAAAGTACTTTTTAAAATAAATGTTAAATCCTTCAATGCAAAGCTCTATCTGAGAGCTGCACGGATGGGCGGGAATCAGCTGCAGTAACTCACCTGATAATCTTTGGGTTAGTTCACACGGACTGTTCTGCGATGGTAAACTACGGCCTCAGCGCTTGTCATTTAAACTCTCTATTCCATAATGCAAAGCGCACATCCACATTAATGACAGCTCATTCAATTGTAATTTCAGAACTTCTGCATGACGATATCCTCCACCATTAGCACCCGTCTGTGAATAGACTCACTAGATATCTCTGACCACTGTTAGATTGGTCAGATATGCACAATATCCAGGTAGTATCCAGGTAGCCTTGGAGCCTCAGGTTCCTGGTGCCTCTGCAGTTGTGGATATTCTGTGTCATGCAGATTTCAATATCCCATATCTTGTTGTAAAAGTTACCATTGCACACTTCCTTCACCCGTACATTAGCGGCTCACCTCACTGGGTCGCAGGCAAGTATGACTTTTCATGCAAAAATATCCCACCCTCCATATATGCAAGCCGCTCCTCCCTGGCCGATAGTGATTGTCATGGGGACATGACAGAACAACACTGACTATTGGCCAGGGAGGAGCGGCTTGCATATGTGGAGAGTGGGATATTTTTGCATGAGAAGTCATACTTGCCTGCGACCCAGTGAGGTGAGCCGCTAATGTACGGGTGAAGGAAGTGTGCAATGGTAACTTTACAACAAGATATGGGATATTGAAATCTGCATGACACAGAATATCCACAACTGCAGAGGCACCAGGAACCTGAGGCTCCAAGGCTACCTGGATATTGTGCATATCTGACCAATCTAACAGTGGTCAGAGATATCTGGTGAGTCTATTCACAGACAGGTGCTAATGGTGGAGGATATCGTCATGCAGAAGTTCTGAAGTTACAATTGAATGAACGGTCATTAATGTGGATGTGCGCTTTGCATTATGGAATAGAGACTGTAAACAGGCCTGCCAGGTCTAAATGTAGCGCACTCCAATGCATTTTATGAAATAATGGCTATTGCGCTTTGATATTGATATTACATACTTGTCCTTTAAACGTTGTCTGTTCAGATGAATGGACAGCCGTCGGTATGACCGTTTAACGGTGTTCGTCCATGTCCATCTGCAGTGATGAACAATGCCACACGCTGGGAAGTGCAGCCGAAAGCCGACAAATTCTTTTCTGGAAACTTGCAGAAAACCATTTGCAACAAGACCCCGGGCTGCCGCGGTGTCCTTGATTCAATCGCCTGTCTGGACCAGCCCTTTAGAGCTCTGATTATTTTTTTTTTCTAAGGAATTCCGAAGCTCTGTGGTTGAAAAGCCTCAGAACACTAATAAAGATTGCCATGACCTTCTTGCCACTGGAGGGTGGCAGAGATTAAGAACTCTATTGATTAAGGGCGGTGGGTGATTCACTGCAACTGTCACCTGCCGATTCGTGCAGCTCTCAGTTAGAGCTTTAAAGAACAATTGAAGTGAGAGGTATATGGAGGCTGCCATATTTATTTTGTCTTAAACAATAGCAGTTGCCTGGCAGTCCTGTGGATCTATTTGGCTGCAGTAGTGTCAGAATCTCACCAGTAACAAGCATGCAGCTAATCTTGTCAGATCTGACAATAATGTCAAAAACACCTGATCTGCTGCATGCTTGTTCAGGGGCTATGAATAAAAGTATTATGCTGGGCATACACGATTCATTTCTGCAGCTCGATTCTCCTGTTCAATCGTTTCACAGCTCGATTTTGCAGCCAATTCTCTTATCTTCCGCTCGTTTTTCTTATCTTTTTCCATTCACTTCTATCACAAATCGAGCGGCGAAACAATTGAGCGGGAGATTGGACATGTTGGAAATGATCTATCGAGCCATCTATCTGGCTCAAAAACGAACCGTGTATTCCCAGCATAAGAGACAGAGGATCAGCAGGATAGACAGGCAACTAGTATTGCTTATAAGGAAACATATGGCAGCCTCCATATCCCCCTCACTTCAGTTGTCCTTCAAATTAAAGGGTTTAAACGTTACAAAAAAAGTAAACTTTCTTTAAACACATAATCACATGGTGGGATGTGGGAGGGGAAATTGATCAAAATCTATTTAAGATTGAATTCACCAGGTATGACCAGGTACAACAGGCACACTTGCTTTTTGTTTTCCCCTAAAAGTCAACATGCATTAATAATATGAAAACAGATTGATAATCAATGCATCCAAATAAAAAGGTCCTTGTGTTTGGAATTTGAATGAAAAAATAAATGCACTGCCAAATAATTGGAGGCTACTGGCCTGTCAATTCAACATGCCGACCACACATAACTGTCCTGGTGACTGAGAGCATAAAGTCTGACAAAGCTGTCTCTAGGCACTGTTAGCAAAGCATACGCTATTCTCATCTTTTCAACATGAATATTTTGCAGCTGTAACTTACCCCAGCACTCTGTAGTGTCTGAATTTGAGGGGGTAGTAAAGCAAACCTGAAGTGAAAATGAACGTATGAGATAATGAATTCTATGTGTAGTACAGCTAAGAAAAAGAATATTAGTAGCAAAGAAACGAGTCTCATATTGTTTTCCAGTACAGGAAGAGTTAAAGTGGACCTGAACTCTTGCACAGGACAGAAGGAAAACATACAGAAATGCACCCTGTATGTATTTAGAGAGTTGTGTAATTCCCCCTTCTCTGTGACTTAGCACAAATTGTAATTTGATCCCTCAGCTGTGTCAGCTGACTGCCATGGCAGAGATCTCATTTGTAAAGGATGTTAACAATATGTCTGCTTTCATGAAAGCAGGAAGTAGACAAACTGCAGATTTATTGCAGGATTTGTGTCAGCTGTAACAAAGAAATGTTTTTTCTTTAAAGGTTATTATGCTGTTGCTTATCTTTTGGAGCAGAGAGGAAGTTCTGAGTTCAGGTCCGCTTTAAGAAACTTCATATGTTATCTATGGAAAAGAGCTTCTCTGAGCTCTTCGACCTAACTTGGGTCTAATACAGCCCTGTTTTCTAAAGCAGTTAAACAACCAAGAAACAGAGAGAGGCAGGTAAGAGACAGATATGGTTTTACTGCAGAGAAGTTCAAAGGGTCATTATTTCTGCTTTGTTTTATAGTTTAAAATGCAGAGTTTGGTTTGTAAAATGCAAATATGACAGAATGATGCAAAGTTATACAAACAAAAAACTATATAACTGAAAATAAAAATATGAGACTATTTTCGTTGCTACTAAATGTTCTATTCATTATCCGTACTACACATACAATTCATTATATCATAAGTATATTTCGCTTTAGGTTTGCTTTTAGCCTCATAGCCTCAGGCACTGATACTGTTAGGTTCTGAGGGCCCCATATCACATGTGGAGATCACAACTCAATGGATTTTTGAATAACTTAATAGGTCTTTCTTATTATCCTAACTATTGAACTTCTGTAAAAAGCTTTTTCTAATTTGGTGCAGGATAAATCCCAAGAGCCACCAAAATGCAGAATACAAACAGATGGCTGCAATTGGTTTGAGCCGTTTTAATTCTTGACAGTGGAATCATGGCCTTATTAAAGCCTAAGTCCAGGAAGGAAGGAAACCTTCAGATATGAAATGGACATCTGATGTTGTCCACATTGTTGAGTGTTCTTTGGACTATACATTTCTAAATAATTGCATCGCGGTTTCCCCAGTATCTCAACTCCAGTCTACCGACACCAGTAGTTCCTGGCAATCACATTTACTCCGGTCGGGTCAGTCTTGGTGCTGCTGAACTGCAAAGCCTGATGGGAGTATCAAGAGAGGCATGGCTAGTATTATACAAGCCGTGTTCTGAGTTCAGTAGCACCATTCACAGACCAGTGTTGTAACTGACAGTGTACAGCAGCCTAAAAACTCCACCCCATTCGAAGCCTGAAGCAGATGCTGGGTCTTGAGGATGGATAGAGATCATTAAAGCGATGGAAATATAGCTGGGTTTGCAAAAAACGTAACGTTTAGTGGAACAAAATTGAACAGATAATTTGCAAGGCAACAGGCTCGGTTCGTTCCGGTGAGCAAAACGAGAGTTTGAGTCCAGTTTGGGTCCCGGATTGGCTTCATATGATGGTAATGAAATTAGTCCTAGCCTATGAGAACAGACATGTCTGTTCCCACTAGGCTGGAGGCTGCATGCTTTTCATGAATACTCACCTGCCACCATCCATTCGGGTCCTCCCCACTGCTGCTAATGCAGCACGGTCCCTACACGGAAAAAGCACCAGAATACTGATTACTGATCCAAAAGCCCCATCAGAAGCATCAGGCTCCCCTTGGTTTGCAATAGTCCAATGGGAATGTTCACTCCCCAGGAAGTATTCTTATTGGTTCACTGAGTGTTGGACCAATGAAAATCCTTGCTGGTGCTAAGGGAGAATTTCCATTTGTCATTTGCAAACCAATGGGAGCCCGATGCTGCTGATGGGGCTCTCTGATAGCCCAATGGGAATCCTCACTCCCCAGGGAGTATACTCATTGGTTCACTGAGTGGTGAACCAATGAAAATCCTCACTGGTGTTTAGGGAGGAGTCCCAATGGTGTTTTGCAAAACAATGGGGCTCTCAGATCTGTATACTGGCATTTCTTCCGTGCAGAGGACCTGAACGGCCGCGCCAGTGGAGGAACGCAAATGTGAAGGTGACAGGTACAAAGCAGGTGGCGACGTGAAACGGAAAACAGATTTTTAATCTGGTATTGTGCACCCAGCCTTATTCCAGCTTGTATGTAGCTTGGAAATAGACCTGTTTGCATTAATTTTACATGCAAGCTGGGGTATTAGCATTGACCATCGCTACAGGTGGCTGTACACAGTCACTCCTTCTAGATGGCAACATAAATGTGATCATGTGACCAGATGAACGGTCAATCGGTATAGGTACGTGGCTGCTTTAATACAAATGTGCCACATTTGATTAAGAGCCTTTCGGAAAACTTCTTTCTGCTTTGCCAAGACCTGAGACTTTAGAACCATCATCTCGTAAACCGAAAACATCATAAACTCTACTGAACTCTACGACTAACTCTATGAGTGATGTACCTGCTTGACCTCACAGGGCAGGATTGTGAAAGGCTAAAGCTAGGTTGGGCTTCCTCTCAACTCCATCAAAGCTTCCTTGGAATTAGGAACAAAAGGTCTTCCAGGGGGTTTCTTCTAATCTTATCTTGTTATAAGCTGTGCTCTAAATAATGAGTGCAATAATGAACTGGCATATCCTAGCGTATTCAAATGCACGTCGAAACAAGCTTTTAAATGCTCAACCCACTCTACAGCACTCAGGTCTGATGTTAGGAAAACAAAACGACGAAGGAATCTTTCTCTGCAAAGCGATTTACGGTCACGAAAGAGGCCATCGAACTATCCTAGGAGCGCCTCTAACAATGTCCATCATTCTGTTTAAGTGCCGGAACGACCCACCAACCCAGTTCTGTGCAATACGGTGCAGGCTTGCTTATCCACACAGGAGACACCCCCTCGACCCTCTTTGGTTCATCAGCTCCCTCCGCCTTCGTTGCCATCACCCCGCACAGTCATGTGACAACTCTGAACTGTGAAGATACTGAAAACATGGCTTCCCCTGCTCTATTTCTGTATCTGCTCCTCAGTCAGTGATGTCACCTCTATGGTGGTATGCTCCTCCTCCCCATCTACAGATTCACAGGGCATGGCTACAATGGTGCTGCCGGCAGGCGCTAAGTGCGCCAAGTTCTGTATAGTAGCGCCCAGCCCTGGGAGCGTGAGCAACTGAATGGGGCTCATAACTTTAAGAACCGTGTTGCTGTCCTGCATGGCGGCTGTGCTCAGAACCGTGAGATTGGACGAGTCGGGATGTATTTCCAGAGTGTTGGGGAAGCCGCTTCCTGAAGGGGTTAGGATGGTGTAGCCCCCCAAAACTTGGGAGGATGGTGAACTGGACTGACAAGTTGTGTTCTTAGTAACTATGGAGGAGCTGGAGGAGGAAGAGGGGATGCTGGTGGACAGTACTTTAGCGAAGGGGATGCTGGCCAGCTGAGAGAAGGACATTCCTTGAGGCAAGGTGATCTGCGTTGGCTGAGAGATTTGGGAGCCGATGGCAGCCGGGCCAGAGGTCGCACGGGTCAGCCGTGGTCGCTTGGCTGGAGGAGGCATGGTGACTGGTGTCAGGGTCATCAGGACATTGTTGAGATGCTGGGACTTGTGTTTCAGCTCCTTGGCTCGTCTTCGATGTTCATCACACTGCTGTTCTAGTGCTGTGGAGACAAAGGCCTCAGTAAGATTCATTTGCTTATTAATCGAGAATATTACATTACGCTTGTTGCTCTAAATACAGCTAAATCCGGGTTGAAAGAAGGCCATCATCATAACCCAACTCTCTGACTGGATCAAGGTGCCATCTTTCCACATGTGACAGCTCCATCCATTTTTAAAGTACACCCAAACCTTGGGTATGAAAAAAGATACTTACCTAAGAAGACAGAAGTCTTTGGATTCTATAGAGGCTTCCTACTTCCCCTCTGAACCCTCATAGCCGTTCGTGGACCCCCTGAAGATCACAGATGGGCTTGTGGGTAATCACATCGGGACTGCACACCTCTTCAGGAATGAGCACGGCCACACTGCGCCTGCGCGAGTATGGCCATGCTTGCCGAATAAGCTGGAGTCGCCACACCGATAATGCACGAGTATGGCCATGCCTGCACAATAAGCTGGAGCCGCCACACAGCGCCTGCCCGAGTATGGCCATGCCTGCGCAATAGGCTGGAGCGTCACACCGCGGCTGCCTGAGTATGGCCGTGCCTGCGCAATAAGCTGGAGCCACCACACCGCCCCTGCGTGAGTATGGCCATGCCCAGACACTGCGTCTGGGCGAATATGGCCATGCCTGCGCAATAAGCTGGAGCCGCCACGCTGCGCTTGCCCAAGTATAGCCATGCCAATAAGATGGAGCCACCACACTGCACCTGCCCGAGTATGGCCATGCCTGTGCAATAAGCTGGAGCCGCCACACTGCGCCTGCCCGGGTATGGCCATGCCTGCACAATAAGCTGGAGCCGCCACACTGCACCTGCCCGAGTATGGCCATGCCTAGGTAATAAGCTGGAGCCGCCACATTGCGCCTGTGTGAGTATGGCCATGCCTAGGCAATAACCTGGAGCCGCCACACTGTGCCTGGGCGAATATGGCAGTGCCTGCACAATAAGCTGGAGCCGCCACACTGCGCCTGCCCGAATATGGCAGTGTCTGAACAATAAGCTGGAGCCGCCACACTGCGCCTGCCTGAGTATGGCCATGCCTGCACAATAAGCTGGAGCCGCCACATTGTGCCTGTGTGAGTATGGCCATGCCTAGGCAATAACCTGGAGCCGCCACACTGCGCCCGGGACGAATATGGCCGTGCCTGCACAATAAGCTGGAGCCGCCACACTGCGCCTGGGCGAATATGGCCGTGCCTGCACAATAAGCTGGAGCCGCCACACTGCGCTTGCCCGAGTATGGCCATGCCTGCACAATAAGCTGGAGCGGCCGCACTGCGTCTGCCCGGGTATGGCCATGCCTGCACAATAAGCTGGAGCGGCCACACTGCGTCTGCCCGGGTATGGCCATGCCTGCGCAATAAGCTGGAGCCGCCACACTGCGTCTGCCCGGGTATGGCCATGTCTGTGCAATAAGCTGGAGCCGCCACACTGCGCTTGCCCGAGTATGGCCATGCCTGCACAATAAGCTGGAGCGGCCGCACTGCGTCTGCCCGGGTATGGCCATGTCTGTGCAATAAGCTGGAGCGGCCACACTGTGCCTGCCCGAGTATGGCCATGCCTGCACAATAAGCTGGAGCGGCCGCACTGCGTCTGCCCGGGTATGGCCATGCCTGTGCAATAAGCTGGAGCGGCCGCACTGCGTCTGCCCGGGTATGGCCATGTCTGTGCAATAAGCTGGAGCCGCCACACTGTGCCTGCCCGAGTATGGCCATGCCTGCACAATAAGCTGGAGCGGCCACACTGTGCCTGCCCGAGTATGGCCATGCCTGCACAATAAGCTGGAGCGGCCACACTGTGCCTGCCCGAGTATGGCCATGCCTGTGCAATAAGCTGGAGCGGCCGCACTGTGCCTGCCCGGGTATGGCCATGCCTGCGCAATAAGCTGGAGCCGCCACACTGCGTCTGCCCGGGTATGGCCATGTCTGTGCAATAAGCTGGAGCCGCCACACTGTGCCTGCCCGAGTATGGCCATGCCTGCACAATAAGCTGGAGCGGCCACACTGTGCCTGCCCGAGTATGGCCATGCCTGCACAATAAGCTGGAGCGGCCGCACTGCGTCTGCCCGGGTATGGCCATGCCTGTGCAATAAGCTGGAGCGGCCACACTGTGCCTGCCCGAGTATGGCCGTACCTGTGCCTATAGAGAATTCAGAGGTTCCTCTTTCCTTAGGTAAATATTTTGTTTTAGACATTCATTACTCCTATATTTCTCTTTAAATGTAAGTAGTTTTCCATAGCAACTTCCTGTGGTAAGTTACTCAACAAGTCCTTTTGTTTGCATCCTTGATTGCATCAAATGTGAACGACTGGATTTGTGCTGGGTATGCACAATTCCTGAACTCCTGCATGTGAACTGCAGCTGCTTGTTCACGGCTTCAGTCTCTCCCGGTATGATGGACCGAAGGAAGCCCATAACCCAGGGAAAGGGAGGAGCATCGGAGACCGTAAAGTGAGGTAAGCACTTGCTAAATCATACACAAGCACTCACAGTTATCTTAATTTACTTTTTTCCAGTTCAGGTTTGCATTCAAATCTTTACCTGCAAGGTCCCGGGTATACTGCTCTCTAGAGCGATCCATCTGGCTTTTGTTACTTGCCAAAACTTTCTTAATCAAATCCAAAAGGCCAAAATTCTGGACAATGTTGTTGAGAAGCACAGCATCTGAAAGACAGCAAAATGATGAGTGGCAAAGATATTGTAAGTGGCTGAATAGCATGTTAAACAGCAGTGTCATGGTTATTTAAAGAGTTACCGTGACCAAGAATTGAACTTCATCCCAATCAGTAGCTGATACCCCCTTTCCCATGAGAAATCTATTATTTTTCTCAAATGGATCATCAGGGGAGTCTGTATGGCCGATATTGTGGTGAAACCCCTACCACAGTGTGATGTCAGGACCATGGTCCTGACAGTTTGCTGTCTGGGAACCCTTATTGCATTGCGGGAAATAAACAGCTATTTACAGCTGGGTCCAACTGCCAAAAAAAGCAAGCAACATCTCCTTCCACTGACACCTGCCAGCAGTAAAAATGTCACCATTTGGTAAAATGTCAGAAAGTAAATCAGGGAGATGAAAGATTTTACAATGGGGAAACACTGACGATATCATTTGTAGCACATAATTATTGTAAAAAAAAGGAAGCACTTTTTTATTACATTATTTTCACTGGAGCTCCTAAAAACCAAAAGTGAACAAAGTAAATCTAATGGAAAAAAGATTACCAAGTGAAAACAAAACAGTGTACAGAACAAAAAAGGTGGACAAAACACTTGTATTAAGATCCAAATATTCTCTTTTTTGTCACTTATCATATTCAATTTGTGGTGTGAATATTTAAGACTTTTGCTCTTGATATTGATGGTAGCTTCTAAACTATACATTTTATGCAAAGTTATGTAACTTAGAGTTCCAAATTGCATTTTGCTTTATACATTCAGGGATCTTTATGACCGTTTTTATTATTCTGACATACCTTCTTGTTGTACAAGATCAGATACTGTATTTTGGTTATTGTAATATTGAAAAACATGGAAACTACGTTATTCAACAAAAAAGATCCAAATATTCTGGCCTCTTCTCTCTGTATAGAGCCAGTGGAAAGGTCATTCAGTTGTGACAATAAGACACTCAAATTAGAAAGAACAGTAGATGCCATTTCCCAGTATTCCTGTATTTAAAGGACAACTGAAGTGAGAGAGATATGGAGGCTGACATATTTAATTCTTTTTTTAAGTAATACCAGTTGTCTGGCTAGCCTGCTGATACTCTGCCACACATACATTTAGCCATAGGCCTGGAACAAGCATGCAGCAAATCAGGTGTTTCTAACATTATTGTCAGATCTGACAAGATTAGCGGCATGCTTGACTTGGGTGTGATTCAGACTCTACTGCAGCCAAATAGATCAGCAGGTCTGCCAGGCAACGTGTATTGTTTTTATTTTTTTTACATATCTTTTTTATTAAAGTTTTTCCAAACAGAACAGTAATATTAACAGAAGTGTCAAATTACAGAGAGAGTGTGTGTGTGTGTGTGTGTGTGTGTGTGTGTGTGTGTGTGTGTGTGTGTGTGTGTGTGTGTGTGTGTGTGTGTGTGTATATATATATATATATATATATATATACATATATATATATGTATACACATACATATACATCAATAGTATAGAAAACAGTCCATCAAGTGAAGGCCCAAAGGACAATCAAGGACAATCATATTTCAATCAACCAGAAACAAACCTTAGAAAATATATAAAAGTCTGTATATCCAATTAGTCTAAGCTAATCATGTAATTGGCCCATAATCTTGCTCAATTTTCCATAAATCCCATAGCCGCCAGACCCCATCAAATAGGTCCATTCTGTCATTCAGCCTAGCTGTCATTTCCTCCAACCGTTTCCCATGAAGAATTTTTTCAATTAACATATCTTTTGTTAGAGGAGATTGGGAACGCCACAGTGCTGCAATAGATCTTTTAGCAGCATTAAGAATAATGGCCAACTAGTATTGTTTAAAAGGAAATAAATATGTCAGCCTCCATATATCCCTCTCTCTTCAGTTGCCCTATGAAGGGATACTGAGCAGGGATAAAAACACAATTTTGGCTTACCTCGTGCTTCTTTCAGCCCACCGTAGCCTGTGAGGTCCCCCGGCACCCTCCTGGCTCCTCTCTCAGTCCCACAGGCAGCTCCGTTAATCGGCTACTTCCACCTGAAGTCGCCAGTACTAGTCCCTGCCACACAGGTTACATGTCATAACACTGGCCGCTACATGTAATCAGGCCGGCCGCTGTGAGAGTCCTGCGCATGCGCAGCTCTCTAACTTAGAACTGCGCATGCACAGGACTCCCAAGAAGAGCAAGGAGGATGCTGGGGGATCTTGCGGGGTACGGTCGGCTGGAGGAAGCCTGAGGTAAGTCCAAATTGTGCTTTTAAACCCTGGTTAGTATCCCTTCAAGTAAAAACCATGCGTCCTATGTGAGGTGGCAGACTCGCAGTTCACAGGAAGTATGTTATAAGACCTTAGTTTATTAAGGAAACAGCTAAGGGCTCGTACACCCCTAAATGATACATTTCCTCTATGTCTGCAGGCAGCTCGCTGGCCATCAGACATGTATGAGGCGAGGTGTGGAGTGGGTGAGGTGAGCAATGCTCTTGGCTATCACTCCGAGGTGATCCACCCAGCGCCTCTTCACAGAGGCGCTGTAAAGAGGCGCTGAGCCTGGGTGTTATATCGACACAATTTTAAAGGTTTTAGTGTATTTGGTTCTGTTGGTGCCTCTGTTCACTGCATATGATACCTGTGTCCACCCCTGGTGGAGGGGTGTTATACCCCCATCTTCCGATCTACAGAGAGCAGCTTCTTAATCCTGAGTGGGGACAGGTCTAATCTCCCCACCTGCATATATACAGTGGTTGCCTAAAGGGTAAGCCTGGTTTGTGAGTATTATTTTACTTACTTACACTATCCATCTTACTCCAATACTTACTACACTATATTGGGCTCTTAGTGTCCCCCCTTTTTGTATCTTCTTAGGTAAGCATGTTTTTTTTTTTATTTCACCTTGCAGCACAGTGGTTGGGTTTCAAGAATGCTTGGAGAAATTGCATTCGACAAAGATGAGTGAAAATTTATTTTCACAAAAGCAAATTCAAGAATTCATGAGACCGTTTGTTGGAGACTCTCCCCATTTGGTTTCGGAGTCCAGTACCTCACGAAGAATTAAGACCTCTCCCGCTGCAGGTTACCAGAAGTGCTTCTCTTTTTTTTTTTTTTTTGGGCTGAAAATAAATTTGGCTGAGCTTACTGCATTACATTTTTTGGTAGTAAACTCCCACCCAAAAAAAAAAACCCGCAAGCAAGCAAGCAAAGGCTGGATGGTGTAATGGTAAAGGGCTTTGCCTCTGACACAGGAGACCTGGGTTCGAATCTCGGTTCTGCCTGTTTAGTAAGCCAGCACCTATTCAGTTGGAGACCTTGGGCAAGTCTTCCTAACACTGCTACTGCCTATAGAGCGCGTTCCAGTGGCTGCAGCTCTGGCGCTTTGAGTCCGCCAGGAGAAAAGGGCGATATAAATGTTATTGGTCTTGTCTTATATGTACACGGACATTTAGTTATGCCTTTCGTCTGCATTTCAGAAGCACTTTGAATGAATCATAAAAGCGGGGTTTGAATGTGAAATGAGATCTTACAGAATGGTGCTGATCTGGATTTAACGTGCGCAGAGCTGTTTATGGCTTGTTTTGTGAATTTCTGCGTCTGAAGTTCATTTCTGATTGGTTTGAAGAAGTGGATTGCTGGCTGGCTGAGGCCAAACCCAATGTAAGTGCTCCTCCCTAGAGACTGGTGAAAGCACAGTTCACCCTCCGATCTGCCTTTAAACTGAGACTTAATGAAGCTGAATTGAACCGTTTCTAGCCACGTATGTCAGCTATTGACACACAGTGTGGCCAAACAGAAGCAGAAAATGGTCAGTCTAGATGGAGTAGGCACGGTGCTTAGATGTCCATCCTTGGGATAGACTCCACTCCACTTTCCTGCAGGTCCATGTAGGCAGCTGACAGGCAAGGGATGCACCTCCCATCAGCTGCCCATTTGAAATAGGGCTTAAGGTAGTCAATATTTTCCACAGATATCTGGCCAATTCGATCATTTGATCAAATCTGCTAAAATTCAATACTGCAAATGATTCATGAGTGATTTGGGGAATGGAAGAGCGTCGCTAGTGGCGTTTAATATCGGGATGACCGACGCAGCAGCAGAGCTTACACTCACCTGTCCATCGGTGCTTTGTCCCGTGTCTTCTTTCCACCATTGAGCGCTTCTCCTTGCCTCTTCTCTCCTGGGGCTCCTGTGTCATGTGATAAACACTAGAGGCCTCTAGTAGTAACACAACATACATGTCATGGTGGCTCTAGTGTTTGGCCTCTAGCTTTAGTCACGTGACACATGTGCCCTGGGAGAGAAGAGACGGGGAGGACAGCCCGGCAGTGTGCACAGATTTTCAATCTATTTCATGCTGAAATCTTTTGAGAATCGTTGTACAGTGTGTGGAGGGATTTGACTAAATAGATCCCTCTCTTATCAGATTATCCTCTGAGCCAGATCTATCTGTTGGCCACATCGGCCAGTGTATGGCCAGCTTAAGTGATGACCGACAGTTGACCTCAAATGTTTCTATCTCTAGGCACAAAGGCAAATTACCTTGCAGTTGTATAGGGGGAGACTGCAGCCGCTGCCTTAGGCTCCTCATGGTCTCTATGAGCTGCTGCTGAAACTCTTGAAGGACGTTGCCCAACAGGCCGGCATCATGCAGGCCCTGCCAGAACGTCAGCGAGTCATCTGTAAGGGAAAGAAAGTAAAGGTCAGGAACAGCAGATGGAATTAGGCCTTACATACATGCAAGATGGTCCTAAGCCAAGGGGGATGATCGAGACTGCCTCTGCCAAGAATCTAGCATCCCCCCCTCCATGCCTTGGCCAGTAATCAGCCAGGCAGATCAACTCTTCCGAGCGCTGGCCGAGTGCATTGTACCCCCCGCCCGCTCTGTGATGCGCCACTCTGTCAGCCCTCCTCCATAGCTACAGAACACGTCACCCCAGGTCAGTACAGCCACGGTCCTGCACTGTCACTCGAGGGATAAGCTCCCAATTGCTGCCAGGCAACAGTGTATGGGCCTTAGGACACCAAAATGGGCCACCATCTCCTCATGTAACAGTAGCGATGGTCATGTCTATGAGAAATCATGGAGAAGCATGTGATCAGTTTAATCAGCTGATAGATTTGCAAAGCTCTGATTTGCTGTGATCACATCCTGCTTTAACACATGATCATGGCTAGCAAATCAGAGACTTGCATATCTATCACCTGACCAGACTGATCACATGCTTCTCCATGACTTCTCCTAGACATGATCATCACTATTTAATATACTTCACTTATGCTTTATTCACACGACTCTGCACACAAAACTGTATGGTGATAGTGGACAGCTCTCTTCCATAGAGGCGTCTCTAGGGAAAACTGTGCCTATGGCAAACACTGGTGGGAGCGCATTCTCCAAATATTTAAACATTTGGGGCTGTATGCAATTCACTTTTTTAGTACTTTATCGGCTACTTTTGCTACTTTTCAGTTGCAAAGTGCTGAAAAGTTATTTTAAATAAAAGCTCGTTCCCCTAAAAGATGTAACCTGGCAGCAGAATGTCCCCCAGATAGAAACTAGTATCTGTATAGAGATAGAGAACACAAAGGATGCTACGGAGCAGTGCCCCCAGTATGAGGCACCCATGGCACATGCCCTACCCGCACTGCTGAAGATACGCCTCTGCTCTTCCAGTGTTTCAGCTTCAAACCTCAGGCAAGATACTGTCTGTATGGAGTTTGTATGCTCTTACCACACTTTTGTGATCTTCCTCCATGTACTCTGGTTTCTCTATACACCCCTAAAACATACTACTGATAAGTTAAATTAATTATTCACAAACTGCTCCTACAGTACAGTATGGACATGAGATTGTCTGATAATTTTTCTGATCAGTTTTTTCCGATCACTTCTATACAAAATCAATCACAAAAATGATCGGAAATCAGATCAGACCTTTCGGAAATAAACGATCGACCTGATTATTTGGTGGGAAATTGCATGATGTGTGCAGAGCATAATGAGCCCCAGAAGATGTCAGCATTATAAAAATGCATAATAAAGCACTTCAAGAGACTCTGTATTTGAAAAAAAAAAGCCCTCTGGAGGGATGCTTACCTCAGGAGGGGGAAGCCTCAGGGTCCCAATGATGCTTCCCCCTCCCCGTAGCTGTGGGGAATCCAGCTCTGGCTCCCCAGAAACCTCTGCCAACAAGCGGTGATATTTTTACCTCTCTGTGATCCTGCGCAAGCGCACTAGCAGCTTTTCATTCAGGTAAGGTGGAAATGGCCAAACCCGATCGTATCTTCTCTACTGTGCAGGCGCAAAGGACTCACTCCTGTTCAGTAAAGAGGATCCAAAGAGGTTTGGCTATTTCCGCCTTAACCTGAACAGAGAGCCGCTAGTGCCGTTCGGGGGCTGCAGTGCTGGATTGCCGGGACACCGGAGGACAGGGGAAGCCTTGTTCGGATCCCGAGCCTTCCCCCTCCCGAGGTAAGTATCCCCCACAGGGTTTTTTTGCTGTTTTTTTATTACAGATTTTCTTTAAAGTAGACCTAGCTCTCCTGACAACTCCAGGGTCCTTACTGTGTTCGGCCCCCACTCCATCTTCTCGCTTTAGACTCAAATTCCCCAACATCAGCCCAGGGACGTAACTACAAATCATGGGCTCCCCCAATAAAACTTTAATGAGGCCCCTTAAAAAGTGTACCAGAGATCTCTGCTTGCAAAGTTTTTTTTTTATTTACCCAGGGCTTCCTCCAGCCCCATAAGCATGGATGCGTTTCCTTTGCCGTCCTCGGTTTAGCGGTAATCAGCCCTGGTAACTGGCTCATTGACGGCAGCCAGGGTCTTCTGCGCATGCGCGGGAGGTTTGTGCATGCGCATAAGACCCCAGCTGACCCAGACTGGAGCTGACTGAGCCAGTTAGCGGGGCTGAGTGCGGAGGACAGCGAGGGACGCATCCATGCTTATGGGGCTGGAGGATGCCCCGGGTAAGTAAAAAAGCTTTGTGAACAGAGATCTCTGGTTTTCTTTAATGTTCACACCGCTTCCCTTGCCTTCCCTTGGTGACCCTCAAAGCCTCGGGGCCCATCTCACAAGGGTCATAAAACAAGTGTGGCCATCAGGATCTTCACACCCATAACATGCCACAAAACACCTGGAGTATCGGAGGGAGAGAAGGTTAGTATTTGGGGCCCCGCACAGCTCTAGGCCCCCCTGCAGTTGCAGGGACTGCTCCCCCCTAGTTATGCCCCAGCATCAGCCTAGTCTTACCTGCAATAGTGCCCGTCCATTCTCCAGAGCCGTCACATGTCTCTATAGTGATAGTTGTTGGGTTCCCGTTGACAGTAAAGTCTACAAATGAGAAGAGAAGGATGATTATGGATGGTTACAATGAATTCGTTAAGTCCAAGAAGAACATCACACCGATCACCCCCAATTACTGCAGGGAGAGGATATCAGAGGAGGCCTGACTTACTTTCGCCGGCTGTAGTTGTGATGGGAATATACTCAGTGGACACCTGGCTGCAGAGAGACACGCGGGTCCCGGTCACGTCAATCTTGGTGCTCCGGCACGTGTTAGAGCAGACTTTGGAGTGCTGGTAGAAATCCAGCTCACCTGAATCCATAATTTTCCTGATTTAAAAACAGAATTGGACTTTAAAGAGGAACTTTAACCAAGGATTGAACCAATCAGTAGCGGATACCTCCTTTCCCACCAGAAATATGTTCATTTTCTCTAATAGATCATCAGGACCTCTGTATGGCTGATATTGTGGTGAAACCCCTCCCACAGTGTGATGTGATGTCATGTCCATGGTCCTGACAGTTTCCTGTCTGTGAACCTCATTGCATTGTGGGAAATAGTGGCTTTTTCCAACTACCAAGCAAGCAATATCTCCCTCTGTGCATGGAACGCTCAGTAATAAACAGTAATGAACATTCAGTACAGATCACCTGGCAGGAATATGTCACCACAAGTGAAACATTTCAGAATGTTAACAAGGGAGAGGAAAGATTTTACTAAATAATCTATAAATGAATATTGTAAAAAAATAAGCAATTTTATTAATTATGTTATTTTCATTACAGTTCCTCTTTAAAGCATAACTGTATTTACAATACTCTCTCTTTGCGTTCCCAAAGTGCATCAAAAATGAGACCTGACCACCTATGATGTCCAGTTACAGAAATACACCACTGTGGCATAGAACTACCCCTCACTTCACACTGGCAGTTGTAAACAAAAAAAAATGTAACGCCATCTACTGTCTACCAGGGGAAACTGGGAGTAGCAGAATAGGGGCGGGGCTTCTGGGGGTGCAGCTATGGTGGTCTATGGCTGTAATGGCAGAAGCGCCACCCGCTGGTCACATGGGCTGCCTGTGCCATTCCGATTCACATTGTAAAAAAACACGTGCGGATGATACAAGTGTAATTTTACTGGGACATGTATGCTGCCTGATTACGTTATTCATGACAAAGTCTTAGTTGCTGCCATAGGTGTCCTTTTCCTAGATGTACCGCTGGTGGCGCTAATGTTATAGATCAGTGTTTCTCAACATTTTATTGGTATGTACCCCTTGTAAAACCCTGTACTCACCAAGTGCCCTCTAGCATAGTAAACATTACCACAAGTACCACTTGACAAATATATATTTAATGGTAGCACATGAAAATTGGTTCTAAATAATTTCCAAGCATTTAGGGCTCAGCCACACTATAAGCGCTTTTCTGAGCACTTGTGATTGATTAGCGATTTTTCGCATACGTGATCACCGCTATTTTTATGCAATCTTAATGAAAGTGGATGGGAGCGATTTTTAAAAAGTGCTCAGAAAGCGCTAATCAATCACAAAGTGCTCAGAAAAGAGCTTATAGTGTGGCTGAGCCCTTACTATTGCTTATAATTAGCTAAAACACTAATTTGGTGTTGATTTATAAGATTTATTATTTTCTAAAACTCTAAATTTGTTATTCTTGGTGAAGTATATCAAGCCTGAGTACCCCCTGGAACCATCAGTAGTACCCCCTGGGCTACGCGTACCACAAGTTGAGAACCTAGGTTATGGATGACTGGTGCATGTACCGCTGAAACCAATGAGAATATGCACAGATACACAACTACACCTATGAACATATTCTGCAACACCATCAATGTGTATGTATACCGGATCATGCAAACACACACCTGAGCATGACTCCATTCATCCGAATGGCTCTCTTCCAATCCTTCAGCGTAGACTTCCCCGCCAAGTGCACAAACTCCTTTGGACTGATTATATGCTCATTATACTGAAGATTGAAGGGAAAAAACAAATAGTATAGTACCTTCACAATTTCTAGGTATCCTTCCTAGTCTGTTCTCTCAATTGCAATTCACTATTGTGAAAAATGTAAAGATTTACAAATATATACACATAACATGTACATTTGTCCTTGACTAAAATGCACTATAAATAACTTTTATCCTACGTTGCTCTCACTTACATTATTACAGATCTGACAAGTTCATTTCCTCATGGAGGATTCTCAGAGTTTCCTTTATTCACATAAGCACTTACTGAACAGCAGTTGCTCAGTTCAACTTCCAAATTAGTGTGCAAATAGTAGGGAGGCTGGGCAGCATCTCATCTCTCTTTCTCTCTCTCTAGATACTTTCCAGGGAGTGCTTTTGTAAATAATAAAAGAAACACAGACACCCATGAGGAGATTGACTAGTCCAAAACCTGTCAGATTTTTACTGTACATGACAGCAACATAGCAAAAAAAAAAAGTAATGTATATTGCATTTGACTCTGAGAAATCTACTACTTATATGTATGTGTTTACAAGCATTTAGCTTGTACATTTTTTTGTTATAGTGGTCCTTTAATAAACAGTGCAGCATGATGACTGAGTTTCTGTGAAAAAAATGTCCATATTATAATTGGATACCAACTCCCAGTAATAACAGACAAAGCTCTGTAAGGGCCCTTTTCCACTGGCTACGATCCGATTCAAAAAGCAGATCGCAGCCGTTTTTCTAATCGCTAGTGCACCGTGATAACATGTAAATCGAAGTACTCATTTTCAACTATGGCGTTTCAATCGAGATTTGTTTTTAGCCGAAACGCGATCGCTGTCCAGTGCGATTCTCATCGCGATTGTATTACATTCCCGACGCCGGTACAGCAGAACTCGGACAATGGGGAAAAAGGAGCTTGCATGATCGCAAGCGCAGGTGATTTGCGCTTGCGATCGCGCTTGCTAGTGGAAAAGGGCCCTAACAAGTGGATGGACACACATGCACGCACGCAAACAAGCGCACAAGCACCCACCCCTGCATACACACACATACACTCACCTGCACACACTTGATGTTGATCCCCGGACACACAAACTTCCTCCAGATGAGGTTGGCCTTGCTCTCTCCACAGGTGATGGGATAGGCAATCTCAGCCTCAAGAGTTTCCTCTTCCTCGTCCTCCATCTTCACTTCTCAGCCAATTATAAGGGCAGAAAAGAAGATGCAGCTTTCTATGAATCTCTGATGTGTGATTACTTTTCATTTATATAGCGCATCTTTTGCTTATGAATTTTTAGTGGTATGCATAGCTAGGGTTATGGTGGGGGCTTGATTAACCTCCTTGCCGGTTATCCCGAGCTCAGCTCGGGGTAACCTGCGCAGGAGGATATCTCAGGCCCCGCTGGGCCGATTTGCATAATTTTTTTTTTGTTACAAGCAGCTAGCACTTTGCTAGCTGCTTGTAACTTCCGATCGCCGCCGCTCGCCGCCGCAATCCGCCGCGCCGAGTTGCTCCCCCCCGCCCCAGAGCCCTGCGCTGCCTGGCCAATCAGTGCCAGGCAGCGTTGAGGGGCGGATCGGGATTCCCTATGACGTCCCGACGTCCATGACGTCGGTGACGTCATCCCGCCCCGTCGCCATGGCGACCGGGGAAGCCCTGCAGGAAATCCCGTTCTCAACGGGATTCCCTGCATACTCTGATCGCCGAAGGCGATCGGAGTGGGTGGGGGGATGCCGCCGCTTAGCGGCTATCATGTAGCGAGCCCTTGGCTCGCTACATGATTTAAAAAAAAAAAAAATTAAAAAAATGTGCGGCGCTGCCTCCTTGCCGGATTTTTTAGACCGGCAAGGAGGTTAAAAGTGTGGCAGAGATGTGCCTTAAATATCTTTCTAACCTCAGAAAGTTAGATGGTATGCACTTGCTTTGAGTTGCTATGACTCTTTGTCCTTAAAGGACAACAGAAGTGAGAGGCTGCCATATTTACTTCCTTTTGGTCCTGATGATCCTCTGCCTCTAATACTTTTACTTTACTTAAACAATACCAGTTACCTGGCAGCCCTGCTGGTCTATTTGGCTGCAGTAGTGTCTGATTCACACCAGAAACAAGCATGCAGCTAATCTTGTCAGATCTGACAATAATGTCAGAAACGCCTGATCTGCTGCATGCTTGTTCAGGGGCTATGGCTAAAAGTATTAGAGGCAGAGGATCAGCAGGATATCCAGGTAACTGGTATTACTTAAAGGATACGTTAGCGGTCACAAAGTTTAACGTCCCCCTCCGTTCTCGTCCAAAGGTCCCGCAAAGTTACGTCCCTTGGCCGTGAGCACTCTGCACATTTCGTAGTTGTGATGTAGTGCACATGGGCGCGGTCAAGGACGTGCTCAGCTGGTACAGCGCCTGCACACTAGTCACTGACTTTCGCAACCAGGCATTAACTTCATGGGACCTTTAGAAGAGAACGAAGGATGAAGGAAGAGAACGGGGAAGTGGTGGTCATGAGGACTGCTTCCTGCACATGCTCACCCCGCCCCCCCCCTTCCCGGTTTTTAAAATTTGTGCCTAAGGTATCCTTAAAAAGGAAATAAATATGGCAGCCTCCATATACCCCTCACTTCAGTTGTCCTAGGCTGGGTTCTGACTGACAAGTATTTAGGGTGATTGGTCATGCAGCTGGACATCATGAAGCAAGAATTGACAAGTTGACAACCAGTGAATAAATGCAACAAAACATTTAGATGTTTGTTTTTGTTGTTGATTCCCCCCTAAATACATTAAGAATCACTCTTCAAAAATAAATACAAAAACGTCTACAAAGTGTTACAACACACATGCCATCCATTACTCTGTAACAAGACATGATTGAGTGTAAGCAACACCAGAGAAGTCTGTGGAATACTTTGTGTTCTCATTCGCCCTCTAGCGGCTGGGAGGCGGTACTGCAGCACTCGATACATAAGCTAGCAGCTAGTACAGATTATAGTACAGCATTATTTTTTATTTTTAGTATTCACTAAGAGGCATGGTGAGTTCATAGAAGATTTTATTTTTTGTCACAAGTTAGCGGAAAATGACACTTGGCGACAAAAAAATAAAATAAAAATAAAAAAGTTTCCATTTCTGCTAACTTGTGACAAAAAAATGAAATCTGCCACGGACTCACCATGCCCCTCTCTGAATACTTTGGGGTGTCTACTTTCCAAAATGGGGTCATTTGTGGGGTGTGTTTACTGTCCTGGCAATTTGGGGGGTGCTAAATTGTAAGCACCCCTGTAAAGCCTAAAGGTGCTCATAGGACTTTGGGCCCCTTAGAGCACCTAGGTTACAAAAAAGTGTCACACGTGGTATCGCCATACTCAGGAGAAATAGTATAATGTGTTTTGGGGTGTATTTTTACACATACCCATGCTGGGTGGAAGAAATATCTCTGTAAATGAGATTTTTTTGAATCAGCTGAATCAGTGTGTGTGTTTACTAGGGGGGCTGCCTCCTGCCCTGGTGGTCCCTCAATCACTGGGACCACCAGGGCAGGAGGCAGCCTGTATAATACACTTTGTATACATTACAAAGTGTATTATATACTTTGTATGCGGCAGATCGGGGGTTAACAACCCGCTGGTGCTTCTAAATGGCCGGCGGGTTGACGTCGCGGGTGGGCGGAGCATAATGCCGGCGAATGCGCACATCTAATCCCCGGCTATTCAGTCCCCCAGGAGCAGCCACCGATCGGCGTTACGCGGTCCTGGGGGTGACACTTTGCTGCCGCCCATTGGTAGTGGGCGGTCGGCAAGTGGTTAAAATACTTTACCTGTCAAGCTGCATGATAGAGTCCGCTGTACTTCTGCATTCAGGTCCCACGTGACAGCCAGCATATAGCATATATGACATAACTCATGCGCTCCACGTGCTATAATGGGAGCAGTCACATGGGGCGCCAACGCGAAATACAGCAAACACTCAGCGTACAGCAGACAGGTAAGGGTATCAGATAGAGATCTGTCTCTTGGTTATAGGCCTGTTTTAGGTCGGGTTCGGGTACCCGTTTTGATGTTTATTGGGTTGCGGGTCGGGTGCGAGTACCAGATTTACCAGAAAGCGGGTTGCGAGTAGGGTGCGGATAGCGGGCTGTGGGTTGGGTTTGAAAAATTTGACCCGCACAGGGCAATAGGTTGGGTACCCGCGGGTTACATGAAATGCGGATCGGGTTCGGATACCCGTTTTGATTTAATCGGATTGCGGGTCAGGTGCTGGTGGCGGGTCTGCGGGTACCAGATTCACCAGAAAGTGGGTTGCGGGTCGGGTCTGAAAAATTAGGCCCGCTAAGGCTTCTACTTTTGGTGGATAAGCCCATCCATTACTATATGTATGGGCGCCTTCACTCTCGCCCCGGAGGCTAGGAGTTGGCAATGCAGCCCTGATAATATATGCAAGGTCATCGTTCTTGAACAGGCGTCAGAGCAGGATCATCCACCAGGCAACAAAGGCAGGTGCCTCGGGCATAGTGGGTGTCAAGGGGCCAACCTGTCACCTTCTTTAAAGTGTAGAGAAACCGAGAGCCCAATATAGTGTAGTATGTTAAGCATAAATGAAGTAAAGGTTATCATGAGAAAATTATACTCACAAACGTGGGTTACCACAAAGGCAACCACTGTATAGGCAGGTGAGGAGATTAGACCTGTCCTCACTCAGGGATAAGAAGTTGCTCTCTGTAGATGCAAAAAGGGGGTAGATCACCCCTCCACCAGGGGTGGACACGGTATAGCAGTAGGAGAACAGAGGCGCCAGCAGGATAAAAGTGAATAAAAACTTTAAAATTTGCAGGGAGGAAGCGGTGGACTTACCTCCATAAAGCAGACACGAAAGACTGTCTGAATAGTAGTCACATTTATTAATTAGTACCCCAAAACAGTGCAACGCGTTTCGCAGGCCCAGCCCGCTTCATCAGGCAGTAAACATGGGAACAAGACAGAATTTCAGCAATAGCCAGTGTAGCGCTACACTGGCTATTGCTGAAATTCTGTCTTGTCCCCATGTTTACTGCCTGATGAAGCGGGCTGGGCCTGCGAAACGCATTGCACTGTTTTGGGGTACTAATTAATAAATGTGACTACTATTCAGACAGTCTTTCGTGTCTGCTTTATGGAGGTAAGTCCACCGCTTCCTCCCTGCAAATTTTAAAGTTTTTATTCACTTTTATCCTGCTGGCGCCTCTGTTCTCCTACTGCTGTCACCTTCTTTGACCTCTCTCCAGTTTAGTTTACCAAAAGGACCACAAGGGGTTCCCAAATCTACTATCTTGTCTAGGGCCCCATTACATTTTAACCCATCTCTGGAACGCATTCGGAAGAATATAGATGCCACATACCTAAAACAGCTTCTTTCAGCTCAGTGGAGGCATTGAAGGCTGCTGCAGCTGCGGCTGCCATATTCTCGGACTCCATCGCTTCCTCTGCCAGGGTCCTGCACCCAAACAAGCATCAGCAATTACAAAAACGCCACATTTTGTGTATAAATGTGGCCAACGCATGGCATTCCACTTGATTTTGGCTGAACTGAATCCCTAGTTTACCTGAGACAAGAAATACACCTTAACTGCCCGATTTATAGACAGGAAAGTTATCCAGAAATTAACAGCCATTGTCAATGAATGAAACATTTCATTTATTGTATTTTAGACACACTCCATTGTCTGATTCGTTTTCCACATAATAGCCTCCTTTATTTAAAGGGAACCTAAGCTGAGAAGGATATGGATTTTTCCTTTTAAAATAATACCAGTTGCCTGACTCTCCTGCTGAGCCTGTGTCTCTAATACTTTTAGCCACAGCCCCTGAACAAGCATGCAGATCAGGTGCTCAGACTGAAGTCAGACTGGATTAGATGCATGCTTGTTTCAGGTGTGTGATTCAGCCACTACTGCAGCCAAAGAGATCAGCAGGACTGACAAGCAACTGGCATTGTTTAAAAGGAAACATCCATATCCCTCTCAGTTTAGGTTCCCTTTAAAGAGACTCCGTAACAAAAATTGCATCCTGTTTTTTATCATCCTACAAGTTCAAAAAGCTATTCTAATGTGTTCTGGCTTACTGCAGCACTTTATACTATCACAGTCTCTGTAATAAATCAATGTATCTTTCCCCTGTCAGACTTGTCGGCCTGTGTCTGGAAGGCTGCCAAGTTCTTCAGTGTTGTGGTTCTGCTATGAACTCCCCCTTCCAGGCCCCTCTATGCACACTGCCTGTGTGTTATTTAGGATTAGAGCAGCTTCTCTCTTCTCTCTTATCTTTTACAAGCTGGATAAATCGTCCTCTGAGCTGGCTGTGCTTTCACATACTGAAGAATTACAGACAATGGCAAAGCTGTTTGCAGGAAGAAACGCGCAGCCTGAGGGCTCTTTTCCACTATGAAATGCAATCGCGATTGCGATCGCGATTGCGATCGCAATCGCGTTTCAATTTCCACCATGCGTTTGCGATTGCGATTGAGCTACTATACTCATAGTGCAGCTCAATCGCATACAAAATGCGGCAGGACGACGATTGCGCTTTGACCAAAATCGCATCGCAATCGGATCGCACTAATGGAAATTACTGCTGCAGTTTCCATTATTTTAATGTACCTTGCGATTTGCGATCAGAAGCAAATCGCAAATCGCAGGCTAGTGGAAAAAGGCCCTAAAACTTCATTGCATGAGAACAGGGGGAAAGAAACACACAAATGATCTCTTGAGATTCAAAAGGAAGGCTGTATAGAGCCTGCTTATGTATGGATGTATTTTCTATGTGTGGACATACTGTACATCAACCTACTTCCTGTTTTGGTGGCCATTTTGTTTGTTTATAAACAAACTTTTTAAAACTGTTTTTAACCACTTTTAATGCGGCGAGGAGCGGCGAAATTGTGTCAGAGGGTAATAGGAGATGTCCCCTAACGCACTGGTATGTTTACTTTTGTGCGATTTTAACAATACAGATTCTCTTTAAGTGTTTATCATATATTTTTGCAAGGTTTTCAATCCCTTTGTTGTAGTAGAATCATACTCATCACCTTTGAGTTGAAGATATTGGGGATGGGGGTTCATGTTAATGCTGCTGAACAAACAGTTACTTGGGTTCTGTAGTCATGTGACAAACATTGCAAGGAGATAAGAGGTTAGCAGCCGTTTGCATTTATCTGCCATGCAAGGTAGTATTTTTTCTGTGTAATTGAGCTTGCATCTGTCATGCTAGGTACACACGATACAATTTTCTGTCAGATTGATTTTTTCCAACATGTCTGATCTTAATTTCAATTGATTTTCCATAGAAGTGAATGGAAATCGATCATAAAATCGATCAAAATTAAAGATCAGACAAGTGGGAAAACATTGATCTGGCAGGTATCGTTTGTACCTAGCATTACTTTTTAGCACTCTGCAGTTGAAAAAGTACTAAAAGGTAGGTGAAACAAGTACTGTCAAAATTATTTTATTTTCTTGCTTGCAGGTGACTTAACTGACATTTTATTGCCGAGGTGTGAAAATATCACCTAGGAGAAAACTTGAATTGCATATGGCCCAATTTACTGTAAATTTAAGTTAGTAGTCAATATTATCACATTATTATAATTATTCTGTAATGATATACAGTAGTGCTGACAACTTCAGCAGGGCTATACAGGGTCACTTACTGTGGGCAGCACTCAGAGGAGCTCACCATGTAAACCCTAACATAGTCCAAGTGTAATGTCCCTTAACGGTACAATTTTTTTTGAATGCTTGTATTTAGATTGGATTTTTCAGATCGTATTCTATGAAAACACAGAACCTTTAGGCTGGTTTCCCACCAGGACGTTGCGTTTTAGGGGACGTTATGGTCGCATAACGTGCCCCAATCGCAACACCTGGTGCTCTCTAATGTGGACGTCAGAGTGAGCCACGTTGTGCAGCTCACTCTGGCGTCCGTGATGCCGTGATGCGCACTCTTGGACGCATGCGGCATCACGTGGTCCTGCCCGGCCAATCGCCGCACAGAGCGGCCGCTCCAGGAAGTAAACACTGCACGCTGAGTGCAGTGAATATTAATTAGCCATGTGCTTGGCCGCTCTCCGCTCCTCCCCAACATTACAACGCATGTGCAAGCAGTCTAACGCGGCTCTGCCGCTTATGAAGTACTGCATGCAGTACATTCTGTTATGGCGCAGCGTTACTGAGTAACGCAACGTGGGCACTGTGAACAGCCCATTGATTTTTCATTGCTGTGCGGTGGGGTGCGTTACAGGCTGCTCTAACGTGCGCCTGTAACGTCCCACTGTGAAAGCAGCCTAAAGGCTCCTGAACACATTATCAATCTCTACCTTAAAGAAAACCTGTAATTTAAAAAAAAAAACTCTGGGAGATACACACCTCGGGAGGGGGAAGCCACTGGGTCCTAAAGAGGTTTTCCTGTCCTCCTCTGTCTCAAGGGGGCAGTGCCAGAAGCCCCCGAACAGTGGGCATGTAAATATTTACCTTCCCCAGCTCCAGGGCAGGTGCAGTAGCGGCTCTCCACTCGGGCCCAGGTGGAAATAGCCTGATCAGTCCGCTGTACTGCGCAGGCGCGAGTTGCCTGTGCCTGCACAGTACATCGAACTGATCGGGCTCAGCTATTTCCACAGGAGCCCATTGGGAAGCAGCTATTGCACCTGCGCTGGAGCCGGGGAAGGTAAATATTGCAGGCGACAGTCAACTTTCCTTGTCGGCTGTGGTTTCAGGGGTGCCACCGTGGGACGGGGGAAGCCTTGATAGGATCCAGAGGCTTCATCCTACCAAGGTAAGTACCCACAGGGAACATTTGTCATTACAGATTCTCTTTAAAAAATGGCCAATTGGCGTGGTGGATTTCTTCATTCGTTCGCAGTTAGTCTAGATATGATCACAAGTTGGAGTCTTTATAATAGTGTAAATCAATGAAATATGATCTTTTCTTTCAATCTGAATGATCTCACCAAAAATATGGTTATTTGTTACAAATTGCACCATTAATGAGCACCTATAATCTAATTTCTTTGGGGAACCAATTCATGAATCTGGATGTTTTTGGGGTGTGGAAGAACACCAGAGTGCCTGGAGGAAACCCACAGAGACACGAGGAGAACATACAAATATTATGCAGATTTTGTCCTGGCCCAGAATAGAGCGCTGCAAGGTGAGAGTGCAATCCATTACGTCAGATGCCTGGAAATGGTGAAAGCGGGTCAACGGGCGCAGCTTAGCTTAGTAAGGGCTCAGACACACTATTAAGCGCTTTTCTGAGCGCCTGCAATTGATTAGCGCTTTCTGAGTACTTTTTAAAAAAAAATCGATCCCATTCACTTTCATTAGAATCGCGGCATTACGTCACAGGGTTTGGACACAGGTTAAGTTTAAAGGACAACTGAGGTGATAAGAATATGGAGGCTGCCATATTTTTTTTTCCTTTTAAACAATACCCGTTGCCTGGCTGTCCTGCTGGTCTATTTGGCCGCAGTGATGTCTGAATCACACCGGAAGCAAGCATGCAGCTAAGCTTGTCAGATCTGACAATATTGTCAGAAACACCTGATCTGCTGCATGTTTGTTCAGGGTCTATGGCTAAAAGTATTAGAGGCAGAGGATCAGCAGGGCAGCCAGACAACTGGTATTGCTTAAAAGGAAATAAATATGGCAGCCTCCATATCCCTCTCGCTTCAGTTGTCTTTTAAAAGAGACTATAAGAATGTGAATGTGAAGGTTTCGGTGTGTCTAAGCCCTGGGCTGCTCTACATTCTGCGTGGTGTGACTGTTCTGGAGAGAGGAATATGCCAGCGTTCCCCAGCTGGGGGTGTTTGATGTCAGCCCTGTGAGGATGTCTCAGGAGTTGGTCCTGGTCTGTTGCCATGACGAAGCAGTAGGAGGCAGATGGGTTACCTCCTCCGCCTACTGCTAGCTCCACAGAGCCGGTTCAGGATGACAGAGATCCTCGAAGACACTTGCTCTGACAGACACGGCTGTATATCGGACTGTGGGATATCCCCCACCGTGCAACGCGGACTGTGAAAGTTCAGTGCAGTCATGGGAATCAAACCCTTTAGTTTGATACAAGTTTTCTCACTGATCTAAACAGTTCTACAGCTGACCACACCCACTACCAGACAGCAAGCCAATCACGCTCAAGATGGATACTCTGCCATCAAACGGGCAACCGGGAAGTAGCGATGGATGAGTCACACTGCAGCCTCAATTCTAATGATGTGTTAACGAGTTTAGTCTGATTCTAAGAAACCTGCTGCTATTAAAGCACACCTGAACATTAAAAAAAGGGGGATATTTTTGTACCTGGGGCTCCTGCCAACTGTCAGGTCCTTTGGGTCCCCTTTTGTTGCTGCCAGCAGCAAAATATCAGCGCCCACTGAACATTCGCGGTCCCGTTTGTGTGTTTCTTTGAACAAACTGCCATTGCTGGTAGAGTTCTGTGCATCTGCGGTTCTCAAAGGAATGAAACGCAGATGGGCAGAATGCTCCTGGCGACGGGAGTGCAATTCGATGGAGGAGGCATATGGAGGGGATTGTGCATGTGCAGTAGGCACAACTTACGTTCCAGCCACAGATATGTGGGAGCTGACAGTGGTGCAACAGAGGAGACCCAGAGGGATCTGAGGGACCTGACATACCACAGGGTGCTGGGAGGAGCTCCAGGTACGAAAAAAATCTTTTTGTTTTGTTTAGTAAGCCAGCACCTATTCAGTGAGGCGACCTCGGGCAAGACTCTAAGGCCAGAAACCCACTAGGAGCGATTTTCTGAGCGATTTGAAAACTCT
The DNA here is from genome assembly GCF_040937935.1 of Hyperolius riggenbachi. Classification (NCBI taxonomy): domain Eukaryota; kingdom Metazoa; phylum Chordata; class Amphibia; order Anura; family Hyperoliidae; genus Hyperolius; species Hyperolius riggenbachi. The sequence goes on from NC_090657.1 coordinate 170,605,854, forward strand.
TGCTAATGTAATGCTATGGATGTGATCCCACTTGAGCGATTTGATTTTATAAAAATCCTCCATAGCATTGCATTAGCAAGAGCTTTTTCAAATCGCTCCCAGTGGGTTTCTGGCCTAACACTACTGCCTACAGCACAGAACACTGAGGCCGGGCACACACTAGGTGTTGCGTGAAAGGTTGCGTTTTGTTGCATATGCCTTTGTGCGTTTGAATTGAGTTTTGAGTGTGTTTCGCACACCCATTTTTCTTGTGTTTTAATGCATTTGCGTTTCGCACATAAAATTCGCATATGTGGTTTTGAATGTATGCAGTTTTTATATGCATTTTATGCAAATCACTAGGAAATCAACAGGAGGTAGAAATACATCATCAAACTTGTTTTAAAAAAATGCATACAAAACACAATACCTCTGTGTCACTACTGACATACATTAGTTGCGTTATAGATGCGTTTTGGAAAAATATCCAGTAAGTTCAGTGTTTTTAAAAACGCACATTGCAGAATACAAACATATGTGTTTTTTTATGCGGCCCATTGACTTGCATTATGTGTGTTTTTGCTGCGTTTTCAGCAACGCTAACGTTTCTGCCCGTCTTCCTACCCTGAAACCGCACAAAGTGTACAGTGCCATCTTGTGGTCATTTAGCATACATACAGTTTAGGCATTAAAGGGAAGGTTCAAGCAAAATAAAAAAATGAGTTTTACTTACCTGGGGTTTCTACCAGCCCCATGCAGCCATCCTGTGCCCTCGTAGTCACACACTGCTGCTCCAGTCCCCCGCTGGCAGCTTGCCGACCTTGGAGGTCGGGGACCGCATTGCGTACGTTTTTACGCATTCCCGCTAGTGCAGGAACATTAACACATAAATTTTTACGCGTTACTGGTTTGTAATGCGTAAAAGTGTATGTGTTAATGTTCCTGCACTAGCAGGAATGCGTAAAAATGTATGCAATGCATCCCGCCCACCTCCGAGGTCGGCAAGCTGCCAGCGGGGGACTGGAGCAGCAGTGAGTGACTACGAGGGCACAGGATGGCTGCATGGGGCTGGTAGAAGCACCAGGTAAGTGAAACTCATTTTTTTATTTTCCTTGGACATTCCCTTTAAAGCAGTTGCATTTACAGTACCCGTGGCGTAGCAATAGGGGTTGCAGAGGTAGCGACCGCATTGGGGCCCTTGGGTCAGAGGGGCCCTCCCTCAAGCACAATATTAGCTCTCTATTGGCCCTTTGCTGGCAATAAATAAATCACTTCTATAGATGCTTTAAATAGTAGTAATCATTAACAAACTGTTTCCCATCCCCTAATTGCACCTCAGACACTGTGGAAATCCTTGGCAGGTTTTGGTGCGCCGTATCAATAATTATGTATACAGTGCTTGGGGGGCCCCATGTAAAATTTCCCCCGGGGGCCATAGCTCCTTCGCTACGCCACTGTACAGTACTGTATATTAACTCTAACGCTCCCACTCCAGTGTGTTGGTTCCTCAGGCACAGTACTGTGTTTTGCTAGCTCATCATTGGGCCTTGGCCCTCATTTCTGAGATTCTGTCCGCATGCCTTGACTTTCAACCATTAATAAATGTATACAGCAGCCAAAGAATACACCTGTCACAGTAAACACCCCCAGACAGGCAGCAATGTTCTGCAAGCACATCCCTACCTGTTAGTGGTCACAAGCACGGCTTTCACCTCCTCCATACCGCTTCCGTCCATTATGCTGTCTGGTGTGGTCACCACCACCACCTCCTCCACGTGAACGCTGACATCAGGAGTGGCCATGGTGGCTGCGATCAGTGGGCAGGAAGAGCCACACAGAGCTCCTTAGTAAAAAGAGACAATGGGATCATGTTACTGCCCAGACAGAAGCAAGCAGTGGCAGATCTGATCAGCAAATACATATAGAATGTACTTAAAGTGGACCCGAGATAAACTTCTACTCATTGCATAATTGTGCCCCTTACATATAGTTTATAGGACATTCCTAAAACCAAGTCCATTTTTTTGGTTTGTTTTAATACCCTAATTCCCTATACACTAAACAAGCCTTGCCCACAGCTCCTCCAGCGCCTAGGCATTCTGTGTCCCATGTAGCAAGTGCTCATGGGAGCCTAGTCTGGGGAGGAGGAAGTTTTTCCAGAAGAAGGAGGAGGCATGACCAGACAGAGATTTCAGAAGCAAGGGGGCGAAGAAGGGAGTGGAGTTTTCACAGGCTGAGGGCTGGAGATGCAGAGCAGCTTGGCTGTGTAATGATGACAAGCAGAACATGGCCACTCTCATTGTATCACAGGAAGAAATAATCATATACTGTTGAAGCTGTTTGCAGCTAGACTTGCTGTGTGAACGATCTATCGAATTATTAAAACTTTCAATTATTGTCTGAAATCGGTTGAATGGATCGACTGGGATTTTCATGCTGAAATCTACTCCGTGCAGTCTGTGGGCAGACAACAGATCCCTCTCTGCTCAGGTTCAATCAGAGAGGGATGTATCTGATGGTTGATCTGGCAAAACATCAAGCAATGTATGGCCAGTTTAATCATTTAGCCATAGACCCTAAACAAGCATGCAAATCAGGTGTTTCTGACCAGATTTGCTGAATGTGATTCAGACACTCCTGATCAGGGCCGTATTTAGGGGCGGGGGATGTGGGCGTTTGTCCAGGGCGCGGATAAGAAGGGGACGCAGTGCAGGAGGGGGAAGCAGCAGGCACACACAGCCGCGGGGAGGGGGTCCTACCTCCCCCACCTCGGGCTCCTTTTCAGTACTCCCGCCTCCAGAAATTAGAACAGCAGGCAGGGAGCACAGACCCAGCTCTTCTGGACTCCATGTGATGGAGCCCCACGTGCCGCCGATCTTCTCTGTCTTCAACACCGCTCACTCTACTTCAACTACTCTACTTCCTGTTAGTGGAAGTAAAGTGAGTGGTGCTGGAGACAGAGAAGACCACTGGCACGTGGAGCTCCATCACATGGAACTCGGAAGAGGCAGGTCTGTATTCCCTGCCCCCAGTGCCCAATGTGCCAATTTCTGGAGGGAGGAGCACTGAAGGGGGCCCTGGGGTGAGGGAGTCGGGTGTATTTCCACATTGCTGTGTGTGCTCTCTCTTGTGTTATAATCCTGAGGGCACCTATACCAGGCTACCTATACTGGGGGCACCTATACCAGGCTACCTGTACTGGGGGTTGTCATGATATCGCAGCTAGTTATGATGTTGGGATAATACAGAAGCCATATTTTCCCATTATTATGGCTGCTGTGTATTATGTCACATGGGTATGGCTGAAGGAAGGGGTTACCTTGAGTTGCTAGCTTCAGGCAAGGAAATGGCTCATTAGGCCACTAGCCAGTCACCTTTGATCTGCTGTCTCAGATGCGATTGTCTGTGAAACTACATTTGCATTCAGTTCCTCTGGGTACAGGTAATTGCATGGCAGCTTCCGCCTTTTGGTTGCATTGCTTTGAACTTTGTGTATATGTAAACAAGCCCAAAATACAATCCAGACTAGACAGTTGGAAGGTGACACAGGAACATTTGAAGTTTACATATAACAGCCTGCTGGAAGTGGTTTTGAAATCTCTGCAAACTTCAAAAGCTGAGACAGGGAAGCTTTGAAGTTGCATATCACAGAAAGGATATGACGCGCGTTATGTAGGAAATTGGATTATTCCTGGGTATGGACATTTGAGTGGCCCCGGGCCACACAATGGACTATATAAGTGGCCCAGGATAGTCACAACTGGTAGTTCTCTGGGGGTAGCAACACGCTAGGATTAACCTGGTCTGACCAGAACTGCGTCCCCCTTGCAACAACGCTCAGATCTATATGCTGGTATGTTTATTCCCGTTTATTTTATGCAAACTGTCTTGTGTGTATCTTTTGTAATCTTTGTAACTTTTATTTTAATTTTTACTTTCTTTTCTGTAAATCTTGTGCATATATTATTTTCTGCATTGTTCCACTTTTTTCCTGGAATATTAAATCGTTATTTAATAAGTTTGACTTCTGCTGTACTAAGCCTAGAGAGACTGCAGTGTAACTTGCATTACAAGATTCAGTGCCTGATTGTGCCTGGCTACTGTACGATTGTAGTGTGTGTGTGTGTGTGTGTGTGTGTGGCGGTTCCTGACATCGTAGAATCGTGGAAGTGTCTTGCAGCAGCTAGTGGTGGCAGTGAGAAGTGCTTTCAGGGGCGACAGCCTTGCTGTAGCTTGACTAAGGCTGCTTCTCTCTCGATCTGGTCAAACCCGCAGTCGGGAACCGTATCTGCAGGCTTGCCGCGGGGACGGTTCCTGACAGGGGTACCTATACCAGGTCACCTATACTGGGGGCACCTATACTGGAGTCACCTATACCAGGCTACCTATACTGGGGACACCTATAGCTGGCTAACTATACTGGAGTCACCTATACTAGGCTACCTATACTGGGGGCACCTATAGCTGGCTACCTATACTGGGGACACCTATAGCTAGCTTACTATACTGGAGTCACCTATACTAGGCTACCTATACTGGGGGCACCTATAGCTGGCCACCTATACTGGCGCGGGTAGCACCGATACAGCCGTCCCTGGGTCTCCACACTGAATAATTAGGTGAGCCTTGCGTTTTCTTCTTCCAACTCTGCCTCCATCTTCCTTCACTATTTATCTTTCTCCATTTCTTCTACTTCACCTTCCGCACCTGTTTACTTCTATCTAAATCCTCAGCTATCTTTGGCAACATTGATCACTTCATTTTTCGTACCCACTGCTCAATATTGCAATTCAGCATTGTATTTCATGTTTGATAGAATTATTCACATTTTGTGGTGTTCGCACGATACCCCTTATTTACTTATATAGTAATCCAGTATAGTCACTATCTGTGCTTTATCACTTAGTGTTGCAGATGTTGGTAATTGAGAGAATTTTATATCCAGGCAGGATTGGTATGTGTGCATTCACCTAGATCTGGCTGGGCGCAGTGTCAGTTTACATATTCAGTTACTTTTGGCAATACTCCTGACACTGCAATATTGACCACAGTCTTTTTTTTTGGGGGGGGGGGGGGGGGGGGGGGGAGATGCACATATACCATATATATTTATAATATTTTTAACTTAGCAAGAGCTCAGGCAGGTTATTGATTATATGAGGGGCCTATGACCTAGGCACGGCTGTTTTGCTTTTAATTTTTGTAGTTGGCATTTATATAGACTTTTTGCATTTACCTTTTGGCTTCTTGATTATCTATTTTCCCTTATGAAATATGGTACTGTTGGTATTGAAAATATAGGGGAGTCTCTTTTTCATGGACCAAACGTACGTAAGTGCGTGAGAAACCACTATGCAGCTCATCTCCTCTCCTCTGGTGGCAGAGAACCACGACATGTCCCTTTTGACAATGGTTGTGCTCAGATGCAACTCCATGGGGGGGGGGGGGGGGGGGTTGCCTGTCCAGCATCTGAACAGTGCAGCAGAGCAGCTAACAGGCAGTGAATTGCCCATCTGAACGAGGCCTACGTGGTGTGAACAAGGCCTTTTCAACACTAATCCATTCACTGGCGGGTAACTTTATCCACCTATCTACCGCATCTTGTAAGAAGCCCTGCGAAACAGCTGTGTCCTACATCCGCACAGGGATAAGTGACATGCTAATCATTTAAAGGTGATGCACACTAAAGGTGCGTACACACATGCGACTATAGTCGTTTGTAACGATCGTTCCCCGATCTTTACCAACGACGATCGTTACAAAAAACGAACCACCGACTATTAAGGCAAACGACGAACGAGCCAAATCGCTACAAAAGAAAGTTCTGTCTCGGCGGATTTTAACCAACGACGATCGTTTGCAAAAGTAGTACATCGTTGGAAACGATCGTTCGTACTAGGCTTGACATGCGCATTTCACTATTTCTCCATGAAACTTCTCATTTTTATGCGCAGGCGCAATAGTTGCTTTCTGTGATGTAACGTTCGTTCTAACGATCAGATCGTTACACACATTTTAAAACTACCTTTACTTAGGTCGTTCTTTCATCAATTAAAAGTTCGTTCGTCGTTCTTAACGAACGATCGTTGTCGCATGTGTGTACATAGCATTAGACAGATTGGAAATGAACTGAATAAGAACAGCAGCTGCTGTCTTATATTGGACAGGTCCCTAAGCTACATATAGTTGTTTAAAATCTGCCTCAGCTTGAAATTATTAGCATGTCATTGAGGCTTGGATCAATCGCTCAGCATTTCTGCTAGCATTTTGTAAGGGCTGGTTCACATGGGCGTTTTTTGCGGCGTTTAACGTGGCAGTATTTGGGATATACCGCCATCCCATGCAAGTGAATGGAAGCGTTTAGAGCTGGCTTTTGCAGGCTTCCATAAAAGCCTATTGAAACAAACAGAGAACGAAAACCAGTATATGCTGCTCAAAAAACTGCACTTTATTCCATGAAAGCCTGACAGTTGATTGCAGCGTTGCATCTCGTCTCGAAAGCAACATGCAGCTTTCAGAGGCGATAAAGTGTAGGGACCCAAACAACTAGCCTTGAAGGCTTTGCAAAAGCCTTCAAAAGCTAGCGTCTAAACGCCGGCATTTGAACGCAGCGCTGAGCGAAAGGCTGTGTGAACTAGCCCTTAAAGAAAACCTGTAACTTTAAAAAAGTTCCCTTGGTGGGTACTCACCTCTGGTGGGGGAAGCCTCCGGATCCTATCGAGGCTTCCCCCGTCCTCCTCGTTCCCACAGCGGTCTCGCTGTGCCACTCCGAACAGCGGAGAAGTAAACATTTACCTTCCCGGCTTCAGCGCAGAAGCAGTATCGGCTCTCCGCTCGGAGATAGGCGGAAATAGCTGATCGCTGTCGGTCCGCTCTACTGCACGGGTGCAAGTCTCCTGCGCCTGCGTAGTAGAGCGGACTTGACGGGGATCGGCTATTTTCGCCTATCTCCGTGCCGAGAGCTGCAACAGCGCCCCCCACAGGAGCCAGGGAAGGTAAATATATCAGTGCTTATCAGCGCTTGTCGAGGGAGGATTCCGAGACACTTCGGGGGAGCCAGCGCTGGACTGCCTGCAGCTACAGGGATGGGGGGAGCTTCATTGGGACTCTGGGACTTCCCCCTCCTGAGGTGAGTACCCCCCAGGGGAACTTTTTTTGTTACAGGTTCTCTTTAAGCAGCGATTCCTAACTTTTTTGTAGCAATTTTATTTTACTGGTAGAGGTTGCGAAAGTGATTGTGATTATGATTCCAATATTTGGTGGTTCTGGTAGTAAAATTGCTGCAAAATTGCTTTTGTACAGTGATTGAAAAGTGATTTTACAGCAATTCTATAATTAAAGAGGAACTGTAGTGAAAATAACATAATGAATAAAATTGTTTAAGATTTACAATATTCATTTATAGATTATTTAGTCAGGTTTGTATTATAAAATCTTTCCTCTCCTCGATTTACATTCTGAAATTTATCACAGGTGGTGACATCTTTAGTTCTGCCAGGTGATCTGTGCGGAATGTTCGTTCGGCCCAGTGCACACCAAAACAGCTAGCAGATCCACAAAACGCTAGCGGTTTTGGGTGCGGAGTATGAGATAAAGGCGCAGTGCACACCGAATGGATTTGGATGCGATCCGCGTGGCTATTGTATTTCAATGGGCTGGTGCACACCGGCGGTTTGAGTTTTTTTGCAAAGGAGGCACGTTTTCGATTTGCTACAAACCTCAAACCGCCGGTGTGCACCAGCCCATTCAATTACATTAGCCAAGAAGATTTTCAGGCGGATGCGGCCGGCGTATCCGCTCGGTGTGCACTGGGCCTTACTGAGAGTTCTCTGCACAGAGGGAGATGCTGCTTATTTCCCACAATGCAATAAGGTTCACAGACAGCAAACTGTCAGGACCATGGTCATGACATCACACTGTGGGAGGGGTTTCACCACAATATCAGCCATACAGAGCCCCCTGATGATCTATTAGAGAAAAGGTAAAGATTTCTTGTGGAAAAGAGGGTATCGGCTACTGAATGGAAGAAAGTTAAATCCTGGGTTAACGTTCCTCTTTAACACTGAATCGCAATCACTAGCAAAATGCCGCAGGCAGAGTGATTGCGATTTGGCCAAATTGCAATCACTCCAGTCGGCTCATCTCAATCCATTTTCACATCTATTTTTGGAATCGCGGAGAATGTGGCGATTCTAAATCGCTGCTGAAAGCGCTCTAGTGTCTAACCACCCCTAAATGTAGGAAAATCACTGAGCTGAGATAGTGTTTGCTGTTAATTTGTGCAGCACAGAAAAAATGGTGCGTTTGCACGTTGAGCAGCTGTTAAGAAACATGCCCTTTGCAGTCTGGAGGTACTATTAAAAAATGATTACACTGAGGTCGTCCTGCATAACTGAATAACCCCCCTCCCCCAGCTACTGTGACCCACCAGGCTTCCAGCAATAAATGAACGCCTTTGTATACTGTACAATGAACCAGTTATTAAAGTCTAATGCCGAACTGGCCCTTCGATCCTCCTTTGTGTGTCTGTGGACAGCCAGGCTGCTGTTTAATCTTGTTAGCCTTGGCTGACCTAGACAGGATGAAGAGGAAGTACTGGCAGCTTTCCATTAGGGGCAGCTGTTACTGGAGGAACCAGTACACCAGGTATCCCTGAATTCACCATGTGCATGAGACAAAGACAAACAACTATGCAAGTCTTAAAGGGCCAGGACACCCAAAGCATGAAATCTGTAGTTTTTAATGCATGGGCGGGCAGGCAGGTGAGCCACCTGATGGAGGGCTTGTCCCGTGACATGTAATGTGCAGTGCAATAAACTGAACGCAAGTAGACACTAGTGGTGTGATTCCTGGTCTGTGGCAGGTTTATTTGGAATAGCAAGAGATGTACCTGCGTGCAGGATTGCCACCATATCCCTTTAAAGGGGAACTGAAGAGAGAGGTATATGGAGGCTGTCATGTTTATTTCCTTTTAGACAATACCAGTTGCCGGGCAGCCCTGCTGATCCTCTGCCTCTAATACTATTAGCCATAGCCCCTAAACAAGCATGCAGCAGATCAGGTGTTTCAGACTTATAAGTCTGATCTGACAAGACTAGCTGCATGCTTGTTTCTGGTTTTAATCAGATACTACTGCAGAGAAATAGACCAGCAGGGCTGCCAGGCAACTGGTATTGATTAAAAGGAAATAAACATGACAGCCTCCATATACCTCTCTCTTCAGTTCCCCTTTAAATACCAAAACATCTAAGTTATACAGGTTCTGGGGCTAATCACACATAATCAGTGCCTAAACTGCATCTAACTAGCGGCAAGGCATGTATAATTCATATGTGCGGGTATTAACCACCCTGGCGTTCTATTAAGATCGCCAGGGCGGCTGCAGGAGGGTTTTTTTTAAATAAAAAAAAAAACTATTTCATGCAGCCAACTGAAAGTTGGCTGCATGAAAGCCCACTAGATGGCGCTCCGGAGGCGTTCTTCTGATCGCCTCCGGCGGCCAAAAGTAACACGGAAGGCCGCAATGAGCGGCCTTCCGTGTTTTGCTTACTTCGTCGCTATGGCGACAAGCGGAGTGACGTCATGGACGTCAGCCGCCTCCGATCCAGCCCTTAGCGCTGGCCGGAACTATTTGTTCCGGCTGCGCAGGGCTCAGGCGGCTGGGGGGACCCTCTTTCGCCGCTGCTCGCGGCGGATCGCCGCAGAGCGGCGGCGATCGGGCAGCACACGCGGCTGGCAAAGTGCCGGCTGCGTGTGCTGCTCTTTATTTGATCAAAATCGGCCCAGCAGGGCCTGAGCGGCACCCTCTTGCGGTAATGGACGAGCTGAGCTCGTCCATACCGCTAAGGTGGGGATGAAGTGGCAACCCTGCCTGCGTGAAGGATCAACACGGTCCTAAAACTAAGCACAAAGGCCTCAATTCACTAAGCTTAAAGAGGAACTCCAGTGAAAATAATGTAGTAAAAAAAGTGCTTCATTTTTTACCATAATTATGTATAAATGATTTAGTCAGTGTTTGCTCATTGTAAAATCTTTCCTCTCCCAGATTCACATTCTGACATTTATTACATGGTGACATTGTTACTGTGGGCAGGTTATTTAGCTGTTTCTAGCTGCTCTGCCTGTTACAGATAGCTAATAACAGCTATTTCCTGTTTCTGAACATTGTTACATTGTGGCAGTTTGCCAGCAGTACCGCGGTATTCAGAGCCTCTTGTGGGAGGGGTTTCAGCACAAAATCAGTCACACAGCGCCCCCTGATGGTCTGTTTGTGAAAATCATTGTCTTTCTCATGTAAAATGGGGTATCAGCTACTGATTGGGAAAAAGTTCAATTCTTGGTGTCTTTAATAACTCTTCAGAGCTGTTTTACAGTTATCACAATTATATCACCATAGTGATAACTGTAAAACAGCTCAGAAGAGTTATTAAAGACAGGAGTTAAGCTTAGTGAATTGAGGCCAAACTCCCAATTATTTTTCTCACAGGGATGGGGACTCGACTGGTCAGGCCGTAAATGCTGAACAGATGCGTCACTGGCTACTAGGCTAGCAGAACAGTGTGTTATGGCGCAGGAAGGATAAGGAGGCAGAATGAAATCCATCAGCAAGGCTTGGAACAGGATGATCTGGCAGCCTGAGCAAGGGGGTGGGGTGGTGGCAGCCGTTTTTCACCCCTCCACAACTTCACCCTGAGCAGTCACCTGCCCGCCTCTTAAAACAGCCCTGCACAGCAACTTTCTGCTAGGAAACAGTGTAGGTGCCCACAGGGAGGGTTCTAGGTGGCACCCCCCCCCCCCCCCCCCCCCCCTCGACATGCATACCATAGGTTGGCCACCACTGCTCTAGGGTGTGTATGAGCCTTTATTCTCATAGACCTTGAATTAAAAGGCAACTGAATAGAGAGGAATATGGAGGCTGCCATATTTATTTCCTTTTAATTGATCAAAATTGCATACATACCCTAAGTATATACACGTCATGTGCGTCTCTGTGCGTTGCGTGGCTGATCCCATTCAATGAAAGTGAATGGAACAGCCGCGCGTTTTGCTAGGAAACGCGTGCAGCATGCGTTCCCGGACCGCACAGGTCCGGAACACATGCAGTGTGAACATCAGACAGTGCACTCTATGCACTGTCTGATGTCGTGCGTGTCGGCCTCCCGCACGCGTTCCCAAAACGCGGACAGGAATGCGTGCAATGTGAACGGGGCCTAATAGAGGAAAGCCTCAGGATCCTACTGAGGCTTCCCTTGCTGATCTACAGGCCCCTGTTGTTGAGTGCGGACCCTCTCCACATCAGGGCCGCGCAGCTCTTCTTCCTGATCGCACAATAGCCACGCCTGAGCAGTACCATGGAGCCCACAGCTCCGGCTTACTGCGCATGCACGGGCCGGCTGGGTCAGCTATTGTGCGGCCACGCTGGAGCAGGAAGAGCTGAGCGCTTAGCAACGGGGGACAGCATAGCAGGGAGGGAATCCTCAATAGGATCTTAATGCTTCCCTCTCTTTAGGTAAGTATCTGATGTTGTGTACTAGAGCTTTGCCTCGCTATCCTGCTGATCCTCTGCCTCTAATACTTTTAACAATAGCCCCCGAACGAGCATGCAGTAGATCAGTTGTTCGGACATAATTGTCAGACCTGACAAGATTAGCTGCATGCTTGTTTCTGGTGTACTTTAGACTCTATTGCAGCCAAATAGACCAGCAGAGCTCCCAGGCAACTGGTATTGTTTAAAAGGAAATAAATATGGCAGCCTCAGCAAAAATGTTATTTAATTTAGTTAGTTTGCCCCCCCCTCCCAGCACTCAAGAACAGTGATATGGCCCATGGACTAAAAAGTTGAGACACCCCTACCCTAGACAGTGAAGCCTCTGTGAAGATAATAATGACGAGCTTGGATGTCAGGGCAGGATATCCCATGTGAGACAAGACAGATGATAAACTGGCAGGTGAGGTGGATTCTGCAGTGCTTCATTTAATTGTGTATGTGCTAGTTCTGTGGACATATGAGTTTATCAGTGTATGTGTACTACAGAAGTGTTGGTAATGTCTAGAACTCATGATGAAGCATGTGATCAGTTTGGTCAGGTGATAGATATGCAAGTCTCTGATTTGCTAGTCATGATCATGTACTAAAGCAAGATGTGATCACAGCAAATCTGAGCTTTGCAAATCTATCAGCTGATCAAGCAAATCACATGCTTCTCCACAAGTTCTCCTACACATGACCATCACTAATTATGTACATATGTAAATATATGTAGGCAGATGTGTATATATGTGTGCGTATGCCATACACTGTATATTTGTTTACACGTGTCTGCAAGTGCATGTGTGTGTAACTCATATTTTCATGTACATGTATGCCTTTGTGTATACTCCCTGGGTGTAAGGCCTTGTTCTCATTATGAAACATACAAGGTCGTGCATTCGCAATGCAAGTGATCACACGCCATCTGCGTTTTTCTGCCGCGCTGCTGATCCCACTCACTACAGTGTACAGAAGTAACAGACGCGCCAACAGGATAAAATATAAATCTAAAACGAAATAAGATGGAGGGTAAGGGTGGACCTAGGTAAGGGTGGACCTCCCTCCATCTTACTCCAAAAATATGCAACGCGTTTCACTCACTACAGTGAATGGGTTAGCGTTGCATTTTGACCAAAAATGTGTGCAATATTGCTATGCACTGCTGCACAGCATATAAGTGAGAATGCAACATGTATAGTGTGAACAAGACTTTAGCGTTCATACTTTCTGGTCATGCTGTGAAACTTGAAGGACCATTTCTTAAAGTGGATCTGAACTCTTGCACAGGACATAAGGGAAAGAAATGCACCTTGTGTATATTTAGAGAGTTTAGCCTGTCTAATTCCCCCTCTGTGACTAATCACAACTGTTATTTGGTCTCTTAGCTGTGTCAACTCTGGAATTGCCTCTGCCATGGCAGAGAAGCTAATTTGTTAACACAGGATATTAATCCTATGTCTACTTCCATGAAAGCAGGAAGTAGACACTGCAATACAAAATCACTTAAAACACAACGGTATAGTTCCACCCCTCACACAATGTCACAAACCATCCACATAAATTGCAATGGGGCTTTAAATGAACAGTCAGTCTTTTATTCTTCAGTGTTCAAAATTCTAATGTCTTCAAGGTTGCGGACAAGTGAGCACAAGACCCAAATACAGGACTCCACATCATAACAAAGAACTGCCTGCCAGTTTAGGTTCCCTTCATATCTAGTTTTTTAAGTTTTTACTGTTTCATAGTCTCTGCTCAATGACACCATCACTGAAGTATGCCAGAGCTCAAATCTCTGAATTATTGACCCTTTTTATCTTTTTCCTGCTCCAGTAAGCCATTTACTGACAGGAAAGTGTTTTATGGCTGAAATTACTTATTAGTGAGGGTTATGCTATAGTCTGACCCAATTCCAACCCAGAGAGAAACTGTCACTTACATACCTGATTTTTAACCCTTTCAGGCAGAGAAAGAAAGGGAACATAGCCTAGTGATTTGTGTGCTTGGCACTGTACATACACATGTCTATCTCATCATGTCACCTCGGTTGTCTTTTAAGAATTTGAGCTGTCCAGACTCTAACAGATGCCACCATTCTGTTAATGAGAATGTGATGGGCACACTACATCTTTATTGAAAATATGCCCACTCTTGCACACTGTACACTACAGCTCCACAGAGCATGTTGGCACATTATAAATCAGTAACAGCTGGTTCAAGCAATGAAAGCTGCACATAGCATATGGGAAATGCCATTAACTGTCACAGTCGAGCATCTATGCAACCACAAATCAAACTACTTTTTACATTTAAACTCTGAGGGGACAGCAGATAGCTGGTATCAGCTATTGAAGAATCCCTGAACTGTTGGAAAGCCATCCTTGTGTCATAGTGGATATGCTAGCTGCAAACATTGATTTTGATCAGTGTGAGAACCACAACTCAGCATGGCTACCAGGGATGCACAAAACCGAATTCGGGTGAAACCCAGATAGTAGCTACCCGGATTACACCCAGTAAACCTGTTGCAAGGTGGGTAGGGGGGTCAATGTTACCTGTCTGACGTCTTCTTGGTCCATCCCTCGGCGCCTCCCACGCTGCGTTCCAATCCAGCGTCACGTGACTATACACTTCCTCCTTCAACCCAGGAGGAAGTGTTTGTACTCACGTGACGCCAGATTGGAACCCACGGTGGGAGGCGCCAAAAGCCGGACGAAGAAGACATCAGACAGGTAAGATTGACCCCCACGTTTACTGGGTGAAATCCGGATAGCTACTAGCTGGGTTTCACCCAAATCCGGTTTTGAGCATCCCTGATGGCTGCATGGTGTCAAGAAGCCAAATAACTGAATGAAAACAACTCAGCATAGTTTCAATGGTGTCATTAAGGCCTCTTTTCCACAAACAGTTGATAGGCAGTGAAAAGCCTCCCAAAAACTTTCACAACTGCTGGCTGCTGCCTGGTAACTGCTTGGTAAGCACACAGTTGAACAGTCCGTGGAAAAGAGGCCTAAGATAGGTGAGGACTATTACTCCCAGCATGGCTACATGGCGTCAGCTAGGCAGGTAAAAGGAAGGCCACAATGTTATGCTTCTACTCTATGCGAATGCCCCCCTCCCTCTAGATTGTAAGCCTTTGGCAGGGCCCTCCCTCCTTGTGCTTCATACTTGATTGTGAACTCTACCCAGAATAATGTGAACTTTTATTATTAGGACTACCACTCCAGTGTATGATCTGGCATTGTATATCTAATTGATTACCTGCATTGTGTCTGTGACCCCCTATTATCATCTGTATGCCTATATATTGTACAGCGCTGCGGAATATGCTGGCACTATACAAATCCAATAAATAATAATGCCAAATTGCTTCCATTAGGCACCATTTTTCCCCCGTATGTTAATCAGAAGCAGCCTATTGATTTCAATAAGCTTCAGCTGCACATCCGAATTCACAGGCAAGAAATCGCTGATGATCAGCTACAGTGGAAACGTAGCCTAAAGTTGGCCAAATCTCTAGCAATTTAGTAGGCTAATTCACCAACCAATTCAATAATTTAATTGAATCAAGCATGTCCCAGTATGAGCGATTGGCAATAACTGACCCATCTTATGCCTGTTTTCCACGACCAGTTGAACTGTGTGCTCAGCAAGCAGTTACTAGGCAGCAGTGAGCAGTTACTAGGCAGCAGTGAGCAGTTACTAGGCAGCAGTGAGCAGTTGTTAGAGTTTGGCAGCCATTTCACTGCCTATCAGCAGTCCATGGAAAAGAGGCCTTATGTTAGGTACACGCCATACAATTTTGTGTTAGCTAGATAATTTCCGACATGTCCGATCTTATTTTCGATTGTTTTTCTGATCGATTACTCATAGAAGTGAATGGAAATAGATAAGAAAAGATAACAGAATCGAATTTCTATCAGACAGAAAATCGACCAAAAAAAAAAAAAAACACATCGTGTGTACCCAGCATGAGTGGAGGGATTAGATTGGAAGTCCCTCTGAGAGAGTTAGGCCTCTTTTCCACAGACTATTGAACTGTGTGCTCAGCAAGTAGTGATAAGCAGCAGTGAGCAGTTTCCAGGCAGCAGCAAGCAGTTGTAAGAGTTTGAGAGGCATTTCACTGCCTATCAGTCCATGGAAAAGAGGCCTTAATTGACAATACAATCTATACAGCGATGTTGGTGCTATATAAATACTAAATAAAAAGAATAATGACGTTGACTTGCCCTTCAAGCAAAATGGAAGATATCGGTCAATTGTAAAGGTTGTTCAATTGTTAAATTGTTCAAAAATCGGTCATCAATCAAAATAGTGCGAATTCAGGGCATGGAGGCACAACATCGGTTTAGAACGGTTAGTGAAGGTGAATGGCTTAGGATATTGCTTGTAGTGGTGGGCCACTAGTCCATCAACTTTTAATCAACCACACCTTTAGGCCTCTTTTCCACGGACTGTTGATAGGCAGTGAAATGCCTCTCAAGCTCTTACAACTGCTCACTGCTGCCTAGTAACGGCGTGCAGAGCACAAAGCTAAACAGTCCGTGGAAAAGAGGCCTTATGCTGGGAATACACTGTTCGTTTTTGAGGCAAATAGATTGCTCAATAATTTCCAACCGTTCAATCGTTTCACCGCTCGATTTCTGATAGAAGTGAATGGAAAAAAAGATAAGAAAAACGAGCGGAAGATAACAGAATCAACTGCAGAATCGAGCGGCAAAATGATCGAACGTAATAGAGTGGCAGAAACGAAGTGTATGCCCAGCATTACTCAACATGCTCCCACACTGCATACAGTAAGTACTATTCAGGCGAAGAACACCATTTGTCCATGCAGGAAAGCAAGTGTTTTAATAGGCATTGTACGCTTCGCTCTGCGTTTGCAAATCTGGATATCTTGTTTGAGCTTTGAATGAGTTTGCGGTTTTAATCATCTGCCTACATGCATCAGATCAATTTTACAGAGAATATCAAATTGCTTCCATTTTGCCAAGCTTTGCACAGCTATTGGGTTGCGAATGCAATGTCCAAAAAAAGTTTAGCAGGCACCATTTTTTCCCCAGCACATTATTCAGAAGCAGCCTATTGTTTTCAATAGGCTACAGTTGCACATCCAAATTCACAAACGAGGAATCACTGCTAATCAGCTACAGTGGAAACATAACATAAAATATGGCCATACATCTTGGTAGGCAGCAGGCACAATTTATCATCCGCATAGCCTTTGAACAGCATTGTCGGCGTATGCAGGGTGAGGCATCTTTTACACTACAAATTGCAATTCAGATTTTCACTGGAAGCTAGCGACACAAGAAGAAAAATGCAAAATAAATTCAGCACGCAGGACTACGTTTTAATCACATTCAAAATTGGAATCACATGTAGTGTAAGAGACTCCTAAAGAAAGTTGCTTTTTGACTTTTAAAAGCACACAAAAATCGCATTGGAAAACACACCTATACAAAGTTTGTGCAGCCTACAGACTTACATTATATGCGACTTCACTTGCATTTTCAGCTATATGACAAAACACATGTGATCCTAAGGCCCCCCCCCCCCCCCGTTTGCACTTAGTTGGTATGAGTGTGCGTTAGTGCGCGTTTTTTTCCATAGCAGTGCATTGGGAAGAAAGTTTCAGTTAAAACGCGTTAAGTGTGAACTGTGCCATAGGAAGACATGGGCATTACTTTAAAAATCATTTTTCTTTCAGTTAGAACAGAGCAACTGATTAAGTGTAAAAGGTGTGCGCTGCGTGGTGTACTTATGCCCAGCCATGGGAGAACTACAGCTCTCAGCATGCCTGCTCTGCCCAGCCATGGAAATACTACAGCTCTCAGCGTGCCCGCTCTGCCCAGCCATGGAAGGACTACAGGTCTCAGCGTGCCCTCTCTGCCCAGCCATGGAAGGACTACAGGTCTCAGCGTGCCCGCTCTGCCCAGCCATGGAAGGACTACAACTCTCAGCGTGCCCGCTCTGCCCAGCCATGGAAGGACTACAGCTCTCAGCGTGCCCGCTCTGCCCAGCCATGGAGGGACTACAGCTCTCAGCGTGCCCGCTCTGCCCAGCCATGGAGGGACTACAGCTCTCAGCGTGCCCGCTCTGCCCAGCCATGGTGGGACTACAGCTCTCAGCGTGCCCGCTCTGCCCAGCCATGGTGGGACTACAGCTCTCAGCGTGCCCGCTCTGCCCAGCCATGGTGGGACTACAGCTCTCAGCGTGCCCGCTCTGCCCAGCCATGGCGGGACTACAGCTCTCAGCGTGCCCGCTCTGCCCAGCCATGGCGGGACTACAGCTCTCAGCGTGCCCGCTCTGCCCAGCCATGGCGGGACTACAGCTCTCAGCGTGCCCGCTCTGCCCAGCCATGGCGGGACTACAGCTCTCAGCGTGCCCGCTCTGCCCAGCCATGGCGGGACTACAGCTCTCAGCGTGCCCGCTCTGCCCAGCCATGGAAGGACTGCAGCTCTCAGCATGCCCGCTCTGCCCAGCCATGGAAGGACTACAGCCCTCAGCATGCCCGCTCTGCCCAGCCATGGAAGGACTACAGCTCTCAGCATGCCCACTCTCTATCAGTACCAGACAGCCTATAGGCAGGAGGATGAGCAGCAGACGCCATACTGCTATGTGCAGACCCTCAGCCCCCCTCCCACCACACGCAGCACGGCCCCTGGCGCACGCTGGGAGTTGTAGTGCTCCTCAGGCCCAGCTCGCCGCACCACAAGCCACGCTGGTCGCCATAGAGCTGCCGTGCGGCCACGCCGAGGTGACGCTTATAAGGCGGCCGTGCGTTCTCCCCCTCCCCCCGGCGCCGCCGTGAGCACGGCCCGCCGTCACGTCCTGACGCTCCGCAGGGACCCGGTGCGTGCTGAGGGGGAGGGGAGGCCCGTCACTCACCTGTTACGTGCTGCCGTTGCACCGCCGCTCCTGCGTCTCCCGCCCGGCCGCCGGGGATTGGGCGCCTTGTGAGGGAGGGAGGGGGGCTGGGGTGGGGGGGTGAAGGGAGAAGGCCGCGCGCGTTCACGAGATCCGGGCTGAGGAGAAAGGGTGGGGGGTGCGCGCTCACGTGACGGCTTCTAATATGGCCGGAGTTGGAGTGCTCCACTGCGCATGCGTGAGAGCTCCAGCGTCTGCCAGCTGCTATATTGCGATAAAATCAGCAGTGCCAGTCATTAGTGGTAGTGTTTATGAATAATTCAGTAGGAATCATTACAACGCACATCTATTCACCGAATTTCTTTGTGTGGTGGAAGCATGTACAGTTAGTCATTAAAGGTATCACCTAAACAACTTTTGTTGTTTTGTCTTCGGATTCTCTCCATGACTAATACAGGACCACACGCAACTGGTGGAAGCATAGCTCCCCACTGTCCCTCTTTTGGAGCCCAATCCCACTGTCCCCCTTTCTTCCTTATTTGTTCCTCTTTCAGGACTTTGTCCCTCTTTCTATGTAAATATATATATTTCTATACAAAAAAATGTATTTGACTCTAAACTGTATTCCTATCCTTTAAATTGATATATTACTAATTTTAAACTGTTAATATGAGGGAAAATGAATCAGGATAGAAAGGACCAGTGTGGTTTGAATTATAAAACAACATATTTTTCGTATGAAATCTTTATGGTATGCGTGGTCAAGGGCGTGGCTTAACCCTCCTGCGGTCTATTAAAAACCGCCAGGGGGCAGCGCAGCCGTTTTTTAATTTTTTTTTTTTTAAATCCTGTATCGAGCCTAGGGCTCGCTACAAGATAGCCGCTGTGCAGCGGCATCCCCCTACCCTCTTCGATCGCCGATCAGGAAATCCCGTTCAAAGAACGGGATTTCCTGGAGGGCTTCCCCCGTCGCCATGGCGACGGGGCGGGATGACGTCGCCAACATCATCGACGTCGTGACGTCATCGGGAGTCCCGATCCACACCTCAGCGCTGCCTGGCGCTGATAGGCCAGGCTGCTCAAGGGGTCGGGGCTCTGCGGCACGGAGCGGCGGCGAACGGTGTGCTCACGCAGCTAGCAAAGTGCTAGCTGCGTGCAGCAAAAAAAAAATTGTGCAAAATCGGCCCAGCAGGGCCTGGGAAAAACTCCTGCACGGCTTACCCCGAACTACATTCGGGGTTATCGCCAGGAAGGTTAAGTGTCCCTCTTTCTCATCTCAAAAAGTTGGGAGGTATGGTTGAAGTGTTTAGTAAAGTGAAGTGTACTGGATGGGGAACAAAAAGTTAGATACTTGGTGTTACACGTGCTATTATTACCACATACAGGGCCGGATTTAGGCCAAGGCTACGGACTTGGGTAGCATTGGAGAGGAAGGGGAAGACTAAGCTTCTGCACTAGAGAAGAGCAGGGGAGTGAATAACAAAGATGGTTGCTGCAGTGTGGAGGAGAGCTGGCTACCTATACTGAAAGGGGGGGGGGGGGGAGTGGGAAAGCGAGGGATTAAAGGAGTCATCTGGCTACCTTTACTGGAGGGGAGAGGTCCTCAGGCTACCTATATTAGAGGGAAAGGGAGGAGGGGTCACTTGGCTACCTATACTGGAAGGGGAGGGGTAAGCAGGCAACCTATACTAGAGGGAAGGGGTCATCTCGCTACCTATTCTGGAGGGAAGGGGGAGGGGTCATCTCGCTACCTATACTGAAGGGGGCGACTGGTGACAGTGGCCTTGGGCGGTAAAGAGAACAAATCCGGCCATGACCACATATCGCTGCTGCACAGGTGGACTCTATGGCCCCCTATGTGGAGCTTATAGATAACTTATTTTGGACTCACTGCTTATGCAGTCGCTAAACGTGTGTATGGTTGGGCCCATGTGTAAGTGTGTTGGTGGTTGATATGCCGGCCTAGCATAGTCAGTTTTGCTAGCCTATTATGAGGTGCTGTTGCTCCAGCAGAATTTTAGCTTGTTTTAAATGCTGATTTTTGCATGCAATCAGGCAAGTGTGTAAATTGTATTTCAATAAATGTGTAAATTATCTGGTATACATATCAGGGACCCGTGCCATAATTTATCTTTTTCGATAAATTAAATACCCAGGTGTGTCAAGATAAAATAATTAACCACTTCAGTACCAGAGGTCTCTGGCCCTTTAAAGCAAACCTGAACTGAAAATTTAAAGTCAAAATAAATATACGCAGGTCATACTTACTTCCTGTGTAGTCTATTAATCGATCTCTTTCTCCTCTCCTGCATCCTGTTTGTCCACTGTGATCAATGGAATTCTCCATCCTCCATTTTGAAAATGGCCATTACCCCATAACAGCTTCCTGGTCGGCACACTGTTAAACTGTAATATCTCTCACTCGAGCCATAGGGAAACATGGACATTACCTTGCTCATCAGTTGTCCTTTCAGTTTTCACTGACAGCAACTGATATATAACTGACAGCAGCTGATATATTTCAGTTCTGACAAAATCTTGTTAGTACTGGAAGGAATCTTAAGAAGAAAATGGTGAGCTTCTGAGAGGAACTGACGGCGCGGTAAGTACATAATATTCATTTGCAGGTCAATCATGTGTGTATTTTAAATAATTTTACTTGGTACAGAATCACAGCAGTGGCCTCAATTCACGGAGCTTTATCAAACGTTTGATAATTTACCTCATGGGTAAAATCTAATTTTGAATTCACTAAGGTGTTATAGATTTATCGAATGTTTTATCGATGAAATGATCAATAAATCTATAACACCTCAGTGAATTCAAAATTAGATTTTACTCATGAGGAAAATTATCAAACGTTTGATAAAGTGTTTGATAAAGCTCTGTGAATTGAGGCCATATGTGTGTAGCATTTGAGGTCCCTTTTCATGGCTCACATTTTTGAGGATTTTTCTCCTCATAAATGTGAAAACAGGCAAAAGAATAATGAAACTTTATTATGTTGCTTATATAGTTGCTTTAATGCTGGCTTTCCACTAGGTGGTGCTGCAGGTATTTGAACGACCATTTTGTTTGTGCTGCTTGTGTGCTACTGCAAGTTATTTGTGGGTTATACTGTAGATGTAATTGCTCACACTTACAGTTAAGGTGCCCATCAACGATCCAGTTATCTGAACGATTAACCAAGACAATTGACTGGGCCCAACCAAATGGAAGGGAAAATGATAAGCAGTCCGATCAGATTAAAAAGAACCTTAAAGAGACACTGAAGCGAAAAAAAAATATATGATATAATGAATTGGTTGTGTACTATGAATAATTACTAGAAGATTAGCAGCAAAGAAAATATTCTCATACTTTTATTTTCAGGTATATAGTGTTTTTTCTAACATTGCATTATTCTATAATATGTGTAGATTACACAACACTCAGCATTCAAAATGAGTCTTTCAGAGCAGTCTGTGAACTAATGACCTCTCCTCTAGCAGAGGAAAAGTAAACAGTTCAATTACAGTTGAGATAATAAAAGTCAGATAACAGCCCTCTCCACTACTAAGTTAGTCGGAGAGCTTAATAGCTTTTTTGCATAGAGATAACAACTGGGTATTTCTCAACTCTTCCTGTACTGGAAACAATTAGACTGATGTATCTGATCTTAATGTTTTTTTTCTTAGCTGTACTACACATACAAATCATAATATCATCATTTTTTTTTCGCTTCAGTGTCTCTTTAACTGTGGACAAAAAAAAAAATTCACTTACCTGGGGCTTTCCCAAGCCTCCTGCAGCCGTCCTGTGCCCTCCGGTCTCCCTCCGCAGCTAAGTTGTGTTTTCGGCAGACTGCCAGTCGTCCTCCGGCAAAGCGTCCTCTTCTTCCGCACTCCCCACCGTAAAGCGTGTCCGCATGACTCAAGATGCAGAAGAAGAGGACGCTTTGCCGGAGGACGACTGGCAGTCGGCCGAAAACAAAACACCCATTTACTTATCTGAGGCTTCTTCCAGTCCCCTGAAGTCTTCCGGCTCCCTCGCAGTGACTCCACGCTCAGCTGTTCCTCAGTTGTTCCCCCCTCCGTAATCCAGCTGACCACTGCACATGTGCAGCGCCGGCTGTGCGCATCCTCTATTGCGCTCCTGCAGCCGGGAGCATTCTGCGCATGTGCAGTAGCATTTTTTGCCATTTGAGTACCTCAGTGTGTAATTCCTTAACTCTGTAGCTGTTTTTCCTGTTCAGTGCACACTGCTGGAGCTTGAAAACAGTTAAATGTATGTTACTCAGCAGAGAGGGGGATGGGCTCCAGTCACTACGGTCCCCTTATAAGGCTACTGGTTACAATGCCCTGTCAGCGGCGCTGGTCATGTGACACAGGAGAGAAAATAGCAAACTTGTGCTAGTGGCAATAAAAACATGGGGCAAAGTGTAGAAGAAAAGTCACTTTGGTCAGGTGAGAATGCATTTATGAATGTAAACAGTGTCCTCCCTCCCATGTCAGACCCATTTCTATGGGCCTGTAACCAAAGAACACACAGGTTGACTTCAATTGTAGATACAGTAAATGACTTTGAATGTGTGAGCCAGCGCAGCTATGGCCAGGAACAATTGCACAGCAGAGGCAGCACTCTAAGGCCTGGTGCACACCAAAAAACGCTAGCAGATCTGCAAAATGCTAGCAGATTTTGAAACGCCTTTTCTTCTATTTCTGTAGCGTTTTAGCTAGCATTTTGTGGTTTTGTGAAGCGTTTTTGGTGTAGTAGATTTCATGTATTGTTACAGTAAAGCTGTTACTGAACAGCTACTGTAATAAAAAACGCCTGGCAAACCGCTCTGAAGTGCCGTTTTTCAGAGCGGTTTGCATTTTCCTATACTTAACATTGAGGCAGAAACGCATCCGCAACCCAAAATCTGCAGCAGCCCGGGAGTATGCGTTTCTGCAAAACGCCTCCCGCTCTGGTGTGCACCAGCCCGTTGAAATACATTACCCTAGCGGATCCGCACCCGCAAGCGGATCGCAAACCGCAGCAGAACCGCTCTGGTGTGCACTAGGCCTAACAGTGCATCCCACCTCTGAGGGTCTTCTAGGCTAGGAGGTCATGTGACTCCAACATCCAACCAGAGAGTCTCTGGATCTTCCCATGCTCAATCTTGAGAATCACATTCCCCCAACCACTCAAAATACTGGAGGTGGGAGGGGTGATTATCAGAGCACCCTGCCCCTTCCAGGAAGTCACACGGGAGAATGGGATATGGTCACCCGCCTCCAGACATCAGCAGAGGCCCAGACGACAGCACCAGTGTGACATCATTGCTGGTAATGTTGGGGGTACCAGTGAATATAAAAGGGGAGGTGGGGGGGCAGTGATTTCTAGTTACGTCCCTGGTAGTGGGACTTACGGTTGACAGAAGCAGATAGCGTGTCACCGATGAGTAACTTTTGGTACCACCAGGCACCCATATTAAAACACCTGGTATATAATTCATGTTATGGCAGAGGGGTTCCTACTGCAATCTCTGCCACAGCCACACTTCCTAGTAACTGATGTGCAGAAGGGATGGTCAATGAGATGCTATTAATTGCAAGTTGATGTAAATTGTATGCAGCTTAGAAATGGACCAGTCCAAAGCAGCATCTCCTGCCTTTCATTGGTCTAATTCCAAGTTATTACAAACAGCCTGATGCCTGTTTCTTGGTCTTCATAGGGGGCCCTTCTTCAGAGGCAAGAGAGATTGCAGAAACGTGTTCATGACGACAAGTAAAAAGTACAAGAAAAGGGGAACAAAATATACAAAAAGAGAATCCAATAATGTGCATCAGGTTGATTGCATGCACTTATTTTATGGGACTGTACTGTACTTACGTTTTATACTCTATATCAACTACTGGGTGCAAAACCATTTTTTTTCCTTTTGTTGATGCTGTATGTTCATATCTATTGAGGGGTGGTGTCTTTGTATACCATAAACCTGTTGAATGTATTCCAATTCCAAGTTGCATAAAATGGCTTCAAAATGACTGTAATAAAACTCGAAAGGGCCGTTGCTGGCCATTTTGGCTGCAAAGGCTAGGCAGCTGTTGCCTGCACCCACCTCCCCCTTAAAGAGGAACTCCAGTGAAAATAATGTAATAAAAAAGTGATTCCTTTTTACAATAATTATGTATAAATGATTTAGTGTTTGCCCATTGTAAAATCTTTTCTCTCCCTCATTTACATTCTGACATTTACCACATGGTGACATTTTTACTGCTGGCAGGTGATGTCACTGGAAGGAGATGCTGCTTGCTTTTTTGGCAGTTGGACCCAGATGTAAACAGCTGTTATTTCCCACAATGCAATGAGGTTCAAAGACAGGAAACTGTCAGTACCATGGTCCTGACATCACACTGTGGGAGGGGTTTCACCACAATATCAGCCATACAGACTCCCCTGATGATCCGTTTGTGAAAAAGAATAGATTTCTCATGGGTAATGGGGTGTCAGCTACTGATTGGGATGACGTTCAGTTCTTGGTCATGGTTTCTCTTTAAAGGGAACCTAAACTGAGAAGGATATGGATTTTTCCTTTTTAAATAATACCAGTTGCCTGACTCTCTTGCTGATCCTGTGTCTCTAATACTTTCAGCTTTTTAGTAAATGCTTCTGAACCAATGGTATTGGATGTGCAGGGATCAACTTTGGAGTAACAAGTGCTTGCAAACACTCCACATGATCCGCACCATCAATAGTCCATCTTTATTAGTTAATCGATAAAATACATGATAAGATCTGCATGGGTAAGTATAAGATATTTTATACTTACCCATAGATTTTATCATGTATTTTATGGACTAACTAATAAAGATGGACTATTGATGGTTCGGATCATGTGGAATGTCTAATACATTCAGCCACAGCCCCTGAACAAGCATGCAGATCAGGTGCTCTGACTGCAGTCACACTGGATTAGCTGCATGTTTTTTTCAGGTCTGTAATTCAGCCATTAATGCAATCAAGAGATCAGAAGGACTGCCAGGCAACTGGTGTTGTTTAAAAAGAAACATCCATATCCCTCTCAGTTTAGGTTCCCTTTAACTCACGAATAGGAAGTCTGTAGCCTGCCCTACATTAATTGGCTATGCAGACAGCAATGAGGAATTAATAGGTTAGAAACAAAAATATTGTTTCTCAAAACAAGGCTATAAAGGATACGGTTGACAGAATGAAACAGAGGCACCAGGAAGGTTGAAATACACTAAAAACATTTTTAAAATGGGATGTAGTGGACTTACCTTCCCATTAAAGCGGAACTTAAAGGTCCTAAAAAATAAGAAGTTCACTTACCTGGGGCTTCTGCCAGCCCCCTGCAGCCGACAGGTGCCCGCGCCGGGACATACCGATCCTCCATTCCCCCGCCACCACTCACTTTTCTTCTCGTAGTGGAAACCGACTTCTAAGTCGACGTCCAATGCGCCCTGGCCACGCATATGCTCATGTGTTCCCGTGGCCAGGAGCGTCCTGTGCAGGTGCAATACGAGAAAATCGCCTGTGCAGTACACTCCTGGCGAGGGGAGCGTGAACGAGGATGCGCGGGGCCAGGGCCGCAGTGGACACTGGCTTCAAGAAGTGAAAGTGAGCCGTGGCGGGGGAATGGAGGATCGGTATGTCACGTTGCGGGCACAGATCGGCTGCAGGTGGCTGGCAGAAGCCCCAGGTAAGTGAAACTCGAATTATTTTTTTTAGGACCTTTCAGTTCCTCTTTAAAGACTCATATTGTTTGTATCAGAAAAAACATTTCACAGGTATTTCCCTCGCTTCCTCAGGCAAATTACAGGAGTAATGTATACAAGCTCTCCGCAGGAATGGCACCTCCGGGAAAGCTCGTATAAGTTACTCCTATTATTTGCCTGGGTAAGTGGGTGAAATACCTGATACAGACAATACAAGTGTTCAGTGGGGAGGTAAGTCCACAACTACCTCCTAGTTTCATTTTTTACTGTTTTTAGAGTATTTTAATTTTGACTCAGACACTACTTATTCTGGAAGGTCAACAGGACAGCCAGGCAACTGGCATTATTTACATGGAAATAAATATGGCAGCCTCCATATCACTCTCACCTCAGGTTCCCTTTAAAGGGAATGTCCAGGCAGATTTAAAAAAATGACATTTACTTACCCGAGGCTTCCTCCAGCCCATTGCAGCCGACATGTCCCTCGCAGCAGCTCCGCTCCCAGCCCCTGGCCCTTGGTCTCCGCCAGTGCAGAGGCTGACCTCGCGAGGTCGCCCTCTACTGCCCTTGTGCAAGCGCTGCTGTCAATCACTTGCATGTGGAGTGTACTACACAGAACTACTGCACCTGTGCATACACTCCGGACAACGTGGACTTGATTGACAGCGGTGCTCGCGAGGTCGGCCTCTGCACCGGCGGGGACCCCGGGCCGGTGGCTGAGAGTGGAGCTGCTGCGTGGGACATGTCGGCTGCAAGGGGCCCCGGGTAAGTAGATGTCTTTTTTTGTATCTGCCTGGACATTCCCTTTAAGAGAGGTGTGTAGTCACTTTACAAAAAGAGAATGATACTGTTAGTGTGAAGCCTGGGTCTTTACAGGTTGTCCTGGAAAATCAGAAGTGTTGCAACAAACCAAACCAAATAAAAAAAAGTGCAATTGAATTAACTCATGAACAGTATCTGTCATTTATTGTTATGTTATTAAACCAACCTCTGCTATTTTAATCAGTAGTACCCATTAAGGTGTTAAAATTACTATCCATCCATGTCTTAAGGTGGCCACACATCTATCGACTTGGCTGTAGATCGACCATCTGATTCAGTAGTTGTTTAATCGGATGAAAATCGGTGCCGCCATGTGCATGCCCGATCGACAATGGAACCGATTTCAGGGCAATCATGTCGATTGCACATGCTTGCAAATTGTCAGGCCACCGTGGTCGGTCGGGTGCGCAACACTACCAGCGAGCGATATCGGGATGACCGACAAAGTCCCCAACGCTGTCCCCTCTAATGTTCAATGTGGCCATCCCCCCTCTCCCCCGGTGCCCTATACATTAACTGTCCATGTCTGCTGCTTGTTCCGGGCTCCATCCTACGTCCATACTCGCGCCTCACGTGGTTGCCTAAGTAACATGGGCACGTGTGTAACGTCACACGCCGGCAAACCACGTGAGGCGCGTGTATGGACGAAAAACGGCACCCAGAGCCAGCAACGCACATGTGGTGGATAGGGACAGGTAATGTATAGTGCACTGGGGACGGAACACAGTGAGCATTAGGGGGATAGTGTCGGGGTGGCGAGGTGGCTGATGTGGCATTGCAAGGTTAATTCCGGATTATTTTCAGCATGAAATTGATTTGAGAATTGGCATGCGGTGTGTGGCCAGCCAACAGATCTCTCTCTAAGCAGATTTGATTAACCACTTAAGGACCACGGGCTTAAACCCCCCCCCCCCTAGTGACCAGGCCATTTTGGGCCGTACAGCCCAACACACGTGACACCCCCCCCCCCCCCCCCCACACACACACACACACACACTTTTCTGCCCACCAACAGAGATTTCTGTTGGTGGGCTCTGATCCCTGCAGGGATGTTTGTTTATTTATTATTATTATTTTTTTAATTGTGTATTTTCTTTTATTACCCTCCCTCCCTCTGCCAGCCAATCAGCGTGATCGGCTGTCATAGGCATCAGCCTATGACAGAGGATCACTTTAGTGCCTCCCAGGGGGACAGCCCTGTCACTAGGCTGTCCCCAGTGAAGCACTGCCGTAGATCGCAGCGCTGAACAATGTAAATACACGTCTGGGAGACTGATGACGGAGCGAAAGTTACATACTTACCTATGAAGAGGGAAGGCTTTGGACCCCATTCAAATATCCCACTAGCTGCGTCTTCAGGTCCTCGGAAGGCTACAGAAGAGATTGGGTCCCCGAGTACTTCCAAAGAGGAGCAGCTTCATACTGCGCAGGTGCAAGTCCTTGTTCCGTGTGCGCAGTATGGAGCCATTTTCAGATGTACTCGGAGACTCCAGAACTTCTGTAGCCTTCTGAGGAGACCAAAAGGCTTCTTGGACTCGCTGGAATGGTGGGCCCGGCGGTGGAACGAAGGGACGCAGAGAGGAACGGGAAGGATCTAAGGGATCCACAGCCTTCCTTCTCTTAGGTGAGTATGCAACATTTCTCCCCCTGGTGGATACAGCGTATGGATGGCCCTGCCTAGGAGAACTCATGGAGAAGCATGCAATCAGTTTGATCACCTGATAGATTTGTAAGGTTCTGATTTGCTGGTCATGATCATGCATTAACCCAGGAAGTCATCACAGCAAATCAGAGCCTTACAAATCCATCATCTGATCAAAATGATCACATGCTTCTCCATGAGTTCTCCTAGGCAGGGCCATCCCTAGTTACAGGTTTCCTTTAATTGAGCAAGCGGTTGTGCATAAGAACTGAATAAAGCACAATCTGCCAAGAATAGCTCATTGATGCTCCCTCAATCAGCTGTTATCCCAGTTATGTTATGCTTCCTGGGCTGTCTATGTCTAAAAACGGCCCTGCCTATAAACTAGGGACATAAATAAGTGGTCACACCCAGACATAGACTTTATCTCTCCACTAGTCCTAAGGCCCCTTTAAAAACGGGCGGTAGGCTGTGGTGGCGCCCTTCCTCGGCTCCCCCCCCGCCCTGGTTTCTCTATCGGTGCACATACATCGCCGCCGCCCGCGCACGCCCTTGACCGCGCCCCTTCAGGACCCGTCCTCTGCCACACGTCATTCCCCCCAGCTCTCGGCAGTGTCTCGCACTGACACACGGACATGGGACGCAGGGACACTTGCCAATTATTAGGTTGGATTCACAAGATCAGTGGGAAAATGACTCTTCCTACCACTAAACTGCTGCCTGTACAAACTCGCTATCCCCAGTATGAGGTTCAGGGCCGGTTTAAGCAACAATGGGGCCCCAGGGCAAAATAAACCTGGGGGCCCTCCCGCCAACGTGTACCCCGAAACAAAAATCGGCATTAGGGGACCTTTTTTTGCAGCTGGTATAGTCAGGGTGTGAAGTCCCAATCGGTCGGAGCTCCACATTCTGGCTATCCCAGCCTGCATGGGGGACAAGGGGTTAAAAAGTTTCAGGAGGGGGGACCCCACATAATTAAAAAAAAAAAAAAAAAATCCCCACACTCTAAACATAAAAAAAAAATTGGGAAAATAGGAAAAAAATTCCAGGGATCATACAGCCATATTGCGGCTGTATAGCGATCCCTGGCCAAAGCGCTGCGGCTGCGTATAGACCCCCTGGAAACCCCATCAGGAAATTTATTGCGCTTTCGTTTGATGCATGTAAAATTACACTACCGTTAGGTTTGCTACTAAAAGTGACATTTACCGCATTTAAAAGTATACTTTTTTCCTTCGAAAGTTTAAAATCGATTTTCTCAAAAACTATAAGGTCTTTTTGAAAAATTGTTTTTTCCTCTTATTCCTAATCATCTCCTAAACATATCCTGCAAATTTAGGGTTTCTAGCATTTAAGGTGGATTTGCTATTAACCATTAAAGTCGGCAGGTTTTTAAATGTGTATTTTTTTCCTTTGAAACTTTAAAATCGATTTTCTCAAAAACTATAAGGCCGATTTGAAAACTTTTTTTTTCCTCTTGTAGCCACTGGGGGCCCCTACAAGCTCTGGGGCCCTGGGGCAGCTGCCTCCTTTGCCTCTATGGTAGCGCCGGCCCTGATGAGGTTCACTGTGAATCAGCAGAGTAAAGAGACCCCCAGGCACAAACAAAAGACAAAGAGCCCAAATCCTCGAACCATTGTATTTTATATGGTTTAAAAATAAAAAATGGCAGGGGCGTTCTCCTCTGGGAGATTCTGCAGGCGTGCGATCCGGACGGCGTTATCCTATGGAGGTCATTACCCCAGGATGGCTGGGCTATGAAGGTGACAGATGGGGGGAGGGGGCATGGGAGTCGGGGGTTGAGTGATGACGTGGCAGATGACTTGTACGTAAAATAGTTTCGTTTGCTGTTTCCAGGAGGCGGCGGCGGCGTGGAAGATGGCCGCGTCTAGCCGGACATCTCCTCTCGCTGCTCCTTGTTCCTGCGGACCTCAGCGGCATGCAGCTCCTGCAACAACACAATGGCGGCTCCGTGACAACACCCAATACAGTACAGCTGGGCTACAAGCATGAGGGATGGTCAGTGAGACGCTAATGATTACTTTAGATTGTAAGCTCACCGGGAGAGGGCTCTCTCAATATTGTGTCTTGTAAGGGTGCCCACTAATGATACAATCTTGATTGTACAATCTTAGCAAGTCTATGTAGTAGATGGGTAAACAGAGTGGCTTTGTGTGAATACTTTAGGTAGTCCCTCATATTACATAGAAGTGATGAGATTGTACAATCAAAATTTTAGTGGGCACCTTAAAGGGAACCATAACTGAGAGGGATATGGATGTTTCCTTTTGAATAATGCCAGTTGCCGGGCTGTCCTGCTGATCTCTTTGGCTGTAGTAGTGGCTGAACCACATACCTGAAACAAGCATACAGCTAATCCAGTCTGGCTTCAGTCAGAGCACCTGATCTGCATGCTTGTTGAGGGGCTGTGGCTGAAAGTATTAGAGACACAAGATCAGCAGGAGAGTTCGGCAACTGGTATTTTTTTTAAAAGGAAAAATTCATATGCGTCACAGTTTAGGTTCCCTTTAAAGAGAACCCCGGTTGGGTTTGTGAAATCAATATTAGGACACAGAGGCACATTCTGCAAACAATCACCAGCCTCTGTGTCCTTTTATTCTGCCTCCAGCCGCAGTGAGTGAACCACAAAAGGGTGTGGTGGTGGCCTGTTTATATAGGAGGGAAGTGACCATTGAACTACCTAAAGAAAAGGAAGGATTGCTGTTTGTTGAAATAGTGGTGCAAGTGGAATTGAGAGGACTGGTTCACACTGGCTGTTGCTGAACTGTCTATGCAGAGAGTGTAATTGGCATTTTTTTTAGCATAAAATATAGTAAATGTTGTTTTATGGACTGGATTTAAAGGGACCCTTAGCAGTAACTAGAACAGGCATGCGCAAACTCGGCCCTCCAGCTGTTACGGAACTACAAGTCCCACAATGCATTTGCCTGTATAAGTCATGACTGTGGCTGTCAGGCTCCTGCAATGCATTGTGGGGCTTGTAGTTCCTTAACAGCTGGAGGGCCAAGTTTGCCCATGATGGAGCTAGAATAAAAAAAATCACTTCCCTTGGGCCTCCTCCAGCCCACCGTGACAGGTCTGCGCATGTGCAGACCTGTCACGCTGGCCAGTGTGATGACGACGAGCGTCAAGATCCAGGAAGTGTCTCCCGACACCCGGCCTGGTAACGGGAGCCGCTGGCACGACTTCGCGGCCTACGGTGGGCTGGAGGAGGCCCAAGGTAAGTGAAATTTTGTATTCTAGCTACTGCTCAGGGTCCCTTTAAGTGGATAGTCTATGCAAACTGTGAGCGCTACCTCTTGAGAATTGAATTTAGTTGTATATAAGCGGAGGTGAACTGGTCTATGCTGATATTATTACAGCTGTGAGCACATACCTCTTTTTATAAAATGTTAGTATGAGGTTTTACCTATACAATCTGTTCATAGTATTTAAACTCTGTTGACCCTTTATACTATATGGAGGTGGTAAAATTTGGTAAAATCATTGGCCAGTCAAAATTGGATGTGTGTACCAGACTTTATGTGCTCTGGGGTTGCTCGAACTTCAGAGGTCGCTGCCAGACCTTTAGGTGACGTCAGGTAGCCACTGTACACATTCTGAATACTCTCTAGATTCTTTGCTGAGATGGTCCTTATCAGCCGCCCCAGCCGAATGTAACCCTTTCCGTACCAGCTGTTTCTGGACCCTTATGGATCACAGACCTTTTTTTCACAATATATCGAGCTGTGATCACTATGATTGGCTCTCAGTGATCACAGGGTCAGGAGCCAATGAAAGCAGCTCCTGAGCAGTGTACAGAGCTCAGCTGCCATAAGGACAAGGGCTGCAGCTAGAATGGCGAGAGTGACAGTACTGTGCGGCGGTTAGCAACTGAAATCTACGCATTGGCAGGGATAAGAGGTAGTGATCAGGGAGTGGATTGCAATTACTTACGTCTGGAAGAGGTTCATCTAACTTGTGTATGTAGCTTAAATACATAAAGCCCCATCTACACTGCACAATTTTCCATCAGATCGTCCAGTGATCTGATAAAAAATTGCATCGTGTCTAGACGTCCAAATTGTTTCCGATCGATTTTGTGTTGATAAGTACTCAAAATCGATCAGAATCTGATCGGACCGCTTGGAAATGATCTAATAGATCAGTCGATCTGACGGAAAATTGTACCGTGTAAATTGGGCTTTAGATGTCAGCTTTAATTCCTCCTCCCCACAGCATTATAGAACGCCCCTTTACATCAGCCACATGCCCTAGACAGCGGCAGAGACGTCACTTGGGTGGGTGTCACCTTATGCGGAAACTTATGGTGTCACCCCTGCGGGAGGGGGCGGGGTTCCGGCCATGCTTGCTATGGGAAGAGGGAGCATTACCACACTGGCCACACATGTTGGTTGGAGGCAGTGGCATAACTACAATTCATGGGGCCCCCCAAAGAAATTGTGATAGGGCCCCCCCCCCCAATGTTCCATTGTCTCCCCTTGGTGCCCTTCACAGCCTGGGGGCCAATCTCACAAGGGTCATAAAACAAGTGTGGCCATCATGGTCTTCACACCCATGACAAGTGCAGTATAGTCCCCTGTATCGGAGGAAGGGAAGGTTAGTAGTTGGGGGCCCCAGCAGCTCTGGGCCCCCCTGTAGTCACACCCCTCGTTGGAAGGGTTTATATGAGATACACTTGCTATGGGGGAAGGATTAATGATTGTTATGCTGGCCATGTTTGCTGGGGTGGGAGTACCATGCTGGGCACACGATTAGAGGTGGGGTGGGGAGTTGGAGGAGACACATTAGCTAAGGGGTGAATAGAGGGATGTTAAGGTGATCGCCACATTGCCCTGGTGGCCTCTGAACTCTGTTACCAGCTCTATACGGGGCAGCCAGAAGAGAGAAGTACATCAGGCACTAGCCTGGTCCATATTTACATAGCCTTACTCTCCTCTCCTTTAGCCTGCAGCTTGGTGTCACCCCCTCTGCTGTTGACGCCCAGTGCGGTCCGCTTCTCTCACACCCCCTTAGTGACGCCACTGGACAAAGGTACCTTTTCACGGAGACGCTCCCTGAGTGCAGACAGGTGTGCGTCGCGGATCTCCTTGCTGAGTTCCATCTTGTAGTTGAGCTTCTCCTCGGCCATTCGGCTGAAG
This sequence comes from Hyperolius riggenbachi, assembly GCF_040937935.1. Classification (NCBI taxonomy): domain Eukaryota; kingdom Metazoa; phylum Chordata; class Amphibia; order Anura; family Hyperoliidae; genus Hyperolius; species Hyperolius riggenbachi. Next base: position 170,639,559 of record NC_090657.1, read on the forward strand.
TTGTTGTTGTCCTCTATCGCCCGGTGCAGGACGTCTCTCTCGTGTTCCCGCTTCTCAGCCAGCTGTTTCAGCACTTGTGCTTCCTGGGACTGGAGGGGGGAAGCATAGATCCACAATCATGAAGTGTGTTCCTTCAAAGGAAACCTGAACTAAACCTTCCTTCAATTCTCATCTACGCCACATTCAATATAAATATAACATTGTTTCACCAATGCACATTGCCATGGAATCTCACAGGCCAGAGCTGCAGAGAGGAGCGGCGGGGGCCTCAGCAGAGGTCGGGGCCATGGAGCAATCGCCCCCTTTGCCTTTATGGTAGCGCCGGCCCTGAGCCCACTGGTGAACCCTGCTGCAATTTGCAATCACACAAGGTCTTCGTGCAAATAACTTCCGAAGCAATTGGCGCCGCGATTCCTGGGCATTTGGAGGCGCTGTAGAGTAAACTGTACAGAGCTTCTGATTTGCTGTTTTCTGTGGGAATGAAGTTTAATACTGATGTCCAACTTCTGGCCCATAGCCCTGCCCCCTAGCAGAAGAGAGAATAGGTCACAGGTGCATCTCTAGCTACAATTAGAGAAGCGTCTGTGACTTCCTCTGCTAGGGGCAGGGCTATGAGCCAGAAGACAAACATCAGTAAGTATATTAAACTATATGGAAAAAATAAAACAAAAGCAACAATCACCCCCAAAATGCTGGAAAATCACATTTGAAAAGCGTTTCAAAAGTAATTTTGCTGTGCTTGTATCTCTTGTATTGGAGAGCAAACACTTCCAAAATGCTGCAGGACTCGTGATTGCGATTTGCCTTAATCCTAATTGCTGAAATGCTCCCCCACCCCCTCAATAAATTTGCTTTGGCAAAGCGCTTTTTGGCAATTGTCAACGATCCAAAAATGCTGCGAAGAGCGCATAAAGGGAAGGTCTGTGCAAAGTAATTTACTTACCCGGGGCTTCCTCCAGCCCCTAGCAGCCGCTATCTCTCTCACTGCAGCTCCGCACTCAGCCGCTGGCTCCCGGTCCCCTCCACTGCAGAGGGCAACCTCACGATGTTGTCCTCTACTGCGCCTGCGCTGCTGTCAATCACTCGCACGTGGTGTGGAGTGTACTGCGCAGGCTCATAAGTACTGTAGAGGACGACCTCGCGAGGTTGTCTTCTGCAGCGGAGGGGACCGGGAGCCAGCAGTTGAGTGCGGAGTTGCAGCGATTACTAGGGGCTGTAAGGAAGCCCCGAATAAGTAAATTACTTTTTTTGTTAAGCTGCTGCTCGGACCTTGTTTTAGGCCTAAGAGGCTAATTCTCAATCTCAGGTGAGGAGGCTCAATGAGATGCCTACAATTCTGGTATGATATACATGTTATGCGTCTCGTAAAATGAACCAGCCATATGCAGCAGTCGTTGCCTTTGACTGCTCATCAGTGGCGTACCTAGGGCATTTGACACCCGGTGCTAGGTATTGAAAGACACCCCCCCCCACGGTACACTACCTGCGCCGCGGCGAAAAAATGGGCGTGGCTATGACCGGATGGGGCGGAGCTAATTTAAAAGTGCACCCAAGTTTTATTCAACCTTTCTCCAGAAAATTCACATCATTGCGCAGCTTTTCTCCAGAAAATACACAAAATGTCAGAAGCTTTCAACATAAAATACACGTAATGCGAGAACATTTCACCAGACATTACACGTTATGTGAGCAGATTTCACAAGAAAATACATTCAATCATGTCGGCAGATTTGACCAGAAAAAAATCATTCAATCTTGCGGTAGATTTGACCAGAACATACACAATGTCAGCACCAGATTTCACCACAAAATACACAATATCAGTAGTTAAACTGACCACAAAATACACAATGACGGTAGTTAAACTGACCACAAAATACACAATGACGGTAGTTAAACTGACCACAAAATACATAATGACGGTAGTTAAACTGACCACAAAATACACAATGTCGGTAGCAGATCTGACCACAAAATACACAATATCGGTAGCAGATTTGAGTGTTGGCAAGCTGATAGCCTGGTGGGTAGGTGGTGAAGGGTGAGCAGCCTGATTGCCTAGTGGGTAGGTGGGCAGCCTGCTGGGTAGCAGTGGTGGGTAGGGGGGCAGCAGTGGTGGGTAGCCTGCTGGGTAGCCTGGTGGGTAGGTGGGTAGCATGGTGGGTAGGGGGGCAGCAGTGGTGGGTAGGTGGCCAGCCTGCTGGGTAGCCTGGTGGGTAGGTGGGCAGCCTGCTGGGTAGCAGTGGTGGGTAGGTGGGCAGCAGTGGTGGGTAGGTGGGCAGCCTGCTGGGTAGCCTGGTGGGTAGGTGGGCAGCCTGCTGGGTAGCAGTGGTGGGTAGGTGGGCAGCAGTGGTGGGTAGGTGGGCAGCAGTGGTGGGTAGCCTGGTGGGTAGGTGGGCAGCCTGCTGGGTAGCCTGGTGGGTAGGTGGGCAGCAGTGGTGGGTAGCCTGGTGGGTAGGTGGGCAGCAGCGGTGGGTAGGTGGGCAGCAGCGGTGGGTAGGTGGGCAGCAGCGGTGGGTAGCCTGCTGGGTAGCCTGGTGGGTAGGTAGGCAGCAGTGGTGGGTAGGTGGGCAGCCTGCTGGGTAGCCTGGTGGGTAGGTGGGCAGCAGTGGTGGGTAGGTGGGCAGCAGTGGTGGGTAGGTGGGCAGCAGTGGTGGGTAGCCTGCTGGGTAGGTGGGCAGCAGTGGTGGGTAGGTGGGCAGCAGCGGTGGGTAGGTGGGCAGCAGCGGTGGGTAGGTGGGCAGCAGCGGTGGGTAGATGGGCAGCAGCGGTGGGTAGGTGGGCAGCAGTGGTGGGTAGCCTGCTAGCAGTGGTGGGTAGGTGGGCAGCAGCGGTGGGCAGGTGGGCAGCAGCGGTGGGCAGGTGGGCAGCAGCGGTGGGTAGCCTGCTGGGTAGCCTGGTGGGTAGGTGGGCAGCAGCGGTGGGTAGGTGGGCAGCAGTGGTGGGTAGGTGGGCAGCAGTGGTGGGTAGCCTGCTAGCAGTGGTGGGTAGGTGGGCAGCAGCGGTGGGCAGGTGGGCAGCAGCGGTGGGTAGCCTGCTGGGTAGCCTGGTGGGTAGGTGGGCAGCAGCGGTGGGTAGGTGGGCAGCAGTGGTGGGTAGGTGGGCAGCAGTGGTGGGTAGCCTGGTGGGTAGGTGGGCAGCAGTGGTGGGTAGGTGGGCAGCAGTGGTGGTAGGTGGGCAGCAGTGGTGGGTAGGTGGGCAGCAGCGGTGGGTAGGTGGGCAGTAGTGGTGGGTAGGTGGGCAGCAGTGGTGGGTAGGTGGGCAGTAGTGGTGGGTAGCCTGGTGGGTAGGTGGGCAGCAGTGGTGGGTAGGTGGTGGGCAGCAGTGGTGGGTAGGTGGGCAGCAGTGGTGGGTAGGTGGGCAGTAGTGGTGGGTAGCCTGGTGGGTAGGTGGGCAGCAGTGGTGGGCAGCAGTGGTGGGTAGGTGGGCAGCAGCGGTGGGTGGCCGGGCCGGTGCACCTGTAAAAGAAAAAAACCTTACCTGCAGATGTCTTCCGAGTCCCAGGCAGCCTCCGCAGCTCCTCTTGAATGTCCCGCGCCGTCTCCTGCTGCGTCATCAGTGCAGGGCTACGGGAAGATGGCCGCCGAAGCCCACACTGGAGACAAAAATAGACGGCAAGATGGCGTCGGCGGCCATCTTGCCGTCTATTTTTGTCTCCAGTGCGGGCTTCGGCGGCCATCTTCCCGTAGCCCTGCTCGGGTAAACTGAGGGCGGCTATCAGCCGCCCTGTCAGTGCCCGTTGCCGGCGCCCGTGGAGGGGAAGCGCGGAAGGAGGGGACCCAGGTGAGGGAGATGTGGGGGGTATTTCCCCCCTCCCCGCCGACGCTGCCACCCCTCCTTCAGCGCTGCTTCCCCTCCTGTGTCATCAAGGCTTCTGGGGAGGCCTTGATGACACCCCCCCTGGAGCTGACACCCGGAGCGGAGCGCTCCTGGCCGCCCCATGGTAGGGACGCCACTGCTGCTCATAAACTTTGCACTTACATTATTGTTCTCAAACTACAAGCATGCAGTGAACTTGAAGCACACTCAGTAAGCTGCCCTGCTGGTGTGTAATAGTGCAGGGGGGGGGGGGGGGGGATACTATTATGGACATAGACCAATAACTACTGCCATAGTCTACTGCAGAGGCTTAACTATAAATCATGGGAACCCCAGCAAAACTTTAATGGGTCCCCCAATGTTTGCACCTACCCTTGCCTCCCCTGGTGACCTTCACAGCCTGGGGTCCATCTTGCAAGGGTCATAGAACAAGTATGGTCATTGTAATCTTCACACCTTTCATAACAACCTTCACACTTCCATAAAAAGTGTAGCCACAAAAACACCTGATCTGAAGGATGGACGCCTTTATCAGAGGGAGTGAAGTAGTAGTCAGGGACCCCTTTGGGCCCATTCACACTGGCGTGATTTGCAGGCGTTTACCACCAATCCCCAGTGCTCGCTCGCACTTTTACAAGCACTAGTGTAATTAAAAGTATATGGCAGAGATCTCACTGCTGCGATTCGTGGTAAACGCAGACGTGGTGCATGCAGTGTTTCTTCGCAGTTTCAGAGCCATTGCAATAGAAATGTTAAAAAAAACAAAAACAAAAACAAATTCCGATTGCTCAAAAATTGCAAAAATGTCCAATAAAATGTGTTCATTGCGAAAAAATCCCTGTCGCCAAACGCTACCGACTTTGCTAGCGTTTTACGATCCCTAGTGTGAATGGGACCTTACAGCTCTTGGGCTCCTGCAGTCAGGGCAGGATTTCTGGATAGGCCAAAAAGGCTTGAGCCTTGGGTGGCTGCAGTGAAAAGGGGCTGCATATGAAAGGCGATCCAGATGCTAATGAAACAAATAAAAAGAATGCAATTACACAATAAAAAAAAAATTGCAAAATGCATAGAAAAACTATAAAGATTTAAATTTGAAAATATCGCAATTGAATCACAATGCCTTAAAGGCCCTCGATGCTTATCAAATTCAAATTTTATTTTATTTTTTGTGCAGTTTGGCGAACTTTAAAGGGAACCAGAAAGGATGAACTATACATACCTGGGGCTTCCTCCAGCCCCATACGCACGGATCGCTCCCACGCCGCCGTCCTCCGCTGCCTGGATCCGCCGCCACCGGGTCCCGTCATTGCCGCGAGTCGGCAAGTCGGCCGGCGGACGCGGCCAATTCTCCGCATCACAGGGTGCTTTCCCCATACAGATACGCATGTGGCTGCTCACTGCGCAGCCGCATGCGTACATGTATGGAGGGAGCCCCTGTGATGCGGACAATTGGCCGCGTCCGCCGGAAGTGACGGGCCCGGTACCGGCGGATCCAGGAAGCTGAGGACGGCGGCGTGAGAGCGATTCAGGCTTATGGGGCTGGAAGAAGCCCCAGGTATGTATAAAATCTTTGCCCTTTTTCACCCCTCGTTCCTCTCTGGTTCCCTTTAAAAAAAAAGATACATAAAGTGACACTGAAGTGAAAAAAAACCTTATGATGTAAAAATTTTGTATGTGTAGTACTGATAATTAATAGAACATTAATAACAAAGAAAAAAAGTATAATTTGAATTTTTAGATATATAGCTTTTTTTTATTACATTGCATAATTCTCAAATATTTGCAATTACAATTACAACTTCCCAGAAGTAAAAATGTTATCTAAATATGTCTGACTGTTTCTTCGATGTATAAATGCTCCAGAAAGCAGCCACCGTCATGCCAGTCATGGAGCTCAGATAAGCTCTTTTGCACAGATAACAAAGTGAAGTTTCTTAACTCTCCCTGTACAGGAAACAATTTCTATGCTGCTAATGTTCTACTTCTTAGCTGTACTACACATACAAATCATTATATCATAAGTTTATTTTCACTTCGGATTCCCTTTAAGAAGAGGGAAGCCTATGCATCCTGGAGAGGCTTTCCATGTCCTCCTTGCCTCCACCATTGCCGCGTGCAGACCCTGAGAACATGACGATAGTTATCGTGGCTGCGTTCCTTTTCATGCTGTGCCTGTGTAGTAAGCTGGAGCTGCTCACCCATGAGCCGTTCTGTTGGCAAGTCTGCGCTTTTGCATGAAAAGGAGCGCGGTCACGGGCAGTGGTGGTGGTGGTCGGTAGGAGGATGTTGCAATGGGGATCCAGAGGCTTTACTTATCTTAGGTATCTTATTTGTTTGCTTTTTAGATCACTTCAGATTCTCTTTAACTTTGCAAATAGCATTTTTACAGACTGAGTAATGCGCAGTGAGTGACGGTGCGTACCTTCCTCCTCTCCTCTGCGGCCTCCAGCCTCTTCTGCAGTTCCTCCAGAGAGATGTCCCTCTTCCTGGGAGAGATGGCCAGTGGGGGGCTGTCTGGGGACAGGTCTGAGGGAGACTTCAGAATCACCTCAAAGCTCTGCCCTGACGCCCGTTTATTCAGCTGCTTTACCTCCATGTCTGTAAGTGTACAGAAGCACAGATCATTGTTATACACAATGTTATACCAGGACTGGACAGCACCCTAATCAATTCTGATAAGAGAGAGGGTCAATGGCATGCAAACAACTCCAGCTTACATGCAAATTGTACACACACACTACGGAAGCCAACGACGGGTCCGAGCAGATCGTTCAGGAACAGCCTTATCAGTCCGCTGACAGTGCGTACACACGCACTACTGTCTGCTGAAAATCGGCCAAGCGGGAGGGTCTGACGGACCCGTCGTTGGCTTCCATAGTGCGTTTGTACGCACCTTAAGAGGAGAGGGAGTCCCTGAGAGGAAATATGCCTGCAGGAGCTACACCTGAGAGGAGATACACCTGCAGGAGCTACACCTGAGAGTAGATAATCCTGAGAGGAGATACACCTGCAGGAGCTAAGCCTGAGATGAGATACGCCTGCAGGAGCTACACCTGAGAGGAGATACAACTGCAGAAGCTACACCTGAGAGGAGATACACCTGCAGGAGCTAAGCCTGAGAAGAGATCCACCTGCAGGAGCTATGCCTGAGAGCAGATACACCTACAGGAGGTAAGCCTGAGAGGAGATACACCTGCAGGAGCTACACCTGAGAGGAGATACACCTGCAGGAGCTACACCTGAGAGGAGATACAACTGCAGGAGCTACATCTGAGAGGAGATACACCTGCAGGAGCTACATCTGAGAGGGGATACAACTGCAGGAGCTTCATCTGAGAGGAGATACGCCTTCAGGAGCTACGCCTGAGAGCAGATACACCTACAGGAGCGAAGCCTGAGAGGATATACACCTGCAGGAGCTACACTTGAGAAGAGGTACAACTGCAGGAGTTAAGCCTGAGAGGAGATACGCCTGCAGGAACTACGCCTGAGAGAAGGTACACCTACAGGAGCTAAGCCTGAGAGGAGCTACAACTGCAAGAGCTACACCTGAGAGGAGATACACCTGCAGGAGCTAAGCCTGAGAGGAAATACTGAGAGGGGATATGCTTGCAGGAGTTATGCCTGAGAGGAGATAAGCCTGCAGGAGCTACACCTGGGAGGATCTACTCTGGAGAGAAACTACCCTTGAGAGGAGATACAGCTGCAGGAGCTACACCTGAAAGGAGATACACCTGCAAAGGCTAAGCCTGAGAGGGGATACACCCGCAGGAGCTACCCCTGAGAGGAGATACACCTGAAGCAGCTACGCATGAGAGGAGATACACCTGCAGGAGCTATGCCTGAGAGGAGATAGGCCTGCAGGAGCTACAGTACATCTGAAAGGAGACAAGCCTGCAGGAGCTACACCTGAGAGGAAATACATGTGAGAGGAGATATGCCTGCAGGATCTATACCTGAGAGGAGATAAGCCAACAGGAGCTACACCAAAAAGGTGATAAAGACAGGAGCTACACCTGAGAGGAGATACACCTGCAGGATCTACACCTGAGAGGAAATACACATGCAGGAGCTACACCTGAGAGGATCTACACCTGAGAGGAGATATAACTGCAGGAGCTACGCCTGAGAGGAGATACGCCTGCAGGAGCTACGCCTGAGAGGAAATACTGAGAGGGGATATGCTTGCAGGAGTTATGCCTGAGAGGAGATAAGCCTGCAGGAGCTACACCTGGGAGGAGCTACCCCGGAGAGGAGATACTCCTGCAGGAGCTACCCCTGAGAGCAGATAAACCCGTAGGATCTACACCTGAGCAGAAATGCATGGGAGGATATACGCCTCCAGGAGCTACACCTGCGAGGAGATACTCCTGTAGGATCTACACCTGAGAAGAAATACACCTGCAGGAGCTACACCTGAGAGGAATTGCATCTGCAGGAGCTACACCTGAGAGGAGATAAGCCTGCAGGGTCTACACCTGAGAGGAAATACACCTGCAGGAGCTACGCCTGAAAGGTGATACACCTGCAGGAGCTACACCTGAGAGGAGATATGCCTACAGGAGCTACACCTGAGAGGAGATATGCCTGAAAGGGGATACACCTGCAGAAGCTACGCCTGAGAGGAGATATGGCTGCAGGAGCTACATCTAAGAGGAAATGCGTGTGAGAGGAGATATGCTTGCAGGAGATACTCCTGAGAGCAGACACACCTGTAGGATCTACAACTGAGAAGAAATACATGTGAGAGGAGATCCACCTGCAGGAGCTACAGCTGAGAGGAAATACACCTGGAGGAGGTACACCTGAGAAGAAATATGTCTGCAGGAGCTACACCTGAGAGGAGATAAGCCTGCAGGATCTAAGCCTGCTGGAGCTACATCTGAGAGGAGATACACCTGCAGGAGCTACATCTGAGAGGAGATAAGTCTCCAGGACCTACACCTGAGAGGATATATGCCTGCAGGAGCTACACCTGAAAGGTGATACACCTGCAGGAGATACACCTGAGAGGAGATACACCTGAGAGGAAATATGTCTGAAGGAGCTACACCTGAGAGGAGATACGCCTGAGAGGGGATACTCCTGCATGAGCTGTGCCTGAGAGGAGATAAGCCTGTAGGAGCTATGTCTAATAGGGGATATGCCAGCAGGATCTACACCGGAGAAGAGATACGCCTGCAGGAGCTACACCTGAGGGGAGATTTGCCTGCAGGAGCAATGCCTGAAAGGAGATATGCCTACAGGAACTACACCTGAGAGGAAATGCATGTGAGAGGAGATATGCCTGCAAGAGAGTTGCCTGAGAGGAGATGCTCCTGCAGATACACCTATACGATCTACACCTGAGAAGAAATACGTGTGAGAAGAGATACACCTGCAAGAGCTACACCTAAGGGGAGATTCGCCTGCAGGAGCAATGCCTGAAAGGAGATATGCCTACAGGAGCAACGCCTGAGAAGAGATACGCCTGCAGGAGCTACGCCTGAGAGGAGATACACCTGCAGGAGCTACACCTGAGAGGAAATACATGTGAGAGGAGATATGCCTGCAGGAGATACGCCTGAGAGGAGATACTCCTGCAAGAGCTACCCCTGAGAGCAGATACACCTGTAGGATCTACACCTAAGAAGAAATACATGTGAGAAGAGATACACCTGCAGGAGCTACATCTGAGAGGAGATACTCCTGCAGGAGCTACGCCTGAGAGGAGATACACTTGTAGGATCTACAGATGAGAGGAAAAACACCTGCAGGAGCTACACCTGAGGGGAGATTCACCTGCAGGAGCTACCCCTGAGAAGAGATACAGCTGCAGGAGCTACACCAGAGAGGAGATACATCTGCAGGAGCAAAGTTTGAGAGGAGATATGACTACAGGAGCTACGCCTGAGAAGAGATACGCCTGCAGGAGCTATGCCTGAGAAGAGATACATCTGCAGGTGCTATGCCTGAGAGGAGATACTCTTGCAGAAGCTACGCCTCAGAGGAGATACAACCTCAGGAGCTACACCTGAGAAGAGATACACCTGCAGGAGCTACACCTGAGAGAAGCTACACCTGAGAGGTGATACACATGCAGGAGTGATGCCTGAGAGGAGATACACCTGAGAGGAGATTCGCCTGCAGGAGATATACCTGCAGGAGCTACATCTGAGAACAGATACGCCTGCAGGAGCTACACCTGAGAGGAGATGTGCCTACAAGAGCTATGCCAGAGAGGAGATACCCTTGCAGGAGCTATGCCTGAGAGGATATACAGGAAGTACGTTACTGAGATTCCCGTCGGGCTGTGCATAAGCGCCGCGTCGCCCATTGACTTGCCCATGATGAATCCGGAAGTGGCGACGAAACGTGTAGGATGGAGCCAGCAGGTCTGACGTCAGCACACCCACCAGCTGGAAGGAAGCACGATATACGAATATCAGAGAGAAACCACAGCTGCACTGGGAGTACAGTGAGCTAGCATCGTGGATAAGCCACGGAAACCAGATGGGCAGCAGGGTAGATTGATATTCGATGTGCTTGATGAAAACCAAGGGCGCGCAATTGGAAGCTAACTTTTTAACAGTGCTACGCAATGTTGTTTTTATATTTGCTTTTTATGGATTAAAACGCAGCATTATGCAGCAGTGAGGAATCTCAATAAGCGCTTGATCCACCTGCAAGCTGAGGTGGTTGTGATCTGGAGAGCTGAAGGTGGAAGGGGGTGTGCAGTGAACTCACATAGAGCATGGTGTGATTCACATACACTGGGAGATGCATGCTTGATGTGCAATGAAGGAAGTTTGAATACCTATGTAGTATCACAATATGAGAGATTGCTTTTATTCATTGTAGGAATTTGAGGAGAGCGCAGTGGGACTGTCGCATTGCATTGACTTGCATTACTGCATAATCTGTGCAGTAGGCATGGATCATGCGATAACGTGCTGAAGCCTTTGCGTTGGGAATGCGGCGACTTTGATATTTCTAACACACTGTGTTGCATCTCCATAGACTTGCATGGCCCTTGCGGAGATGCAGCAGGGTAGCGTAACGCCGGGCAACGCAGCACGCAAGTGTGCAAGGGGCCTGAAGAGCATGGTGGCATGTCTCATAGACATTCATGACCACTGCAACCAGCTGCGGCGGGGAGAGTATCGCAACACACCATGACATGATAAATATGAAAGGGGCCATAACTGTATTACCGGCATCGGCTGCACTTATTCTGGTTATTCTGCTCCCATACAGAGTAATGATGATCGCATGAATGTCTTATCTCCTCGCTGCCACCAGGAAATGGTTGTCACAGCCACAGACAAGTTTTTCTAACCTCTGATTAGTTATCAGAGAGAACTGTTCTGCAATCTGACTTCACCTAACTGAATAGTAAAGGTGGCCACTAATAGTCCAATGTCTAGTGAAAAATCGTTCGAGCAATCAGAAATTCTGATCAGATCAGTTGATGGGCACAATCGATTACGACCGATTATAAAAATAGTCTTCCGATTGGATTTTTGTCAAACCAAAATTTGGAATTTCTCTTTAGTTGTGATAGATAGGAAGCAAAGATTGGTTCGTTGATGGTGTAGTGAACAATTTTTCTTTCGATCAGAATTATCTGATCGCTCGAACTATTTTTCGCTAGAAATTGGATCGTTAATGGCCACCTTCAGGCCCATGTCTATGGGCAGGTGAGGAGAGGCTAGGCATTGCCCAAGTGGCAGCTGCATGGTGGGGCACAGCGGAGGGCGCATGCAGAGTGGGTAAATTAGGATACTAGAGGGCACTATTACTATGAGATGGAATGCAGGACCAGGAAGTAAGTACATGCAGCGCATGGATCCCGGCAACGTGAATATCCTTATTACTCAGTGTGGGGGGCACTGTGCATGCCAGGATATGTAAAGGGATTACAGACTACATCTCCCAGCAAACACAGCAGTCAGGAATATGCTGGACTTGTGGCCACTTTGAACTGAGGCCGTGTGGCAGTAAGGTGGACGCCTTCGTGGAGACGGGGGCTACAGAGTAACACCTGTAGGTAAGTTAATTTGACGCTGCATCCCACAAAGTAGACATCATTTACAAAGGTTAATTTGACATATTTTTTATAGATGAGGTGTTTAGGTTACTTTAAGGGCTCTTTCACACTAAGACGTTGCGTTTCATGCGACGTTAAGGTCGCATAACGTGCCTCTAACGCAACGCATGTTAGTATTGAAGTTGGACGTTATATAGAGCCGCGTTATGCATCTCTTAATGCGTCCGTGATGCGTACTTTTTGACGCATACTATCGAACAAAAATGGCGCATGCAGCAAATTTATAAAAAAAAGTACTGAGCATGTGCAAACATCCGAACGCAGCCAAATACGAGTATAATGCACAACACTTTCATTGAACGTGCTGCGTTATACTCCAACACAACGTGGGCACTGTGAACAGTCCATTGATTTTTCATTGCTGTGCGTTGGGCTGCGTTACAGGCTGCTGTAATGTGCGCCTGTAATGTCCCACTGTGAAAGCAGCCTAAAGGATACCCGAGGTGACATGGGACATGATGAGATAGACATGTGTATGCACAGTGCCTAGCACACAAATAACTATGCTATGTTTCTTGTTTTCTTTCTCTGCCTGAAAGAGTTAAACATCAGATATGTAAGTGGCAGTTCCTGTCTGAGTCAGTACTGAGTCAGACTACAATGTGAACCTCACTGATAAGAAATTATAACTATAAACCACTTTCCTAGCAGAAAATGGCTTCTGAGAACAGGAACAGATAAAAAAGGCCAATAGTTCGTAGATTTTAGCTCTGGCATACTTCAATGAATGTTTCATTGAGAAAAAACAATAAAACCGTAAAAACTTGAAAAGTAGGTTTAACCCTCCTGGCGGTATGAAAAATTCCGCCAGGAGGCAGCGCGGCAGTTTTTATTTGTTTTTTAAATCATGTAGCGAGCCTAGGGCTCGCTACATGATAGCCGCTGCTCAGCGGCATCCCCCCGCCCTCTTCGATCGCCTTCGGCGATCTCCGATCAGGGAATCCCGTTCAAAGAACGGGATTTCCTGGAGGGCTTCCCCCGTCGCCATGGCGACGGGGCGGGATGACGTCACCGACGTCAGCGACGTCGTGACGTCATTGGGAGTCCCGATCCACCCCTCGGCGCTGCCTGGCACTGATTGGCCAGGCAGCGCACGGGGTCTGGGGGGGGGGGGGCGCGCGCCGCAACGGATAGCGGCGATCGGGCGCAGGCTGGCGGCGATCAGTGTGCTGGCGCAGCTAGCAAAGTGCTAGCTGCGTCCAGCAAAAAAAAAATTAAGAAAATCGGGGTTACCGCCAGGAAGGTTAAATATAAAATAAAACTGTGGAATACCTTAAAAAGTCATTTTTAGGAGAAGGAGGATAGATACAATTGTTTATTTCATTACTTTATTTTCACCTCGGATGTCCTTTAACAATGATAAATGTCTCCTGTGCTGTGTACAATTGGAAGAGAGACGTGTGCTGACTCACCTTCATACTCACCTTCATACTGGTAAGCTGTGTTGGGATGAGGCTGGGAGTAGAAGCAAGAGCAGATCAGAGATAGCATAGACAGCTCCTTCATCTTCTCTTTGTAGGCTGCAAAACAGAAAATTCACAGTTTACTACACTGTTCTTATAGGAGAAATGACTGTATAGCACCCTGTGGCATACATACATACATACAGAGCGCCTGGTAATAATTTCGGAACCAACGGACTTTGGCCCCATAAGGACCAGAGTCTTTTTTTTTTCCCTATTTAACTACTGTGAATGGCTCACAGTGATCACAGGGTCAGAAGCCAATGAAATTGGCTCCTGACTGGCACACGGAGCTCAGCTGTCATTAGACAGCTGACTGAGCAGAGTGCAGCGGCGAGAGAGCCACACAAACGGCTGGGACTGCACAGTTATGAGTGTTTAATGTACGTTCTGGCAGGTATAAGAGGCAGTTAACACAGGGCTGTGGAGTCGGAGTCGGGGCAATTTTGGGTGCCTGGAGTCGGAGTCAAGAAAAAATACACCGACTCCGACTCCTAATGAATGTAAACTGTAATTAAAATAGAAAATATGATAAAATGTTCTATTCCTCAGATAATAGTCATCATAAATAATTTATACATACAGTAATAGCTGTGCTTAGTCCACAACAAATGAAATAAACCAATCAAAATTAGTTAATTGTGCTGCTTCAATAAAGCAGTCCCTGTATTTTTAAAGTCAGATATACACATCTGACTGTGACTGTATATATGATGTGTACATAGGAATCTCTTATATAGACTACATAATTACATCTATGCTGTAAGTATAAAGCCTGATGTGTAGCCGTGTCACTAATAGAGATGGTAAATTCTGCATTGATTCTGATTTATGCAAATGTACTTTGCTTTGCTTTGCTCATGAAATCAAATCATTTGATATGTTGTTAAAATTTGGTTTGGTGACTACGAATTAAATGGTACCTGAGAAGGATGAAAAGAAAAGTTTTATACATACCTGGGGCTTCTTCCAGCCCCCTTCAGGCTAATCAGTCCCTCGCTGTCCACCTCCACCACCTGGATCTTCTGCTATGAGTTCTGGTAATTCAGCCAGTCAGCGCAGTCTGGCCGCATGCCGCTTCCACATCCAGGAGCTTTCTGCGCCTGCGCAATAGTGCTGCGCAGATGTAGTATGCTCCTGGTGGCAGAGTGTGTGCATGCGCACTACGCCAGACTGGCTCAATTGCCAGGACTCATAGCAGAAGATCCAGGTGGCGGAGGAGGACAGCGAGGGACTGATTAGCCTGAAGGGGGCTGGAGGAAGCCCCAGGTATGTATAAAACTTTAATTTCATCTGTCTCAGGTTTACTTTGTTACACAGTATTACTATACTCTACATATGCACTCTCCACAGAGCTGCAGGGAATCCACTGAGAATGTTGTGCACATTGAACACAGAGGTGTTGTCTATCACCCATAAACCTGGTTCAGATTGTGCATGAAGAATGTCTAATAGAGGAAGAATCTCCTTATTCCTGTAACGATCGGTGTCAACACCAATAGAGAATCTGATTATTGGTGATCTGCAGTATCACCAGTAATACAGATATATACCCGATTATGGATGATCTGCAGAATCACCAATAATCCGAGTATGACTAATGTCTGGACACCTATATAGTGTGAGTGTTTGGTGCAACAGTAATGACTTTGAGTAGGACCACCCGAGGAGCAGGAAGGCCCTGTGGCTAAATGACACCTAGAAGGTGGGCGTCACACGCAGCACTGAGAACTAATCCCTCAATAGAGAGTAACAGCTCGCAAGGTCAGGCAGGCTAGGTCGGCAACACACAAGCAGGTAAGGTACAGAGACAGAAGGTTGATTCGGTAACCAGGGACAGGCAGGGTTGGCAACAGGTAATCAGATATGCGTAGGTACCGAATCAGAAAGCAGAAGGAGAGTCAGGAAAGCAATAGGTCATAACAGATATCAAACAAGGCCTAGTCTTGGGTGTGAGGTCCGTGGTCTCAACACCCTGGAACTAGTCTGAAGTATAACACAATAGTAACACAGTATCCCTAGTCTTGGGTGTGAGGTCCGTGGTCTCAACACCCTGGAACTAGTCTGAAGTATAACACAATAGTAACACAGTATCCCTAGTCTTGGGTGTGAGGTCCGTGGTCTCAACACCCTGGAACTAGTCCGAAGTATAACACAATAGTAACACAGTATCCCCAGTCTTGGGTGTGAGGACCGTGGTCTCAACACCCTGGAACTAGTCTGAAGTATAACACAATAGTAATCTGGCTCAGTGTGAATCCCCAGGGGCACCTGGTTCTAACACAGTATGGTCTAAGTGCTTTCACGTAAGTGTTCGCAACGGCAGACAACTTGAGACTGACCAGCAATAACTATATATAGAGCGGTGCTCCCCGGCGCCACCCATCGCTGATCAACCAATAGCCGCCCGCTCTGAGATCAGCTGACCAACCTGGTCAGCTGATCCCTCTTCGTTTGTCATAAAGGTTCCCCCTCTCAGCGCGCGCGCGTATTCCTCAATCTGTGTGCACTAGAAGGCCCAGCCACATCAGACGCACGCCGCCGCGTGTAAACCGCTGAGCTGGATGCGGAACCAGCCCCCTCGCTGCCAGTCCGCGCGTCGGCTTTTCCGCAATCTATTACAATTCCCCTGCAGAGTACCTGCACATCACTCTTACATGTACCCACAGTTACATTGCCTAGGGCCTGATAGATGTTCTTTGTTCCGGTCTGTACCTTTTACAAGTACTCTTACCAAGGACTAGTTTTAGTCTATGACTAAAGGGAATAAATATGGCAGTCTCCACATCCTTCTCACTTCAGTTGTCTTTTAAAATTCCTAAGCGTTGGCAGTTAAGAGACGAATTTCATGTTACATACTTTCAATCAACAAGATTGTAATATGCAAATTAGAGGAGTCGGAGTTGGTAGAATCCTAAACTGAGGAGTCGGAGTCGGTGGATTTTTGTACCGACTCCACAGCCCTGAGTTAACATGGCGTGGATTTCAAGCGCCTACGTCCATAAAAGGTAAATCTGGGTACAAGATTTTGCTGATAATTAGAATATTGGTAATGTTACTGATACTCAAATATTAGCTTTCCCTGGCGAAGGTTGGTATGGGTGAGTATCTGTCCCTAGCATTAACCTCCCCAACCAACGCCTAGCACTAACCTTCCAAAAATTATGACTAACTAACTACCACCCACCAACACCTAAGACTAACCCCCTCTCCACCAACGCCTACACTCTAACCTACCCCAACACTGGATAGTGTACTGGTTAAGGGCTCTGCCTCTGACACAGGAGACCTGGGTTTGAATCTTGGCTCTTCCTGTTCAGTAAGCCAGCACCTATTCATTTGGGCTAGACTCCCTAACACTGCTACTGCCTATAGAGTTCACCCTAGATGCTTTGAGTCCATGTTATTTGTCTTGTGTAAACTAACACTAATGGAACGGAGCTGAGCATCCAATCTAGTATTCAGCAGCTGAACAGAGGGCTTCCATAATTGTCCTCCCCAGCTGGCCGTGATTGCCGATATCTAGGCCTGGCACCACTTACACACCTCCACTGGTGCATCCATCGTGGTTCGGTTATATAATAGCCAAACAACAGGTGCACTTTTGCTGCCAGCTCGGAAACCCAGCGCACCTTCACTGATCCCTCCACCGTTATCTGGGGATGGGCTACATAATAGCAGAACACCGAACGCCTAGCTGGAGTACCAGAGCTACCTTCTCCGGTAGCTGCTGTCTTCGCTGATGGATAGATTTTGGCTGTATTAATAGCCAAGCCCTGGTGCACCTTTGCTGCTAACTCTGCATTCTCCTCCACTGCTAACTCTGCTGGTTCTGAACCGGCGCCCCAAATTGCTCAATCAGTGCCACCATAGCCACATATCATACTGTGCTTTATATTTGCGCTCAATTTACCTGATTCACATACTAAGGCCCTTCCGTTCTTTCAATGTATTAAGAATGAAAGTCTGCAGGTAGGAACCCCTCTGACAGACTCTGCAGGTGACACCTACTAAAGGAGCGCATGCATGCACACGGACATATGCACACACACACTCATGCACACGGACATATGCACGCACGCACACACACATGGACATATGCACGCATGCACACACACACACACACACACGGACATATGCACGCACACACACACACATGGCCATATGCACGCACGCACACACACATGGACATATGCACGCATGCACACACACACACACGGACATATGCATGCACACACACACACATGGCCATATGCACGCATGCACACACACACACGGACATATGCACGCACACACACACGGACATATGCACGCACACACACATGGACATATGCACTGACGCACACGGACATATGCACGCACACACACACACACGGACATATGCACGCACACACACACACGGACATATGCACGCACACACACATGGACATATGCACTGACGCACACGGACATATGCACGCACGCACACACGGACATATGCACACACGCACACGGACATATGCACGCGCACACACACACACGGGCATATGCACTCAAGCACAATGACATATGCACGCACGCACACACACACACACATATGCACGCACACACACACACACATGGACATACACACACACACACACACACACACACAGACATATGCACGCACGCACACACACACACTTGGACATATGCACGCACGCACACACACACACATGGACATATGCACGCACGCACACACATGGACATATGCACGCACGCAAGCACACACACGGACATATGCACGCACACACACACACATGGACAAATGCACGCACACACACGCACGTACATATTCAGGCACACACACATGTGTGTGTGTGTGTGTGTGTGTGTGTGTGTGTGTGTGTGTGTGTGTATATTTGCTAAAGGTGAGCACTGCCACCATCACCATAAGCCGGGAATATGTGTTTTCAAATTGCACAACGTTTCTGGTATGCCGGAACATTCAATGACACTGACCGGCGAGTGCATTGCTCCTCTCCTTATTCTGTCCGCCAGAAGCTCCTCTGTCATGAATTAGGCCATTATACTTTCTCTGCTCTACATAGAAACCACACTTACCACCTGAGTATACCTGAGCGATGTGTCTGTACAGCACTCATTGCCTGTAGCTTTGACCTGATTGAGCTTTATGCTTATGGGAGACACTTACTAAAGATATGTATACACCTTAAAGGGGACATATGCACGGACATATGCACGCACGCACACGGAAATATGGAGGCACACACACACTAAATGCACGCATGCACACAGACATATGGAGGCACACATGCACCGACACGGACAAATGCACACACGTGGACATATGCACGCATGCACACGGACATATGCAGGCACACACGCACGTGGACATATGCACGCACACACTCTGACATATGCAGGCACACACGCACACGGACATATGCAGGCACACATGCACGCAGACATATGCACGCACGCACGCACACGGACATATGCAGGCACACACACACTCGGACATATGCACGCGCACACATGAACATATGCACTCACACACACGCAAGCAAACTGACATATGCACGCACACACAAGTAGACTCCCGCACCGATTGGGACGTGATCCCTCAGGCAATAGTTAGGGACCAAGTGCCATACACTGTGAATGGGATGGCTTCCAGCAGGAGTTGAGGAGGGGAACCATACACCAAACAGTCTGGAACTCTCAATCTGGTAACACACAGCTGAACCGGTGAAGCAGTGGATCAGCACACACTGCAGCTAGTTTATTATTAGCATAGGAATCGAGTAACAGCTTATGCTGTGCACACCAATGGTAACTGAGATCAGCACACACTGCAGCTAGTTTACTATCAGTACAGGCACAGAGTAACAGCTTATACTGTACGTACTGGAGGTAGCAGAAACTAGCACACACTGCAGCTAGTTTACTATCAGTACAGGCCAGAGTAAAAGCTTACAGTGTACATACTGGAGGTAGCAGGGATCAGCACACACTGCAGCTAGATTACTATCAGTACTGACACAGACTAACAGCTTATACTGTACATACTGGAGGTAGCGGAGATCAGCACACACTGCAGCTAGTTTACTATCAGTACAGTCGCAGACTAACAGCTTATACTGTACATACTGGCGGTGGCAGGGATCAGCACACACGGCAGCTAGTTTACTATCAGTACAGACACAGACTAACAGCTTATACTGTACATCCGGGAGGTAGCAAAAATCAGCACACACGGCAGCTAGTTTACTATCAGTACAGGCACAGAGTAATAGCTTATACTGTACATACTGGAGGTAGCAGTGATCACGCACTGCAGCTACTTTACTATCAGTACAGGCACAGTGTAACAGCGTATACTGTACATACTGGGGGTAGCAGAGATCAGTACACTCTGCAGCTAGTATACTATCAGTACAGGCACAGAGTAACAGCTTATACTGTACATACTGGGGGTAGCAGAGATCAGCAAACACTGAAGCTAGTTTACTGTCAGTACAGACACAGAGTAACAGCTTATACTGTACATACTGGGGGTAGCAGAGTTCAGCACACACTGCAGCTAGTTTACTATCAGTACAGACACAGAGTAACAGCTTATACTGTACATACTGGAGGCAGCAGAGATCAGCACACGCTGCAGCTAGTTTACTATCAGTACAGGCACAGAGTAACAGCTTATACTGTACATACTGGAGACAGCAGAGATCAGCACACACTGTAGCTAGTTTACTGTCAGCACAGGCACAGAGTAACAGCTTATACTGTACATACTGAAGGTAGCAGAGATCAGCACACACGGCGGCTAGTTTACTATGAGTACAGACACAGAGTAACAGCTTATACTGTACATACTGGAGACAGCAGAGATCAGCACACACTGCAGCTAGTTTACTGTCAGCACAGGCACAGAGTAACAGCTTATACTGTACATACTGGGGGTAGCAGAGATCAGCACACGCTGCAGCTAGTTTACTATTAGTACAGGCACAGAGTAACAGCTTATACTGGAGACAGCCGAGATCAGCACATACTGCAGCTAGTTTACTGTCAGCACAGACACAGAGTAACAGCTTATACTGTACATACTGGAGGCAGCAGAGATCAGCACACGCTGCAGCTAGTTTACTATCAGTACAGACACAGAGTAACAGCTTATACTGTACATACTGGAGACAGCAGAGATCAGCACACACTGTAGCTAGTTTACTGTCAGCACAGGCACAGAGTAACAGCTTATACTGTACATACTGGAGGTAGCAGAAAGTTGCACACACTGCAACTAGTTTACTGTCAGCACAGGCACAGAGTAACAGCTTATACTGTACATACTGGAGGTAGCAGAAACTAGCACACACTGCAGCTAGTTTACTAGCAGTACAGACACAGAGTAACAGCTTATACTGTACATACTGGAGGCAGCAGAGATCAGCACACACTGCAGCTAGTTTACTGTCAGCACAGGCACAGAGTAACAGCTTATACTGTACATACTGGAGGTAGCAGAGATCAGCACACACGGCAGCTAGTTTACTATGAGTACAGACACAGAGTAACAGCTTATACTGTACATACTGGAGACAGCAGAGATCAGCACACACCGCAGCTAGTTTACTGTCAGCACAGGCACAGAGCAACAGCTTATACTGTACATACTGAAGGTAACAGAGATCAGCACACACTGCAGCTAGTTTACTATCAGTACAGGCACAGAGTAGCAGTTTATACTGTACATACTGGAGGCAGCAGAGACCAGCACACAATGTAGCTAGTTTACTGTCAGCACAGGCACAGAGTAACAGCTTATACTGCACAGACGCTGCAACAGGGTTACTATCAGTAAAAGCACTGTGTAGAGTTAAGTGCATATTTTCCATCACCATAATAATGGTTAGGGTTGGTTTCAGATGATTGTTTAGGTACGATCATTGTACTGGCAGGAAGTATGTTCTGTTCTATGAAGGGGAAAGAGTGTCAGTTCACATATTTAATGCTAAGAAGTCATGGCTCAGCAATAATGAAGATATGATGTACTAGAACACCTTTGCCATATTGAGGCAGTGAACGCTATTCCGATCTGTGAGGCTCTATGAGGCTGCCCAGCAGCTTGTGTTCTCCATTGAGCCCTCCTCTGGGACATATCAGACCACAGCAAGGTTTGTTGTAGGGCTAGTCAAGTAAAATATCTGCGATTGCAGTCATATGCACACACTTCCAATGACTGGCCAATGTTGCCACTTCCGTGAATGTGACGGCCAACAGATTTTGAATACTATGAACAGGTCGTGCAGGTAAGCACTCCTACTACATGGGAGTAGTAACATTGGCCAGTTATTGACTAATCAAAATTGGACACCTTACAAACCTGAACTGAAACTTAAAAGACAAAATAAACATACACAGGTCATACTTACCTCCCATATAGGTTACTCATCAATCTCTCTCTCCTCTCCTGCATCCTTTTTGTCCACTGTGATTGATGGATTTGTCCATCCTCATTTTAAAAAT
Source organism: Hyperolius riggenbachi (assembly GCF_040937935.1). Lineage (NCBI taxonomy): Eukaryota > Metazoa > Chordata > Amphibia > Anura > Hyperoliidae > Hyperolius > Hyperolius riggenbachi. The sequence continues at coordinate 170,661,441 of NC_090657.1, forward strand.
AGCAATGACCCCGTAACAGTTTACGGATCAGCACACTGTTAAACTGTAATATGGGCCACTTGAACCATAGGGAAACATGGGCATTACCTTACACATCAGTTTTACTTTCAGTTATTACTGACAGCAAATGATATATTTAGATTCTGCCAAAATTTTGTCAGAACTGAAAGGAATCATCGTAAGAAGAAAATGGTGAGCTTCTGAGGAACTGATGGCGAGGTAAGTATGTAATATTCATTTGCAGGTACGTCATGTGTTTATTTTAAATAGTTTTACTCGGTTCAGGTACACACTTTTAGTTACGATTGGCCAATCACTGACCAGTTTTACCACCTGCATGTAGTATGAGGGTCAACAGATATTGAATACTATGAAAAGATTGTGTGGGTAAGGTGTCACACTACATAGCTAGTGATTGGCCAATTATAATTGTAAGTGTGTATCAGGCTTGACACAGTGTCTTCTTGTATCTGCCACCCAATTACAAGATGCGCAGATCTACAGGTGAAACTTGAAAAATCTGAATATTGTGCAAAAGTCAATTTATTTCAGTAATTCAACTTTTAAAAGGTGAAACATACATGAAATAGGAGCCCTCTGCAGGCGTTTTGGATGAATTGGCTGATTAGAGTCTGACAGTTTGAGCCGAGAATATTGAACATTTTCACAATATTCTAATGGGAGATTTTGATTTTGGGGTTCCCATAAGCTGTAAGGCATTATTATGAAAACTATAACACATAAAGGCTTGAGATATCTCACTTTGCATGTAATTCGTCTATTTCATATGCAGTATTAGTTTCACCTTTTAAAGGGACCCTGAACAAAGGCATAAAGTTAAAATCTGTACTTACCTGGCGCTTCCTCCAGCCACCCATAGCCTGCAAGGTTTTCTGGGTCGCTTCCGTGGTCCCGCTGGCGGCTCCAGTAATCCGGCAACTTCACTATGTGTGCACCTGGTGCGTCATCACGCCGGTCGCCGTAAGTGTTCTGTGCATGCGCGGTTCAGTCTTTAGAGAACCGTGCATGCACAGGGAACCAGAAGATGCCAGAAAACCTTGCAGGCTACGGTGGCCTGAAGGAAGTCCCAGGTAAGTACAGATTTTAATTTTATGTCTCTGTTCAAGGTCCCTTTAAGTTGAATTATTGAAATAAATGGACATGATATTCTAATTTTTCGAGTTTCACCTGTATAAGATGGTCTTGCCCTGATCTCAGACATGTGTCCCTAGACAGGCCACCGTTTTAAGCTAGGAAACCCAGACATGCCGCTAAGGAGTCAGATGATAAAAGCTATTCCCAGTGCTCAGCCCTAATTAGCTGTTAGAAGTGCAGCCTTCCGTCCTCCAGGGGCGCCTGATGCTGCTTTCATCCTTAATTACTCAACACGAGACACGATCTGCAGCCGGCCGCACACGTCTCTGTCTGGGAGACAAAACAGGAAGCTGGGGTTAGTGGAACACTATTTGGGAGAGCTCCAGTTAAAGGCTAAGTAAGTATACAGAAACATGGGGGGTGCTGGTATATATGCAAGTGTCTCTTATTCTGATCCTGGCTTCACTACTGAATGAGATGCTGGTTCCCCAGGACAGGAGTTCAGACTGTTCACAGCTCATTGTCTGCATGCTTGTTCCGGACCAGAGATTCATGGTTGAAGCTTGGTTAAGAACAGGGCTGGATTTCTGAAAAGGTCACATAGGTTGTGGCCCAGGGTGGCTGCTGCCTGGGAAGGGGGGGGGGGGGGGGGCTGCACATGAAACATGAAGGGAGCTTGGTTATGTTTAGTGTTTGGCACTGTTATTTGGCCTGAGGAAGTAGGCTCAGACTTACGAAATGGCGGCCTGTTGATGCGCTGATCCACCTTTTGCGCAATTTTCAATTTTCTAATTTACTTGATATATGCATATACTGTACATAGGTTAGGATTTAGTTAGTGTTAGGTCCCCTCCCATGGAGGATTGACGTCTTCGCAGTGGGAGGGACGAGTACTTAATAGGTTGCATGCAAGCTGTTACAGGAAACCAACATCCTCCAGTGGTAGACAGGTCATGTGTATGCTCGGTGTGTATTATATCCCACAAGTGGGGCTTGCACTCTTTTGCAGGTAGGCATTTGTCTGTTTTTAAGTAGCGCTGTTCATTTCCTTGCCATGTACTAATTTAATTAATTTTGGTCAGCTGCTCCCACTTAACAGCTTTGCTTTTGGTGTATATGCAGAGCTTCCGTTTGGGTTCAAGGTGCGTTTGCAGTTTCTGGGGGGGGGGGCTCAGCGCACCTCTGATTCGAGGCCATTCGGAGGCGGCCTGGTGTTGCGCTGATCCACCTTTTGCACAATTTTCAATTTTCGAATTTACTTGATTAGCCGCATCCAGGCTATGCATATACATAGGTTAGGATTTAGTTAGTGTTAGGTCCACTCCCATGGAGGATTGATTTCTTTGCAGTGGGAGGGACGAGTACTTAATAGGTTGCATGCAAGCTGTTACAGGAAACCAACATCCTCCAGTGGTAGACAGGTCATGTGTATGCTAGGTGTGTATTTTATCCCACAAGTGGGGCTTGCACTCTTTTGCAGGTAGGCACTTGTCTGTTTTTAAGTAGCACTGTTCATTTCCTTGCCATTTATGAAATGTGTTGCCAGTGTATAATACATTTAATTGCTATATGAAGTTGTCTTTATTGAGGTAAACCACCTCCTTTTTCCACTTTATAATTGAATTTGATATGCCTCTGTACACCTCTTTATCCCCCCTGTGCTTCTCAGCCTCCATTGGAGGGGTGTTCTTGGTCCCTCGTGGCGCTGCCACGATCGGTATCAGGTATTTTTTCCTTAAGAGAGCGACCGCTTCCAGCACTTCCTGGACACCTGAATGGAGTCGGGGGTGAATCTCCACCTGCCTTATTTAGTCGGTTGCCCCTCAGTGCAACCCACCTTTGTAAGTACTACTACTTGGTGTTGGTGGCATATTGCACTATTTGGGCTCCCATTGTCTCTGTGTTTCCCTCTTCAAGGTGTACAACCATCTCCCCTTCATCTGCAAATAGGGAGCAACACATGCTGCACAAGCGAGCTGTAGATGGACGTTACACATGAAACAGGGGCCTGCACATGGGTGAGAGGGGCTCCCGTAATTAAACTGCAGCTACAAATGGTGGGCGCACAGCTAAATCTGGAATGGGGGGGCTGCAGTACCTGGAATTGACACATTGAAGAGGGCACTGCAGTTCATGGTTGTTACACATAGAAGAGGGGGCAGCACATGGAATGGGAGAAGCACTGCTGCCCATGGAAGAGAAGCTACTAGGGATAGAAAAAGTACTAATCCAACCTTGGATAACGATAACCTCCTTAAAGCTTTAACAAACAAGTACAGTGACAGCCTCTATAGATCTGCGCTGACAGGTTGATGGTGAAATCCACCTGATTTACAAACAGCAGTAACCATCTGTAATTCCCTGCCAATAACATCCTGCAGGCAGTTCTCACTGTGAGCGATAAGACTGCGGATTCACCAGCAGACTGCTTTCCCCAGCTCCCTGCCATGCCTATCATATTTCTATCCTCATAGGTCCACTTTATTAGGAATCCGAGCTCACTTTACAGAGTCAGGTACCCTAAAAATTACTGCAAACAGACTAAGGCTAGTTTCACACAGGGACGCATCTAGGGGGGGGGGGGGGGGGGGGGGGGTGGGCAGCGAGTCTCTTGCCCCAGGGGAAGTTTGTTGAATTCTTAAAAAGTTGCCAAAACTGGATAGGGAAAGGCAGTCTAGGTGCCAAAACCTGACCTTTAGGCGCCAAAACTGGATGAGGAATGGCAGTTTAGGCGCCAAAACCTGACCTTTAGGCACAAAAACTGGATGGGGAATGGCAGTTTAGGCGCCAAAACCTGACCTTGCCCCAGGCGCAATTTGGTCTAGATCCGTCCCTGGTTTCACACTAGGGTGTTGCGTTGCGGACCCTCTAAAAACAGGATCACAATGATGGGGAAAAATGGCATTGCGTGAATGAGGAACTCCATTTCAACATTTGATGCTGCTGCTTCTGAGAAATTCCCTTTGGAAAAGTCAGCCATGTGACCAGGGGTGCAGCTAAGGTTTTGGTGGCCCCAAGCAGTCCATAACTTGAGGCCCCCATCCATGAAAGAAGCGCACCGCTTCTAAAAATGGATAGCCACACCTTGGTGAAAATGGCGTGGCCAAAACATGATGTGGATGGAGCCAAATACTAGCAGTTTCTAGGCTAAATTGCACCCAGGGCGAGGACGTAAAATGCGCCCCCAACGTGGAAACAGGTATAGGTGCCCGCAGTATAGGTAGCCAGCTATAGGTCCCCCCCAGCTATAGGTAGCCCATATAGTTGCCCCCAGTATAGGTTAGATAAGTTGGTGCCCCCGTATAGGTTAGATAGGAAGGTGCCTCCAATAAAGGTAGCCAGTATATTTGCCCCAGTATAGGTTAGATAGGTATATGCCCCCACTATAGATTATATAGGTATATGCCCCCAGTATAGGTTAGATAGGTATATGCCCCCAGTATAGGTTAGATAGGTAGGTGCCCCCATATAGGTTAGATAGGTTGGTGCCCGCGTATAGATTAGATAGGTAGGTGCCTCCAATATAGGTAGCCAGTATATTTGCCCCAGTATAGGTTAGATAGGTATATGCCCTCACTATAGATTAGATAGGTATATGCCCCCAGTATAGGTTAAATAGGTATATGCCACCAGTATAGGTTAGATAGGTATATGCCCCTAGTATAGGTTAGATAAGTATATGCCCCCAGTATAAGTTAGATCGGTATATGCCCCCAGTATAGGTTAGATAGGTATATGCCCCCAGTATAGATTAGATAGGTATATGCCCCCAGTATAGGTTAGATCGGTATATGCCCCCAGTATAGCCAGGAGGTTGTGCGCAGCGGTGGGGAGAAATAAGTTTCCACTTACCTGCACATAGCTTCTATCTTCTGTCTCTCCCAGTGCGCGACGCATCGGTAAGAGCGCCCCCTGTGATGACATGCGGTTACGTCATCACAGGGGGCGCTGTTACCATAGCGACAGACGCCGGGACAGGAAGTAGATAGAACCTGTCAAGATCGAGGAAGGTAAGTGGAAAGTTTTCTCCCCGCACGCCAGTCGACCGGTGCCCGCACACCCCGGTGCCAGCAGCAGGGCGAGGCCCCCCGCAGTGTGAGGCCCCAAGCAGGGGCTTGGCTTGCTTGTATGCTGGCGGCGCCCCTGCATGTGACCCACAGATCTGTGCACAACGCATAGAACTGCCTCAAGAGTCGGAGTAGCTTCCCCAGCACCAAGCCATCACCTGACCCCGCCCACCTCCTCTCTCTGCTTCCTCCTGTAAAACACGGTGCTTGGGGGGGGGGGCGGAGTCAGTCCTGTGCTTGGATGGAAATAATAGTTGATGCCCCACTTCTACAGTCTACTGTTTATTTTAGTCTATTCAAGCTGCATCGGTTATTTACACGGGGAGACAGTTCTGCAATCCCTGCCAGCAGGTAATAATACAAAAACAAACAACAAAAAAAGAATAATGTAAATAGTTAATGAACATTGCACTAATCTTAGTGCTTTGAAAATGATATGTTCTGCACAATGTGCCTTAACCACTTTATCCACCACTACAGTATATCTATGTCCTCTGTGACTTCATCTAAGCCACGAGGATGTAGATATATGTCTTGTAGCAAAAGCAGTGCTGTGCAGGATTGGGCTTGCTCCTGTGCACACTTTTGGCACTATCTGATGCAGCACTAGTTGGTGAAAGGGAATATAAGTTCCCTGAGCTAGTGAGATTGATTTGTACCATTAAAAATACTTTTATTTTCTTAGTTCATAGTGAAAAATACACTCTGTTGCATTATTTCAGAATGAAATATCTCCACCATAATTTGTGACAGGGACATAATTTAAGTTTTGTGATAAACGGTAAGAATAGCCAAACAAAACTTGTGGTTTTTTTTCCTACAGTAACGCTTTTTATTTTTAAACTGGAATTGGTAAAACTAATAATAATAGAAATAATGTGTTTTTTCTATTTTTTCTTTTTTTCTAATTAAAATGCATGGAAAACAAAAATTGTTCGTGGGAAAAAATGCCACACAATTAAATCCTAGTTTATCTTGAAAAAAAAACAATATATATTTCATTTACCGTATGTGTCATAAGTAGGGATAAAGTTATTGCTGATTAAGTAGGGACATAGCTAAAATGTCAAAACTGCTCTGGTCCATAAGGGGGAAACAAGGTCTAAATGCGAAGTGGTAAAAAAAACAGAAGTTTGCTGTAGAGTTTAAAGGGCTTTCTGGCACAGGACAGAAAGAAAACAGAGAGAAATGCACCCTGCATGTATTTATAGAGTTTAGCCTGTCTAATTCCCCCGCATCTGTGACTAATTACAACTGTAATTCGATCTCTCAGCTGCCTCTGTAGAGCAGATAATTTGTAAACATAGGATGTTAACCCTATGTCTGCTTCCATGAAAGCAGGAAGTAGACACACGGCAGATTTATTGCACGATTTGTATCAGAGATGATGTTCTGAGTTCAGATCCGCTTTAAATCGATGTCAGTTGTCCCACAGAAAGAGGTTATTTCTGTGAAATTACAGTTCTTTTGTAAGACTGGCTGACGTAGTCCAACTTATAAATAGTCCCGCAATCTGGCTTGTTTGTGTTTACAATTATGTCTCTTTGAAAATCGTGATCCGAGGCAGCCTGTTCACTGGAACATCTATTCCATCTTTCGGCTTAAGTGCCGTCACCTCAGCCTGTGGGGCATCCAGCAAGTCTAGCAGTTCACAGCAACCTCAGCAATTATATTTCATTAAAGCGGGATTGTCAGCCACAAAATCAAATTTCATTTACCCACTGCTCTGTGTTTATTATGTAGTCTACTTCCTGACCCTGCATTGCAAGCATTCCAATATAATCACAAATGTTTCTGCTGTAATGAATCTTATATCAGTCAGCCTGGCTCTATTCTGTTACATTGCCAAGGAGAGGGAAGCTTGTTATCTCCCCTCCCACATTCCTGCTCCTCACCGAATGGCTGAGGGCAGTTCAGTGTGACACGCTGAGGCTGAGAAGGGAAATACACCTCGCCCCTCTGCAGAAGCTACTAAGATACAACCTATGCTGTGCTCACATGTGTTTACAAAGCAAGCTAGATATGACAGTGCAGTTTCTAGGAGAAAAAAAAAGAGTAAGGGAGGAAATGACATCAGGATTTGCTTCAGTCGGAGGCAGTAAAGATGGAAAATACCTGGAACATGTTTCTCTTTATTTACTATATAAAATTGACTGAAATCAAAACATGGACAGTACAATACACAATACACATGTTATGTAAGTAGAACAAGCATTTATCTACTTATATATGTAGGGTTTTTTCCCTGTGGTAGTATGGCTGTCCCTGCTGCTTTAAAGCAAACCTGAGTTTGAAAAAAACTGAGTGAGTTTGAAAAAAAAGAAATGCAGATACTTACCTTGGTAGAGGGAAATCTCTGGATGATCCAGTGGCTTCTCTGATACTCCTGTACCCCACTGATGCTCGCTGGGACCTCCTTCTTCTTCATGTCAGCACTCCCGTCTGTGTACAAGCACGGCTGCACTGCACAGGCACAATGACAACCCATGCTTGCGCAGTAGCACCGTGCCACTCATGCACAGAGAAAGACGCTGCATGCAAGCAGCTCTGTGTTACTGGGCAGGCGTGGGCTGTCTTGCTGCTGTGCGGGGTGGCCGTGCTTGTACAGAGACAGGAGCCTGGCCGTGCAAACAAACTCAACTACTCCACACTAGTGACCACTAACAATTACACCTACCTAGGGCTGGAGATTAACCAATCAGAGAGCTTTAAGCCAGCAATAAAAAAAGCCTGCAGAACCTTTTATGCCATCAGAAGGTAACTGTACCATCTGAAAGCACCGGTGAGAGTCTGCATATTATATATTCACCTACTTTGACCAATCAAAATGAGACTCCAGCCCAACAGAAGTCTTCCATGTAGAGTTCTGCAAGTATCTCCTCCAAGTCCATCACAGCACTTCAAACTCAGCTTGGCAGGCAGAGCTAGGGAGATTCCCCATATGGCTATCCAGCAGAGGGTGCTTTCATACTGGGCGCATATACAGAGCAGCAGCCCCAGCACTTACCACCATAAAGCCTCAGTGAGCACCGTGGCCCCGGCCAACCCACGTGCCCCAAAGCAAAGCGTCAGCAGCCCGCCCAGTCAGGATCACCAGCAGTGCACAGCATGACAAAGGCCAAAATAAAAGGGAAAACACTGCAGCAAATACTCACTGGTGAGGACTGCCCACTTCCAGAGACCAAGCCACATCCCAGATTTCATCTCCACAAATGAGGAGAAACTTTACATCCTACTGGGAGAAGAGGAAACAACCGTGCAAATAGCTGCCCGATATGTCACTACCTGCCACCAACTGAGAGGAACATGATACCACATGGACTGTATACCTCTTATACTACCCCCTATACCCTTATCACCCCTATGAATTATATACCCACACCCCTATACTGTCCCTTATATCCTCCACACCCTTATGGACTATATACCCCAGCCCCCTATACCCTTCCCACCACCACCCCACCCATGCTAATGCTAATATTTTGCTTTGGCAATGCTAAATGTATTTGGTCCTGCCCATAAAGCTGTTTTTGGATTTGGATCCCAGCATTGGATTGGTGGTGTGGAGGAGGATGGGGGAAGCCTCTAGAGTATCAGAGGTTTGCTTCTACTGAGGTAGGTAAGTATCTAAAGTGGGCATTTCCCCCCCTGCAGCACAGATGTTGAACTCCAGTCTTCAAGGGCCATATCCATACCAGTGTTAAATGGATTGAGAATTGGGGAAATGTGTTTTACTTGGTGAACCACACCTTTACTGATTCAGTCCTGTCTTCTAATTTGAGCTGTGCCAAAAGTATGTGAGGACCTCAGTCCTTGAGGACTGGAGTTGAACATTCTTGCCTTACAGTTACTCTTTACCACTTCAGCCAAAGATTTTTATCATATGTATTTAACAGAACCTTATTTGAAAATAGTTGTACTTCAAAAAAGTTTTGTAGAAATGTAGTTACCGCAAAATGAAAAAGGAAAATACCCGTATCTCCCAAGTCATTGATATAACTAAGGCCTCTATACAGCAATCTACAGACTAATTCGCAGCAATATATAGATACTAGTAAAAAGGCCTGCCCGTTAAATAAATGGACTCTAGGCCATGGCTTCCTGTATTCACTCTGTATTCTCTCTGTTCTAAGTAAGCTGCATTACGTGATGGTGGTGTTGGTGGTGTATGTCTGTATGATTTATCTCTGCTTGTTTTTTTCAGTAAAAAGCTTTAACTTGTTATACTGGGTGCCTATCTGCATGTAGATGCTCCAACAGTCTGCGTGTGTACGAGTCATTTGAACGACCTGTATTTGTTTTGAATGCGGCCATATCATCCATCGTTCTGCTTGCGTGCGCAGTATGTAAATTAGTTGGTAGTTTAGTTGGTTTGGCTGTGTGGAAATTCAGGTCATGTCAGCGGGTTGTCGTGCACTTTGTTGGACGTGTGTGCGAGCCTTAAATGTGGCTATCCCAGGCATGGGCAAACTTGGCCCTCCAGCTGTTGAGGAACTACAAGTCCCACAATGCATTGCAGGATTCTGACAGCCACAGTCATGACTCATAAAAGCAAATGCTTTGTGGGATTTGTAGTTCCTTAACAGCTGAAGGGCCAAGTTTGCCCATGCCTGGGCTATCCTGAATAATGTACTAAACTCTATGGTAAAGACCTGTACGGGTCGGGTACCCGCGGGTTACCCAAAATGCGCGTCGAGTACCCGTTTTGATTTTAATCGGGTTGCGGGTAGTGGGTCTGCGGGTGCGTTACGGTTACCAGACTCACTAGAAAGCGGGTTGCCCATCGGGTGCGGGTTGTGGGGCTGCGGGTCTGAAAAATTTGACCCGCACAGGGCATCAGGTTCGGTACCTGCAAGTTACCCGAAATGCGGGTCGGGTTCGGGTACCAATTTTGATTTAATCGGGTTGCAGGTCAGGTGCGGGTAGCAGGACTGCGGGTGCGTGTACCAGATTCATGAGAAAGCGGCTTGCGGGTCTGAAAAATTAGACCTACGCAGGCCTCTACTGTATGATATGTCACTAGAGTCCACTTATGTAGACAAACAATATCCAAAACGGGAGGGTAGGAGGCGCCCTTAGAGGTACTATTGGTCAGACCAATAGTACCTCTAAGGGCGCCTCCTACCCTCCCGTACTGGAAATTTCCCCTGGGATCAGGGGTCACCACCTTGGCAGGTGGTATCGTCTTGAAGGAGTTGCGACCATCGACCCTACCTCACAAGGCCGAGTGGGGACGGTACTTCCCCACATGCGATACAGATTGGTTGCCTTACGTGCAACCTAGCCTTGTGAGTATATATAATCTCTTCCTACTAATTACGATATCCCCTCGTGAGATACTACACCAGATTGGGCTCCCGGTGTCTTCCCGTCCTTTTTTCTATCCTTGCAGTATACAAAACAATATCCAAAGGCATTGCTAGAGATATAAATGTTTACCTAAATTGGCTACCAAGGATGAAAAGAAGCACAACAAAGAAATCTGTAGAGTCAGAAAATAATTCTCTATAGCCAGGTTCATGCTTGGTTAAATTCGGAATAAGGATCCTGGAGCCAGTAAACCTAACTGGGGTAGATTTATAAAGATCAGAGTCAGTAACGAACATTCCATACAGATCATCTGGCAGAACTAAAGATGTTGCCACTAGTGATACATTTCAGAATGTAAATCAGGGAGAGGAAACAATGGGCAAACACAGACTAAATAATCTATGAATGAATATTGTAAAAAATAAGCGATTTTATTCATTGTTATTTTGGCTTTAAATCAGGCCTTCAATGCAGCAAGTCATATAAGAAACATATCTTGAATCTATCAGTACAGATCCTCACAAAGATCTTCCTATGTTTGACTATAATCTCCATCTATAGTATGTGCTACCCTTGCGGACAAAGATTAAATACAGATTTAGGCAGATTGGGTTATTGCCAAAACCAGGCCGACATTGCCATAACTTGTCCACTGGAGCGGTATATGTGCCAAGCACAATGGCAGTGGACCTTGGTGTCCTCGTCACTTGCAGAGGGAGCAGCCTGTCTCGCTTTTGCAGCTTTACTTTGCTGTAGGCTGAAGGGAACGGCTGTCATCTTCCACCATTAAAAAAAATGATAACATCTCCATTTTTTATAACAATAAAAGATGACATCCCTATTTAATTCCAAGGTCATATTGCTTTGCTAAAAGATGCTGCTGTGTGGTGACAATTCTTAATGGAGAGGAAAAAAAAATAGAGCCAGGAAATCTGTGCCATCTCCTACGAAATCCCACCCATGCAGATGCACCCGGAGTAGCTGCGTGGGCGCTGAGGCCAATCCACGGGAGCTAAAACGGGCTCCCTAAATATGCTGTGACGCTGTTACCAGGCAATTCATCATCAACAAAGACACAAATTTCGTCTGTATGGTCTATGCAAAACCAGACAGGGAGGGGAGAGGAGGTGTGCACTGCACATTGCAGCCATTCTACACGTGTGTCTGCATGCATGGCTTGTCACATACATCTGCATGGTCTGTGCATGCCATGGCCATCCTGTGCTTCCAGACAGACCATTGATGGAGGGATACTTTGTATAAAGCACATTAAACAGGTTCATTATACTCAACCAAGTGGTAATGACGTATCTATGGATTAGTAACTAGATGTGAAAAATAAAAAAATTCAAAAGGGGGTGTCGGTCGCCCCTGACTTCCTGCATGCTGGAAAATCTCTGCAGTGAACCACAAAAAAAGGCGATTGATCCCCAAACTGTCCACCGTCCACGCCAGGGCAAATAGTGGCACAAGACCTTTGGAGGTTGCCAATCTCATGATCTGCAAGTTTGGCCACAGACAGATGACCTGATGCCAGGAGACGGATGATGACAGATGTGACCATCCTCACATAAGCTGTCATCTTTTCTCCAAGGAGTGATCAGATCTGAGGGCTGTGCGTTGACATGTTTGTTCCCCCTTCCGTCAAACAAAGGGAACCCCGAGCCATAGCAGAAAATCTCAGCTTGTGATAAGGATATCCAAATCTCACTGTATGGCCCAGTGATGGCAACCCTGCCCTTTACCTATGGTCATCTTAGCATGATTTAACAGGGATAAAACCCACCTCCATTCAATGCACAGAATTCTACCTACATGCATATACCATGTCCACCGCCTCCCATCCACAGGCGTGTGGGATGGGGAATATTTGCAGAAAATAAAATAAAAAAATTAAAGGGTTGATGGAAAATTATATTGCAAGCACACCACCACGCCCATAGACCTTACAACAGACTGATGATGTCGGAGGGTGATGGTATAAATGTGCAAGGCTGTGCACAAGCAAGGGAAATATGCAAAGTGTGGTAACCCTTAGCAACCCTATGCAAATTTTCATGGGCTAATTGTTCAATCGGATAGGATTGTAGAAAGCTGCAATGGGGCACATAATTGTGTACAAAGATGCACAGCCTATGGGTATATCAATTAGCAGATATAGATATCATCATGCATTACCCCAATTTTAAATGCAGAAACGTTTTGCATTGCCCCCCATATAGATGATGGAAGATGCTTGTGCCTACCTGTCAGGGTGCTGGCCATGGTGCTGAAGGATGCGGAGTGGAGGATGATCGGAGGAAGGGGCTTGCTGGGTGGCTGACTACTGCAATGCTGAGGAAGGGAGAGCTGCCGCCTGACTCAGCTCCGGGGGGGATCCTGCAAGCAGAGGGAGGGGAACCAGCAGAGATATAAGGCGTGTGGATAGAGGGGGGCTGCCGGGTCACTCTCACCCGAGGTGTCAGCTGCAGGGAGGTGTACTGGAGATTTCCTCTCGCTAGGATTGCAGTGAGGAGAGGGGGATGAATGCAGAGTCACACCCAGACAAGATTACTCCCCCCCACTATTGTCAGAACATGGACCAGCCCACCCCATACCAGACCCCACACCCCTTCTATTCTGCACTGAGCCCATGTACCTAGTATTCTACACCTACGTGTATACTGATCTGATATATCTAATATATATATACATGCTGTAGATACAGCATGTACACATATTAGGTACTCAGTGGGCTCAGTGTATAATATATAGAGGCAGCATGTACACATATTAGGTATATGAGATCAGTAAACATATAGTATGTAGATGCTGCATGTAAATATATTGGATATATAAAATCAGTATACATATAATATGTAGGCGTAGCATGTATAGATATTAGGTATATGAGATCAGTATACTTATAATATGTAGGCATAGCATGTTAGGTATGAGATCAGTGTACATATAGTATGAGATATAGCATGTATATACAGTATATTAGGTATATCAGATCAGTATACATATAGTATTTTGAACACTGTGCCTATGTACCTAATATGTGTACATGCTGTATCTATATATTGAATACTGAATCCATGTACCTAATATGTGTACATGTTGCTTCTATATATTGTACACTGAGCCCATGTTTGTAATATGTGTACATGCCGTATCTATATATTGTACACTGAGCCCATGTACCTAATATGTGTACATGCTGCATCATTACTGTATATTGTACACTAAGCCCATGTACTTAATATGTGTACATGCTGCATCTATATATTGTACACTGAGCCCATGTACTCAATATGTGTACATGCTGCAACTATATATTGTACACTGAGCCCATGTACCTAATATGTGTACATGCTGCATCTATATATTGTATACTGAATCCATGTACCTAATATGTGTACTTGCTGCATCTATATATTGTATACTGAATCCATGTACCTAATATGTGTACATGGTGCATCTATATATTGTATACTGAATCCATGTACCTAATATGTGTACTTGCTGCATCTATATATTGTATACTGAATCCATGTACCTAATATGTGCACATGGTGCATCTATATATTGTATACTGAATCCATGTACCTAATATGTGTACTTGCTGCATCTATATATTGTATACTGAATCCATGTACCTAATATGTGTACTTGCTGCATCTATATATTGTATACTGAATCCATGTACCTAATATGTGTACTTGCTGCATCTATATATTGTATACTGAATCCATGTACTTAATATGTGTACATGCTGCATCTATATATTGTACACTGAGCCCATGTACCTAATATGTGTACTTGCTGCATCTATATATTGTATACTGAATCCATGTACCTAATATGTGCACATGGTGCATCTATATATTGTATACTGAATCCATGTACCTAATATGTGTACTTGCTGCATCTTTATATTGTATACTGAATCCATGTACCTAATATGTGTACTTGCTGCATCTATATATTGTATACTGAATCCATGTACCTAATATGTGTACTTGCTGCATCTATATATTGTATACTGAATCCATGTACCTAATATGTGTACTTGCTGCATCTATATATTGTATACTGAATCCATGTACCTAATACAGTACTGCAGATCAGGTGTTTGGATAGGACAAGGGCTCTGGGGGAGAGGGGGAGGTTGACCGCCCCTCTCCTCCAGAGCCCCCCCCCCCCCATACCATGGACCATGAGGGCTGGTATAGCTCAGGGTGCGAAGCCCCACGTGGCCGGGACTCCGCATTCTGGCTATCCCAGCCTGCATGGGAGACAGGGAGTTAAGGAGGCTTGGAAGGGGGGACCCCAAGCTGTCTGTTTTCATGAAATGTATACAATATGTATACAGAACTCGGAATGCAGTAACCTGTACTACAGCAGTGTCATTTTACACTGTTTAAAAACCATTTTTCCTATCAAACTTTGAAATCTATTTGCTCAAAAACTATAAGGTCTTTTCACAAAATTTTTTTTTATCATGTTCCTACTCATCTGCTTATTATACATGCCAAATTTGGTGATAATAGCACTATTGACTTCAATAGAAATGCACTCGGAACACAAAATTTGGTTTTCGCATGCGGTACACGAAAATTTCGACGAAATCGGAATTCAGCTGTTTCGATCAACCCTAGAAGCGATCACCTTGCAAAAATACGCTTCCGCACAATGCATAAAACTTGCGTGGCTTCCGGTCCTCCGCAGGAACCGCGTGGTGACAAACGTTTGCAGTCGCGTGAGGGATGCAGCAAAAACGTCACTTCCGTCACATAAAGCCGCACTGCGTCAGTATAAAAAAAGTCTATGCAGATGTAGTCCTGTTTTTTTTTTGTTTTTTTTCAGGGACCCATTGGATCGGGAGATAGCCCTGTTACCAGTGACTCACCTCTCCCCTCACACCCACATATCTACTTTTTATGACGAGTCAATTGCTATTTATACCCCCATATTTCTGCAGTTTTCACCTTATGGCGAGATATTTCATTTTACAACCCACACGTAGTTTTACAGGCTACACAGATTCATTAAAGAAGTCTTGATCCTAAATATGTAGCCTAAATCTAATGAAAATGAGAAACGATGGCCCTTAACAAGCAAAACTGGCCAGAGCAATGCACATGTGACTAATTTGCATAACCCCGCCTCCTCCTGATGCTACCCTTCTGTGGATCTATATCAATACATCATGTTTGTTTTCACATGTTGCATTGCTTGTCAGGATCTGGACAAATACCGGGGCCTTAATTCACAAAAGAGGGCTAACTGTTAGCACGGGCGTTTTCGCGCGAATTTTCACGTGTGCGCGCGATCGCGCATTTTCGAGCGCAATTAAACGCTTTCGCGCACAGCGAAATCGTTATCGTTTTCGCACGCAAACACAAATTTGCGCATGAAAACAATAGCGATTTCACGCGAAAATTCGCATTTGCGCGCGAAAACGTTTAATTGTGCGTGAAAGTTCGCGCGAAAACGGCCGTGCTAACAGCACTCTTTTGTGAATCAAGCCCATGGTGTATATAATCTATATATGAATGAAATAATGATGGAAAAGGTACTTTTGTATTACGCGTCCAGCAGAGCGGCTGATGTAACTGAGCTTGTTACCGGGGCTTACCGCAGCTGAACGGCAGACTGCGGAAGGACAGCGTGGGACTTAGACGTGTTTATGGGGCGGGAGAAAGCCCCGGGTAAATATCAGAGTTTTAGTATTGTTCGTCTCCGAGTCTCTTTAAAATCCTTCGACAGGAAGTTGCAAGGTCTCCTGGGATTTGACCTAGAAAAAATGCAATCTCCTTGCCTTTTTTGTATGCGATTTTCTAATGCAGTCACTGCGATTGCAAGTTTCTAAAATCGCATCATACTAATGTGTACAATTCATCACAATTTTAATTATTTTTAAAAAGGCTTTGCAATTGAAAAAAAATGCATGATGTTACAAGAACACAGCGCAACGCAGTCTGTTTGTACAGGCCCTAATGCATTAACCCTTAATCTGCACTGACAGCAAATGTAAGGCTGGGTTCACATAGGACATAGCGTGAAACGCTGCGTTTTATGTCATGTTGTAAGTTAATGTTGTGTGCGGTGTTTGTGCATTTGTGGTGCGTTTGCAATGCGTTTTCCATGTGTTTTAATGCGTTTGCATATACAAAACACATATGCGTTTTGTATGCGTTTTCCATGCATTTTTAGATTTCCATTCATGCAAATCACTTGGAAGACAGCAGGAAACCAAAATACAGCAAAAAAAATATTTTGGAGAAAAAACGCATGAAAAACGCATACCATTGCGTTCCCATTGACTTTCATTTTGTGCGTTTTGTGGGTACGCATTACACACAGGGAGTCAAGAAGTCGAACATTCAGCAATTCCGAGTACCGAATTCGCGTTTACATTGAAGTCAATAGTGCTAAATTCCGTGGTTAATTGTGAAGCCCCCTTACATGCTATCATCACCAAATTTGGCATGTATATTAAGCAGATGAGTAGGAACATGGTAAAAAAAAAATTGTGAAAAGACCTTATAGTTTTTGATTTAAACGATTTTAAAGTTTCATAGGAAAAATGGTTTTTAAACTGTGTAAAATGACACTGCTGCAGTACAGGTTACTGCATTCCGAGTTCTGTATACATATTGTATACATTTCATGAAAACAGACAGCGTGGGGTCCCCCCTCCCAAGCCTCCTTAACCCCTTGTCCCCCATGCAGGCTGGGATAGCCAGAATGCGGAGTCCCGGCCACGTGGGGCTTCGCACCCTGAGCTATACCAGCCCGCATGGTCCATGGTATGGGGGGGCTCTGGAGGAGAGGGGCGGCCAACCTCCCCCTCTCCCCCAGAGCCCTTGTCCAATCCATGGATAAGGGGCTCTTCCCCACCTCCGGTGCCCCAGGAGGAGGTGGGGGCCGCCGACGTCCTGGGGGGTTCATGGTGCCATCCAGGGGTCCCCTTTAACAAGCAGACTCCGGAAGCCGCCCCCTCCCCAGGAGAAATGAGTGCTGATAGGGGTACACGGTACCCCTTACCCTTTTCAGCAGAGAGTTAAAAAAAGAAATAAAAACACGACAACGAAAAAAGTCCTTTATTGCTCTGGATTAACCAGGGATACTTACCTTGCAATAATCCCACGTCAGTATCCTCAAGAGTGGTCCCACGCCAGTATCCTCAGGAGTGGTCCCAGGCACCCGCCCAACTCCCGGGGCTGAATGGTTATAGACAGCCTCTGCAATCTGTATTGCATAAGCTAGAAACACGAAAATTGTTTGCTAAAACAAGAATTTTCGGCAAACAGTGTCATAAACAAAATGGCTACTGGGGAATTCCCGTTCCCCGGAGGCCACCTCAGAGAGTCAGACTGAGCGTTATTTCTCATAAATAAGTGGATCCAGGGGACCAGGGCACCTCCTGCTCTGGCCACCTGGACCCACCATCTATGTAAAAAATGGCTGGTTTCGCCACTCTAGTGTGGCCTCCAGCGTTCCGGGATTTCCCAGTGGCCATTTTGATCGCATCACTGTTTGCCGAAATTTCTTGTTTCAAAGGCAACATTTTCGTGTTCATAGCCTCTGCTATACAGATGCAGAGGCTGACTGTGACCATTCAGTGGCGGGAGTTCGTCAGTGTGGGAGGGTAGTGAGATGTCCTAAGAGGATACTGGCGTGGGACCACTTCTAAGGATACTGGCGTGGGATTTTCGCAAGGTAAGTATCCCTGGTTAATTTAGAACAATAAAGGACTTTTTTCGTTGTCGTGTTTTTATTTCTTTTTTTAACTCTGCTGAAATGGGTAAGGGGTACCGTGTACCCATATACTCGTTTCTCCTGCGGTGGGGGCGGCTTCCGGGGTCCGCTTGTTAAAGGGGAACCCCGGATGGCACCATGAACCCCCCAGGATGTCGGCAGCCCCCACCTCCTCCTGGGGCACTGGAGGTGGGGAAGAGCCCCTTGTTTATGGATTGGACAAGGGCTCTGGGGAGAGGGGGAGGTTGACCGCCCCTCTCCTCCAGAGCCCCCCCCATACCATGGACCATGCGGGCTGGTATAGCTCAGGGTGCGAAGCCTCACGTGGCCGGGACTCCGCATTCTGGCTATCCCAGCCTGCATGAGAGACAGGGAGTTAAGGAGGCTTGGAAGGGGGGACCCCATGCTGTCTGTTTTCATGAAATGTATACAATATGTATACAGAACTCGGAATGCAGTAACCTGTACTGCAGCAGTGTCATTTTACACAGTTTAAAAACCATTTTTCCTATGAAACTTTGAAATCTAAACTTTGAAATCTATTTGCTCAAAAACTATAAGGTCTTTTCACAAATTTTTTTTTTACCATGTTCCTACTCATCTGCTTTTTATACATGCCAAATTTGGTGATGATAGCATGTACAGGGGCTTTACAATTAACCGCAGAAGTTGGCACTATTGACTTCAATAGAAATGCACTCACAAAAATTCGGAACACAAAATTCGGTTTTCGCATGCGGTACACGAAATTTCAACGAAATCGGAATACAGCTGTTCCGATCAGCCCTAGTCCCACAGTTATAAAACACATACAAATTAATTATTTGGCCCTTCCCGGTTAAAACGATACACCATATGCAATATTTTATTATTAGCTGAGTATGTGGCAGACCGTTATCCCCAGCCTGCACGTCTGTGGCGATCGGATGCGTTCGCTAGGGCGACAGATCGGGGGCCATAGTGCTGTACAGATGCATCACTCGGCAACGGCAGAGCAAATTATCTGTAGAGCATTGGGGCCCTAAACTTTCACCCTAGAGGTCGCATTAGATTGCTACTAGGGATGGCCCGAACCTCCGATTTTCGGTTTTGCGAGCCGCGAACTTCTGCAAAAGTTCGGTTTGCGCGAACTTTCGCGAACCGCAATAGACTTCAATGGGGAGGAGAACTTCGAAAACTAGAAACACTTATGCTGGCCACAAAAGTTATGGAAAAGATGTTTCAAGGGGTCTAACATCTGAGTTTTTGCATGGATGAGTGGGATACATGCCAAAAGTCCCGAGGAAAAATCTGGATTTGACGCAAAGCAGCGTTTTAAGAAAACGGATAGACCAGCACCCAAATGGGGACAGACGTGTGCTAAAGTGGATAGACCCAGTAGCCCTAAGTGGGTCAAGTAAAGTCCACCACGAAGAGTCCACAGCACCACGCCAGTAATACTGTATACCTCCTGGCCGCAATAGCAGCATAGGGGGCGATATACAGGCTGGGAACGCGAAGAATCACTCGCGTTCTCATGCCTGTCGGCCGGTGACGGCCAAACCGGAAGTGTTCGCCGGCGGGTCCTGGAGCGTCAGAGCGGTGGCTGCGAGGGCACCGATCGGCTGCAGGGGGCTGAGGGAAGCCCCAGGTGAGTAAATCTCGTTTTTTTTCCTTTGACTTTAGGTCACTTTAAGGGCAGAAATCACATTGAATGCTAAATTGCAGGTCTAAAGTGTTTTAAAACATCTTGCATGTGTATATGTTACGGCCAGAACCCGAAGTTTGGCCACTTCTAGTTCTGGCCGGCCACTTCGGGTTCTGGTTTGCCAATGTGCGAAGTGGCCGCTGCGCTGCGGCCAATGTTAGAAATGGATTGATTCCTGTGACGTTAATGTATCTTCTGGCCGCAGCGCAGCGGCCAAACGTATAACCACTTAGTTAATTTAATGCAATTAAGCCGGCGGCAATGTAACAATTCAAGCCGCCGGCTTTTTCTCTGCCTCTCTCTCCTTCTCCCCCCGCCTCTCTCTCCTTCTCCCCCGCCTCTCTCTCCTCCTTCCCCCCGCCTCTCTTGCTCTCCTATGGGCAGCCGGCGGGGACACGAGTGTCCCCCCCCCCACCCCCCCCCCCCCCCCCCGGAGTCGTTCGTCGCGGCAGGAAATCCTGCCGTTCTTGCAAAGCGGGTGCTGGCAGAAGCAATGTCTGCAGCCTCCCCGCTCTGCTGCCCTGCTGCGACGAACGACTCTCGGGGACACGCGTGTCCCCCGCCGGCTGCCCATAAGAGGAGAGAGAGAGAGAGAGGGGCAGATAAAAAGCCGGCGGCTTGAATTGTTACATTGCCGCCGGCTTAATTGCAATAAATTAACTAAGTGGTTATACGTTTGGCCGCTGCGCTGCGGCCAGAAGATACATTAATGTCACAGGAATCAATCCATTTCTAACATTGGCCGCAACGCAGCGGCCACTTCGCACATTGGCCGGCCAGAACCCGAAGTGGCCGGCCAGAACTAGAAGTGGCCAAACTTCGGGTTCTGGCCGTAACATATACATCAATCAGGGAGTATAATTAGAGTACTGCTTCACACTGACACACCAAACTCACTGTGTAACGCACCGCAAACAGCTGTTTGTGTTGTGACGGCTGTGCTGGACTGGTGCGCACCATGGCGAGATTGCTCTTCCTCAGTGATATCAGGTAATGTCTGAGTGCCTTATCAACTTCTGATGGTTCCTTCTCTACCATTGTTAAAGCTTGCATCTATTTTTTTTAAATTACATTTTCTGCTGGCTGTTCAGTACCTGTAACAAGAATCTGTTATGGAGGGCAAGTCTGCCATTGTGAGTGACCACGGGTAATGGCCGGGGAATCAGGGTTCGATTCCGGTCCGGAGTGGGAGCCTGAGAACTGGCAGCTACCACCACCACCGCACATCCAAGTAAAGACCCATTTGCTGTATAAGTAATGTACCTGCCCTGACCGTGCTTTGCAGACCAGGCATCTGTGGTCAGATGGACCCTTGACCCTAAAGCTGTGTGCCAGAGATGACACCACTTGCCTTTAACGAGAATCTGTTATGGAGGACAAGTCTGTCATTCATTCAACTGTGTGAAACTTTCAATGGCACTTTCTCAGTAGCATGGTGACCACAGGTAATGGCAGGGGAATCCTGGATCGATTCCGGTCCGGTGTGGGAGCCTAAGAAACGGCTACCACCACCACACATCCAAGGAAGGCAGCAGGCATGCTGTGGGCAAAGGAGCAGGAACGGCTACCACCACACATCCAAGGAAGGCGGCAGCAGGCATGGCATGCACGTCCCGAGGTAGTGACCAAAAATAACAATACAGAAGGACTTTCGAGGCCCTGCTGTACATGAGATGAATCAACTTTAAATCCTTTAACGAGAATCTGTTATGGAGGGCAAGTCTAGTGGGGAGCGACTTAGTCTTGGGGCAGACAGTCACATGGCGTGCAGACAGAGATGCTGTGTGTGGGGACTGACTTAGTCTTCGGGCGGGCAGTAGCCCTCTGGGATCCATGCCTCATTCATTTTGATAAAGATGAGGTACTGAACACTTTTGTGACTTAGGCAACTTCTCTTCTCAGTGACAATGCCTCCAGTTGCGCTGAAGGTCCTTTCTGACAGGACGCTTGAGGCAGGGCAAGACAGAAGTTGGATGGCAAAATTGGGACAGCTCTGGCCACAGGTCAAGCCTGCGCACCAGTAGTCCAAGGGTTCATCGCTGCTCACAGTGTCTACATCCACACTTAAGGCCAAGTAGTCAGCTACCTGCCGGTCCAGGCGTGGTGGAAGGTGGATCCGGAAGGGCTATGGCAAGGCGTTGGACTAAAGAATGTTCGCATGTCCGAGATCACCATGAGATTGCTGGAGCGTCCTGTGCTTGCCTACGTGGACATGGGAGAAGGATAACTGGCAGTGGTACCTTTATTCTGTTGTGCTGTGACATCACCCTTAAAGGACTTACGAGGCCCGGGCCGCGCGGTCGGAGGACGTTCGGGGGATATTGTGCAGCGGGGACCCGGCGGAACGGCACGGAGGGCGCGGACGGCGTCCTCTGTGCCTTACAAACAGACACAGGTATCTAACTTTTTTTATGTTTTTTTTTACAAAACAGGCCTCGTAAGTCCTTTAAATGCACTGTAAAGCATAGTTGCCAGCTTGTTCTGCAAGTGCTGCATCCTTTCTGCCTACTGGTTATTTGGAAACATCTCCGCCACTTTGTGCCTATACCGAGGGTCTAGTAGCGTGGCCACCCAGTACAGCTCATTCCCCTTGAGTTTTTCTATACGGGGCTCCCTCAACAGGCTGGACAGCATGAAAGACGCCATCTGCACAAAGTTGGATGCAGACGTTCTATCCATCTCCTCTTGCTCTTCCTCAGTGACGTCAGGTAAGTCCTCCTCCTCCCCCCAGCCACGAACAATACCACGGGAACGTTGAGCAGCACAAGCCCCCTGCGACACCTGCTGCGGTTGTTCTTCTGCTGCTGCCTCCTCCTCCAAAGAAACACCTTCCTCATCATCCGAGTCTGACTCTTCTTCCCCACACGACTCTTCCTCCTCCTCCTCCTCCCCCTCTGTGTTGCCGCAGGTGTTGAGGAAACATCTGGTTCTGATGAGAATTGCTCCCACAACGCTTCCTCCTGTAACTGTTCCTGTTCAAGCTCCTCCACAGCTTGATCCACCACTCTACGCACGGCACGCTCCAGGAAGTAAGTGTACGGGATCAAGTTGCTGATGGTACCTTCACTGCGACTCACCCAGGTTGGTCACCTCCTCAAACAGCTGCAGGAGCCTGCATGCATTTCGCATTAGTGTCCAGTTGTTGGGCCAGCACATCCCCATCTCCCCAGACTGTGTCCTTCTACTGTAGTTGTAGAGGTACTGAGTGACGACTTTCTCCTGTTCTAGCAGGCGAGAGAACATAAGGAGGGTTGAATTCCACCGAGTCGGGCTATCGCAAATCAGGCGTCTCACCGGCAACTTGTTTCTCCGCTGAAAATCGGCAAAGCGTGCCATGGCCATGTCCTCTAAGCCTGGGTACTTTGACACAAATCTTTGAATGACTGGATTCAGCACATGTGCCATGCAGGGTACATGTGTCAGCTTTCCCAAATTCAAAGCGGAAATGAGATTGCTGCCGTTGTCACACACCAGGTTGCCGATCTCCAGCTGGTGCGGGGTCAGCCACTGATCCACGTGTTTGTTAAGAGCAGGCAGGAGAGCTGCTCCAGTGTGACTCTTTCTGCTTTGAGGCAAGGCATGTCTAAGATGGCGTGACACCATCATACCTGGCATGCAGCATATGCCCTGGGGAGCTGGGGCTGTGTAGCTGGAGAGGAGATCACAGCACCAGTAGAGTTGAACTGCCACTCAGCCATAGAGGAGTAGGATGACGACAGCGAAGTGGATGTAGCAGGAGGAGAGGAGGTGGCAGGAGGCCTGCCTGCAAGCCGTGGATGTGTCACAAGTTGGTCTGCTGCACAGCCACGTACTCCCTGCTTGCCATCGGTCACCAGGTTGACCCAATGGGCTATGTAATTAATGTACCTGCCCTGACCGTGCATGGCAGACCAGGCATCCGTGGTGAGGTGGACCCTTGACCCAACGCTGTGTGCCAGAGATGATACCACTTGCCTCTCAACTCCACGGTACAGTTTGGGTATCACCTTTTTAGAGAAATAATTGTGGCCTGGTATCTTCCACTGCGGTGTCCCAATGGCCACAAATTTACAGAAGGCCTCAGAGACCACCAGCTGGTATGGTAACAGCTGGCGAGCTAACAGTTCCGCCAAGGCAGCTGTCAGACGCCGGGCAAGGGGGTGACTGGCAGAAATTGGCTTCTTCCGCTCAAAGATTTCCTTCACAGACACCTGGCTGCTGTGGGCAGAGGAGCAGGAACCGCTCAAGGTCAGAGGCGGAGTGGAGGAGGGTGGCTGTGATGGTGCAAGGGAGAAAGCGGCTGAAGATGCTGCACCTGAAGGAGGAAGAGGAGAAGGAGGGTGGCTTTTCTTTTTGTGTGCTGCTTTTCCTCTGGTGCTCTTCCCATTGCAGTTTGTGCCTTTTCTGCATGTGCCTTCATAAGGCAGTTGTCCCTACTTGGGTGTTGGCCTTTCCACGGCTCAATTTTTGGAGGCAGAGAGAACAGTGGGCATTGCTCTGATCTGAGGCAGACACATTAAAAAATTTCCAAATCGATGAGCCCCCCTGGGGTGATGGCACTATGGTGGCATCAGCAGCTGACGTTGAAGGGCATGTGTGAGAAAACGCGGAAAAGCCGCCGCGGGTGCTCAGAGCAAGGCGGCTGATTCCGCATCCAACACGGCAGGTTGCGCACTTTGGGCCTGCATCTGCTAGCATGACTGAACGCGGAGAAACCGCCGCATGTCCTGAGAACAAGGCGGCGGATTCTGCGTCCGACGCGGCGGTTTGCACGCATAAGCCTACCATCTGGCAGTATGGCTGAACGCGGACGAACCGCCACATGCTCTGATAGCGGTGCGGCTGGTTCCGCGCTCAGCACAGCGGATGGTTTGCAGCACAGGTCTGGTGTGGCTGGGACTGATAGTCCACACAGGTTCAGAAGGGCGCGCAGCGCGCGCGCGATGAGAGGCAGAGCTTTTACTACAGCCAGAAGGGAGTCAGCTGACCAAGCCGGTCAGCTGACAATTCCACCACTTCCCATTGGTCCAGCACTTAGGGGAGGCGCTGGAGAGCGCCTTGCTATATATACTGGGTGCTGGTCATTCTCTGGTTGTCTGCCGTTGCGATCACTACGTGGAAGCACTCACACCTTTTTGTCAGATTCTGTGTTATTCTTTAGACCAGTTCCTGGGTGTTGATGACCAAGGACCTCACACCTCAGATTAGGAATTCTGTATATCATTTGTGTTATTCTCTAGACCAGTTCCAGGGTGTTGATGATCACGGACCTCACACCCCAGATTAGGAATACTGTATATTATCTGTGTTATTCTTCAGACTAGTTCCAGGGTGTTGATGACTATGGAGCTCACACCCAAGACTAGGAATTAGCTTTACCATCCTGTTATATCTTCAGACTAGTTCCAGGGTGTTGATGATCAAGGAGCTCACACCTTTAGACTAGACATTGTTGATTATTTGTTATGACCTTCTGCTTTTCCTGACCTCTCTTCTGATCTCTGATTTGGTACTTCTCTATATCTGATACTCCGTTGCCCAAACCTTGCTTGCCTTAGGATTCCGCATCAGTCTCTTTCCTCTGTATCTGATCTGTCTGTCTGTTGCGACCGACCTGGCTTGTCCGACCTCGAGAACTATCTCCTCTGTTTAGAGATAGTTCACAGATCTGTCAGTGACACTCCACCATTGGTGTCACTCACACTCTGGTCCTTCCCACTCTCAGCCTGAACTCCTCCCCTTGGGGAGCCTCAGGCCTTTGGAAGGAGCCTGTTCTTTAGGCAGTATCTCTTACTGCCTTTCACCCTCTATACGGGGGCTCTCCTCAAAGTATTACTGTTGCACCAAACACTCATATTACTCAGGTGTCCAGAGGTTAGAGATATATCTGATTATCGGTGATACTGCAGATCATCAATAATCGGGTATATATCTGTATTCTCGGTGATACTGCAGATCACCAGTAATCAGATCCTCTCTGTGTTACACCGATCGTTACAGCATGTTGGCTGGCTGTCCATAGGTGGCGATACATGGCGCCGGACACTGCCACCAGTTGTTTCTGATGACGAGCTCCCCCTGCTTCTTTCAGCAACTCGTCTCCTCCTACTCCTCTCTGACACCCCTCTGAACTGTCCCCTTGGTCATCTCGTCTCTTAGGAACTCACGTGGCTACCGTATCATCATCATCATCATAATCATCCTGCCCAGCTTCGCTTGCCTCAGACACCTCTAAAACTGCACCAACAGCAGGTACTTCATCATCCTCCTCCTCACACGTTACGTCCATAGCTCAGACATATGAGGTGGTGTAACTTGCTTAGCACCTTCATCTGGTTGTAACAATAATGGCTGTGCATCAGTGATTTCCTCACCAAAAAACTCCTGCGAACTGTCAAATGCAGCGGATGGTGGTGCTTGTAGTAGCGCTGGTGGCTGCGGAAGATGAGGTGTTCTGTATTAAATAGTCAACCACGTCCTGACAATCTTGGGAGTTGATGGGACGTGCCTTCTTTTGAGCACTGTACTTTGGGCCAGGGCCGCACAAAATCACATCAGCACGACCTCGCACAGACCTGCCGAGTGGCCTTCCTCTGGGTCTGCCTCTACCTCTGCCTCTACCTGTTTTGTCCGTTTTGTCCATATCCGGGGGGATGAAGTGAAAGGTATGCACTGACTTGACTAATACAATGTGCAGTCACAGAGGTGCAGTTAACAGGTATGCACGGAGTGGTATATCACACTGCTTGCACGCATGTAGGTAGGTGGGTGCACTGAACAACAAGTAGGTATATGCAGTGATGGGTATTAAAGAGAAACTCCAACCTAGAATTGAACTTTATCCAAATCAGTAGCTGATACCCCCTTTTACATGAGAAATATAATGCTTTTCACAAACAGACCATCAGGGGGCGCTGTATGACTGATTTTGTGCTGAAACCCCTCCCACAAGAAGCTCTGGGACCGCGGTACTTTTGGCAGTTTGTTACAATGTAACAAGGTTCACAGACAGGAAATACAGTAGCTGTTTACAGCTGTCTCTAACAGCCAAAACAGCTAGCAGCAGCTACATAACCTGCCCACAGTAAAAATGTCACCATGTAATAAATGTCAGAATGTAAATCGGGGAGAGGAAAGATTTTACAATGAGCAAACACTGACTAAATCATTTATACATAATTATGGTAAAAATGAAGCACTTTTTTACTACATTATTTTCACTGGAGTTCCTCTTTAAATGTGTAGCTGTCACACACACGTACCATGAACAGGTACAGTGACTGGTGGTATTAAATATCACACTGCGTGCTCTCAGGTAGGTAGGTGGGTGCACTAAAGTGAACAATAGGTGATGTTGCATGCATTGATAGGTATTACAATGTGCACCTGTCACACACAGGTACCGGACAGGGGTGCTCAGCAGGACCCCGAATGCGAAGTTTCCCTGAAAATTCGGGTGTCTTTTTGGGTTTGCCGCATGCGAACCCGAACCCGAATGCTGCAATCCGAGCCGAACCCGAATACGAAGCCTGTCGAATGTGCGCACAAGAATTCGGCCGGATGGAGCTGTGGGTTTGGGTTCGGCTTCGGGATTCGGGGATGACGTGATTGGGCCAATCAGAAGTCCTCCTGCCGAGGACCTGGCAACCCTAGCAACCAATCAGAGGAGGGGAGCCTGGCCCTCCCCTCCTCTATATAAGGCGGCGGCCATGTTGCGGAGCCACGCACTTGTGTGACTGCTGCTGGTACTGAGAGATTCTCCAGTGCTGTGCTGTGTCTGAGCAAGTGCTTTTCACTTCTAAACCTAGCGTTTTGCTTCCTAAACACCTCCAAAACACATTTATTGTTGTCTTATATAGTTAGCTAGTATTTTGATTGTTTTTAGTAAGCTAGTGTATAGTGTATGCTGTGCTAGGCTAGTGTTAGTCTGTGTGCAGGCTAGGCCTGCTAGCCTAGGTAGCCTTAGCCTACTACTAGCTTAGGTAGGTTAGGGATTCTAGTTAGTTGTGTACTTAGTAGTACTAGTTTAGTTAATTATTACTGCTGTAGTCTGTTACTTTATTAGTTTCAGTACTGTGTTAGTTAGTTACTGACTGTGAAAGGCTACCACCAGCATCCGTTGTGAGTGACCTGAACTGTGACTGTCTGTCACCTGATTGATTGATTGCGTCTGACCGTGTGTGACCGTTTGTAATTGTCACCGACTGTCTGCCGCACGACTTACTTGTAGCGTAGTACGCTAGGTGTTTCTTAGTTACCTGCGTGCGTGCGTGCGTACTACTACTAGTGTCTACTACTATACTACTAGTCTACTAGTACCCGTTCATTTTTTTTTTTTTTCACTTTTACTGTGTGATTTTATTATCATCTGTAGTGTGTGTAATAAATAAGAGTTACAACACATACAGGCCACCACCGGCATCCGTTGTGAGTGACCTGTGACTGTCTGTCACCTGCCCGAGCCTATTGATTGATTGCGTCTGACCGGGTGCGAGCGATTGTAGTTCTCACCGACTGTCTGCCGCACGACTTACTTGTAGCGTAGTACGCTAGGTGTTTCTTAGTTACCTGCGTGCGTAATACTACTACTAGTGACTACTACTATACTACTAGTCTACTAGTACCCGTTCACTTATTTTTTTTCACTGTTACTGTGTGATTTTATTATCATCTGTAGTGTGTGTAATAAATAAGAGTTACAACACATACAGGCCACCACCAGCATCCGTTGTGAGTGACCTGTGACTGTCTGTCGCCTGCCCGAGCCTATTGATTGATTGCGTCTGACCGTGTGTGACCGATTGTTGTAATTGTCACCGACTGTCTGCCGCACGACTTACTTGTAGCGTAGTACGCTAGGTGTTTCTTAGTTACCTGCGTGCGTGCGTACTACTACTAGTGTCTACTACTAGTCTACTAGTACCCGTTCACTTATTTTTTTTTTCACTTTTACTGTGTGATTTTATTATCATCTGTAGTGTGTGTAATAAATAAGAGTTACAACACATACAGGCCACCACCAGCATCCGTTGTGAGTGACCTGTGACTGTCTGTCGCCTGCCCGAGCCTATTGATTGATTGCGTCTGACCGTGTGTGACCGATTGTAATTGTCACCGACTGTCTGCCGCACGACTTACTTTTAACGTAGTACGCTAGGTGTTTCTTAGTTACCTGCGTGCGTACTACTACTGCCTACTACTACTACTAGTCACCACTAAGTCACCACCAACACAGACTTTATTAAAGTTTACACCCTTTCCCGCCCTCTTCTACTTATTTTTTTTTTACTGTATTTGTATAGTGCACAATGACTAGCAGAGGTAGAGGTAGAGGGCGAGGCACCACCAGGAGAGGCAGCGCCATTGCAGGAGCCACTGCCAGCAGCAGCAGGTCTGGGACTGGTCCGCCGCCAGCCACTGACCGCAGAGAGGAGGGAACAGAGGCGCAACAGCAGCGTGTTGCGCCCATCTTTGAGACGGGTCATCGCCCACGGCCCATTGGGGAGAGTCAGGTGCAGGCTGTGGTGGAAATGATGGCGGGGCAGGAAGCCACCTTTTCCAGCCAGGCCTCCAGCACCATCGAGACCAGTGCCACCAGCACCAGCACTCCTGTCCGCAGCAGGCCTCCACCAGCGCTTGAGGCCATGGTCACGGTGACCCCATCGACCAGCCTGCCCTCAATGAGCACGCTCTTCTCCCGAGACTGTGACCATGTACAGGGATGTTTTTGAGAAGTATGAGTTGGAGA
This sequence comes from Hyperolius riggenbachi, assembly GCF_040937935.1. Classification (NCBI taxonomy): domain Eukaryota; kingdom Metazoa; phylum Chordata; class Amphibia; order Anura; family Hyperoliidae; genus Hyperolius; species Hyperolius riggenbachi. The sequence goes on from NC_090657.1 coordinate 170,691,076, forward strand.
TCATGGGGCCATCCAAGGAGGAGGAGGAGGAGGAGGAGGAGTTTGAGGTGCAGAGGAGGAGGGGCGTGATGCAGGGGATGTTGGGGTAGAGGAGTTGGTTGAGGTGGGCTCACAGGATATGTTTGGGGTTGATGATGATGACTTGATAGATCCTCCCTATGTGCCACCAGTACCACCAGCACAGTTGGTTGAAGGCAGCTCGTCATTGGAGGAGGAGGCGTCTCTGGCGCAGAGGCGCGGCAGCAGCAAGGCGGCCAGTAGTGATGGGCGAACACCTGGATGTTCGGGTTCGGGAAAGTTCGCCGAACATGACCGAGATGTTCGGCATGTTCGGGCCGAACCCCGAACTTTCCGAACATCCAGCTTTTGGGGGCCATATGGGGTCGCAGGCATAAGGGGGGAGCATGCCCCGATCGCGGGGGGGGGGTCGGAAATTCCCCCCACCCCCTCCGCTAGCGCTCCCCCCTCTGCCTGCTTCCCCATTCAAAAGTTTAAGCAAAGTACCTGTAGTGGATGGCCTGGCAGTGGGCGGCACTGTGGAGTGAGGAGGAGGAGTCCGGAGAGTGACGAGTTGAGGGAGGCCGGGCAGCGGGCGGTTCAGCGGAAGTACCCTTGTGGTACTTCCGCCCTTTCTCTGACCTCACGCCCGCTGCCCGGCCTCCCTCAACTCGTCACTCTCCGGACTCCTCCTCCTCACTCCACAGTGCCGCCCACTGCCAGGCCATCCACTACAGGTACTTTGCTTAAACTTTTGAATGGGGAAGCGGGCAGAGGGGGGAGCGCTAGCGGAGGGGGTGGGGGGAATTTCCGACCCCCCCCCCGCGATCGGGGCATGCTCCCCCCTTATGCCTGCGACCCCATAGGGGGGCAGTATTCGGCCGAACAGGGCCCTGTTCGGCCGAACAGGGGCCCTGTTCGGCCCTGTTCGGCGGCCATTAGAAGTTCGGGGCGAACCCGAACTTAAAAGGCCGAACACCATCAGGTGTTCGGCCGAACGCGAACATCACCCGAACAGGGTGATGTTCTGCAGAACCCGAACAGTGGCGAACACTGTTCGCCCAACACTAGCGGCCAGCACAGGGCGTGGAAGGCAGGAGCCACAGCCTGCTGCTTCAGTCGCTACCACCACCCGCAGCAAACCTCTAACTAAAACCAAAAAGGCACAATCCACCAAGGGCACCCAAAAACCCCAGCCCTCAAGCTCAAAGAGCAGGTTGAAGTCCCCAGTCTGGCAGTACTTCACCAAGTGCCCAGTGGACCCGACCCGTGCAATTTGCAATCTCAGTCTCAGCAGAGGTCGCGATATCCACAAATTGAGTACCTCGTGCCTGCAGACCCACTTACAGAGCAAACATTTTGAGGACTTTAATGAGTTGGAGAAGCTTATGCAAAGTGGTGCAGGCAGTGGTCAGAGCCAGACAGCCACTGCACAGATTTCAGCAGCAGCAGCAGCAGCCGACCCTCCTGCCCATCCAGCAGCAGCAGCAGCCCCTCCTGCCCATCCAGCAGCAGCAGCAGCAGCAGGAGCACAGCAGCAACTCACTCCCCCCCCCCCCCCCCCGGGCAGCCAGTCCTCAGTGGCCTCATCAGCTCCCTCCACAGTGGCCTCCTCATCCTCCTGTGCAGGCAAACGCCACCAGGCCCTGCTCAGCGAAGCATTCCCCGGTGTGACCAAGGTGCTGCCTCCTGCCCACAGGCGCATCCGGTTGCTGAGCGGGTTGCTTGCCCGGGCCATGTGCTCCCAGTACCTGCCATATTCCTTTGTGCAGGAGGGGAGTGACATCAAAGCGCTGCTGCAGGTTGGGATCCCGGAGTGGCAAGTCCCCAGCCGCCACTATTTCTCCCGCAGGGCGATCCCAGCACTGCACCGCTCTGCCATGGAGAACGTGGGCTGCGCGCTGGATCACGCTGTCAGTGCGCGAATCCACATAACCATGGATTCCTGGAGCAGCCGGTTTGGGACAGAGCACTATCTGTCCTTTACGGCCCACTGGGTCAGCCTGGTGGAAAGCTAGAGCGAGGAAGCAGCAGGTCTATCCTCGGGTGCAGCAGCACCAGTTGCCCACTATGTGGTGCCACCGCACGGGGTCAGGGGAGAAGCAGCAGCTCCCACCGCCAAGCAATCCCGTCTCTCCAGCAGCGTGAAGGCCCGCCACTGCCAAGCGCTGCTGAAGATGAAAAGCCTGGGAAAAAACTCATTGACGGCATCCAACGTGCTCCGGTACCTCAGGGAGCAGGAGAGGACGTGGCTGACCCCCAGAGGCCTCACTGTGGGATTGGTGGTGTTCGACAATGCCGCCAACCTGCTGTCTGCCATCAGCAGTGGAGACTTGCTCCACGTCCCTTGCTTGGCCCACGTCCTGAACCTGGTGGTGCAAAAGTTCATGCGCACCTACCTGGGGATGGAGGAGCTGTTAGAAGCGGCGCGGAAAATTGTGCGCACTTTCTGCCGCTCAGCAGCTGCCGCAGCAAAACTGGCGGACATCCAGCAGCAGGAGGGCCTGCCACGACACCGCCTCATCATAGATGTGCCAACTCGCTGGAACTCCACCCTGGCAATGTTGGAGTGGCTGGTTGAGCAGAGGAGGGCTGTCAACCGGTACATCTATAATGCCACTGTCACCGGCACCGGCAGCAGAAGCAGCACCACACTCCAGCTCCTCACCAACGCGCAATGGGGGCAGATGCAGCAGGTCTGCTTGGTGTTGGCTCCCTTCCTGCAGGGAACCAACCTGGTGAGTGAACAACGGGCATCCCTCTGCCAATGGGTGCCCTTTGTTTGTCTGCTGGACAGGGCACTTGGCGATTTGGTGGATTTGGGAGAGGAGGCCCTGAAGCAGCTGGAACAGCAGCCGCCTGCGCAGTCCACTGCTCCGCAGGTATTTGAGTCTCTGGAGGAGGAGGAGGTGTTGGAGGTGCTGGACGTTGCTGCTGGAGGGGAACATCGGAGCGCAGCAGCAGTGGTGCGAGGGTGGAAAGAGGAGGAAGAGTCTCAGGGGCAAGAGGAGGAGGAGGACGCTGACCCTGATGTCTCTGTTAGACGGTCCACCCTGTTCCCCATGGCAGCGCACATGCTGCGCTGCCTGCGCACAGACCCCAGGGTCATCCTGGACCCACGGCTGAGGGGGAGGTGGGATCAGTTTCTGCCTGCCAGAGACCGTGAGCAGCAAGCAAGGGAGTTGCAGGAGAGCCTTGTTCGGCAACTGGAGGAAGCCTTCCCCCCGCCTTCCACTCCCTCTGTCCCTGTCCAGCAGCAAGCAGCACAGCAGCAGGTGCCTGCGGCCAGCAGCAGCGTCAGGCGCCCAGGAGACCTGCTGTCATTGACGCAGGCGTTCTACATGAAGGTACAGCAGCCGAGAGAGGAGGTGCGGGAAGCAGCCACCTTCGGTGAGCGTCACAGCCAGCGCATGATCCGGATGGTGGCCGACTACATGGGGTCCTTGACACCGGCAGCGAGGAGCCTGTGGACCCCATGGAGTACTGGGTGGAGCGCTTGCACATCTGGAGGGAGCTTGCGCAGTACGCCCTGGAGGTATTGTTTTGCCCCCCTTCCAGCATGCTGTCTGAGAGGTGCTTCAGTGCGGCCGGTGGCGTGGTCACCGAGAAGTGCTCTCGTCTGTCCACAGAGGGCGTGGACAGACTGACATTTTTGAAGATTAAACAGGCCTGGATAGATAGTTCCTGGCACCTGTTGTCGGCGAAAGGAGGACATGAGGTGCCTGCCTGGGAATTAAAATACATTGCCTGCTGCCTGCCATACGTGACGACTCCTCCTCCTCCTGCTGGCCTGCTGCATTGATTTACCTATGAATTTATTTATGTATTTATTGTATTTCTACCTGACTCCTGCTGCTGCTGGCCTGCTGCATTGATTTACCTATGCATTTATTTATGTATTTATTGTATTTCTACCTGACTCCTCCTGCTGCTGCTGGCCTGCTGCATTGATTTACCTATGAATTTATTTATGTATTTATTGTATTTCTACCTGACTCCTCCTGCTGCTGCTGGCCTGCTGCATTGATTTACCTATGAATTTATTTATGTATTTATTGTATTTCTACCTGACTCCTCCTGCTGCTGCTGGCTTGCTGCATTGATTTACCTATGAATTTATTTATGTATTTATTGTATTTCTACCTGACTCCTGCTGCTGCTGGCCTGCTGCATTGATTTACCTATGAATTTATTTATGTATTTATTGTATTTCTACCTGACTCCTCCTGCTGCTGCTGGCCTGCTGCATTGATTTACCTATGAATTTATTTATGTATTGTGAGAGAACGCGGAAAAGCCCTCGCGTGTGCTACTGAGGAAGCGGCTGATTCCGCGTCCAATGCGGCAGTTTGCACGCGGAAGCGTGCGTTTGGTAACAGGGCAGAACGCGGAAAAGTCGCCGCATGTAACAACAGTAAGGCGGCTGGTTCCGCGTCCAGCGCGGTGGTTTGCACGCGGCAGCATGTGTCTGGTGTGGCTGAGTCTGTAAGTGCACACAGGCTTAGGAATACGCGCGCGCGCGCTGAGAGGCAGTACTCTTATACTGGGCAAGGAGAGATCAGCTGATTACGCCAATCAGCTGACTCCAGAGCAGGTTACTATTGGTTGATCAATTAGGGGTGGTGCCGGAGAGCACTACTCCATTTATAGTTACTGCTGGCCAGTCTCAAGTTGTCTGCCGTTGCGAACACTACGTGGAAGCACTCAGACCTTAGTCAGATCCAACAGTGTGTTTGAACCAGGTGGACCTGGGAATTCACACTGAGCCAGATTACTTGTACTGTTATCTGTTATACTTCAGACTAGTTCCAGGGTGTAGAGACCACGGACCTCACACCCAGACTAGGGAACGTGTGTTATCTATCGGTTATACCTCAGACTAGTTCCAGGGTGTAGAGACCACGGACCTCACACCCAGACTAGGGAACTTGTGTTATCTATCTGTTATACTTCAGACTAGTTCCAGGGTGTAGAGACCATGGACCTCACACCCAGACTAGGGAACTTGCGTTATCAATCTGTTATACTTCAGACTAGTTCCAGGGTGTAGAGAGACCACGGACCTCACACCAGACTAGGGAACTTGTGTCATCTATCTGTTATTCATCAGACTAGTTCCAGGGTGTAGAGACCAAGGACCTCACACCCAGACTAGGCATTGTTGATATCTGTTATGACTTTCTGCTTTCCTGACTATCCCTCTGATCTCTGATTCGGTACCTCGCATATCTGATATTCCGTTGCCAGACCCTGCTTGCCTTGGATACCGAATCAGCCTTCTGTCTTTGTACTCGATCTGTCCGTGTGTTGCCGACCAGGCGTGCCCGACCTCGAGAGCAATCTCTCCTCTTAAGAGATAGTCTCCAGATCAGATAGTGACATCCACCTTCAGGTGTCACTCACTCTCTGGTCCTTCCTATCTCCAGCCTGACTCCACACTTGGAGAGTCTCAGGCTGCTGGAAGGTTCCTGTGCCCGCAAGAGCAGTATTCCTTTACTGCCCATGATCACCTGCTCAGCAGGTGCATTACTCAAAGTACTACTGTTACACCAAACACTCACATACCTATAGGTGTCCAGAGGTTAGCAATATACTGTATCTGTATTATCGGTGATTCTGCAGATCATCAATAATCAGGTATATATCTGCATTCTTGGTGATCCTGCAGATCACCAATAATCAGATTCTCTCTGCGTGCTGACACCAATCGTTACATGTATTTATTGTATTTCTACCTGACTCCTGCTGCTGCTGGCCTGCTGCATTGATTTACCTATGAATTTATTTTTGTATTTATTGTATTTCTACCTGACTCCTGCTGCTGCTGGCCTGCGGCATTGATATACCTATGAATTTATTTATGTATTTATTGTATTTCTACCTGACTCCTCCTGCTGATGCTGGCCTGCTGCATTGATTTATTTATGAATTTATGAATTGATTTATGTATTTATTGTATTTATAAAGCGGAAACATATTACACCGCGCTCATTTTCATCCTGCTGCTGTCAGTGGTCCCACCGCCAGGGTCCACACTATGCATTGCCTGCTGTCAGTGCCACACGTCACTCCACCTCCTCCTGCTGCTGCTGTTGTATTTATCCTGCTGCTGTCAGTGGTCCCACCGCCAGGGTCCACACTATGCATTGCCTGCTGCCAGTGCCACACGTCACTCCTCCTCCTACTGCTGCTGTTGCATTTATCCTGCTGCTGTCAGTGGTCCCACCGCCAGGGTCCACACTATGCATTGCCTGCTGCCAGTGCCACACGTCACTCCTCCTCCTGCTGTTGTATTTATCCTCCTGCTGTCAGTGGTCCCACTGCCAGGGTCCACACTATGCATTGCCTGCTGCCAGTGCCACACGTCACTCCTCCTCCTCCTGCTGCTGTTGTATTTATCCTGCTGCTGTCAGTGGTCCCACCGCCAGGGTCCACACAATACATTGCCTGCTGCCAGTGCCATACGTCACTCACTCCTCCTCCTGCTGCTGCTGTTGCATTTATCTTGCTGCTGTCAGTAGTCCCACCGCCAGGGTCCACACTATGCATTGCCTGCTGCCAGTGCCACACGTCACTCCTCCTCCTACTGCTGCTGTTGTATTTATCCTGCTGCTGTCAGTGGCCCCACCGCCAGGGTCCACACTATGCATTGCCTGCTGCCAGAGCCACACGTCACTCCTCCTCCTGCTGTTGTATTTATCCTCCTGCTGTCAGTGGTCCCACCGCCAGGGTCCACACTATACATTGCCTGCTGCCAGTGCCACACGTCACTCACTCCTCCTCCTGCTGCTGCTGTTGTATTTATCCTGCTGCTGTCAGTAGTCCCACCGCCAGGGTCCACACTATGCATTGCCTGCTGCCAGTGCCACACGTCACTCCTCCTCCTACTGCTGCTGTTGTATTTATCCTGCTGCTGTCAGTGGTCCCACCGCCAGGGTCCACACAATGCATTGCCTGCTGCCAGTGCCACACGTCACGTTGTTATTTTTATTTTTTTTTTTTAAGAACACCTATTTCACTGTGAATTCCCTTTAAAAAAAAACACAAAAAAACCCTGAATTCGCGAACACGAATTTTTACCGAATTTTGAGGTGTAACCCCGAACCGAATATGAATTCGAACCGAATTTCGTGGTCGAAGACGAATTTGAATGTCATGCGGACCCGAATTCCCGAATTTTGGTACATCTGAGCATGCCTGGTACCGGACAGGCACAGTGACACTGCGTGCGCTCACGTAGGTAGGTGGGTGCACTCAACACAACAGGTGGGTATATGCAGTGATGGGTATTACAATGTGCACCTGTCACACACAGACAGGTACCGGACAGACACAGTGATGCTGCGTGAGCTCACGTAGGTAGGTGGGTGCACTGAACACAACAGGTAGGTATATGCAGTGATGGTATTACAATGTGCACCTGCACACACAGACAGGTACCGGACAGGCACAGTGACACTCTGTGCGCTCACGTAGGTAGGTGGGTGCACTGAAGTGAACAACAGGTAGGTATATGCAGCGATAGGTATTACAATGTGCACCTGTCACACACAGACAGGTACCGGACAGGCACAGTGACACTGCGTGCGCTCACGTAGGTAGGTGGGTGCACTGTGAACAACAGGTAGGTATATGCAGTGATGGGTATTACAATGTGCACCTGGCACAGTAGTAATAATTATACCATCAGAGGCCAAAGGCCAGCTGCAACTGACTGACAGAGCTGTATATAATGCAAGTGGGCCACACACACACACACACACACAAACACACACACACACACACACACACACACACACACACAAACACACACACACACACACACACACACACACACACACACACACACACACACACACACACACACACACACACACACACACACACACACACACACACACACACACACACACACACACACACACACACACACACACACACACACACACACACACACACACACACACACACACACACACACACACACACACACACACACACACACACACACACACGATTAGCTCTCAAAAGAGCTGTTGTGGGGTGCTATCTTAGCAATAAGAATCAGCAAGGAGCAAGCTAAGAAGCCTACAAGAGTCTAGCTAAGCTTTCCCTATAGGTCTCTGCACAGCAGCTCTCCCTTCTCTAATAACTGCAGGCACATGAGTGAGTCCAATGCCTGACACTGCCTGCCTTTTATAAGCGCCCCCCTGTAGTTTCATCCGCAGTATAGCCGCGTCCCCCGTGTAGTCCCATCTGCAGTATGGCCGAGTCCCCCCTGTAGCTCCACCCGCAGTATATTTGTGTCCCCCCTGTAGTTTCATCTGCAGTATAGCCGCGTCCCCCCTGTAGTTCCATCCGCGGTATGGCCACGTCCCCCCGTAGCTCCATCCGCAGTATCGCCGCGTCCCCCCTGTAGTTTAATTCGCAGTATAGCCTCGTCCCCCCTGTAGTTCCATTCGCAGTATAGCCGGGTCCCCCCTGTAGTTCCATCCGCAGTATAGTCGCGTCCCCCCTGTAGTTCTATCCACAGTATAGCCGTGCCCCCCCTGTAGTTCCATCCGCAATATCGCCGCGTCCCCCCTGTAGTTTCATCCGCAGTATAGCCACGTCCTCCCTGTAGTTCCATCCGCAGTATAGCCGCGTCCCCCCTGTGGTTCCATCCGCAGTATAGCCGCGTCCCTTTGTAGTTCCATCCACAGTATAGCAGTTTCCCCCCTGTAGTTCCATCCGCAGTATAGCCGCGTCCCCCCTGTAGTTCCATCCGCAGTATAGCCGCGTCCCCCCGTAGTTCCATCCACAGTATAGCAGTTTCCCCCATGTAGTTCCATCCGCAGTATATTCGTGTCCACCCTGTACTTCCATCCGCAGTATGGCCGCGTCCCCCCTGTAGTTCCGTCTGCAATATAGCCGCGTCCCCCCTGTAGTTCCGTCCGCAGTATGGCCGCGTCCCCCCTGTAGTTCCGTCCGCAGTATGGCCGCACCCCCCTGTAGTTCAGTCCGCAATATGGCCGCGTCCCTCCTGTAGTTCCGTCCGCAGTATGGCCGCGTCCCCCCTGTAGTTCCGTCCGCAGTATGGCCGCGTCCCCCCTGTAGTTCAGTCCGCAGTATGGCCACGTCCCCCCTGTAGTTCCGTCCGCAGTATAGCCACGTCTCCCCTGTAGTTCCGTCCGCAGTATGGCCGCGTAGCCCCTGTAGTTCTGTCCGCAGTATGGCCGCGTCCCCCCTGTAGTTCTGTCCGCAGTATGGCCGCGTCCCCCCTGTAGTTCCGTCCGCAGTTTGGCCGCGTCCCCCCTGTAGTTCCGTCCGCAGTATAGCCGCGTCCCCTTGCAGTTCCATCTGCAGTATAGTTATCATAATGTTATTTTACATAATTATACAGTATTTATTGGTCTTATGGTAGCTCCGGCCCTGGCAGTATGGTCGCGTCCCCATTGTAGTTCCGTCCGCAGTATGGCCACGTCCCTCCTGTAGTTCCGTCCGCAGTATGGCCGCGTCCCCCCTGTAGTTCCGTCCGCAGTATGGCCGCGTAGCCCCTGTAGTTCCGTCCGCAGTATGGCCGTGTCCCCCTGTAGTTCCGTCCGCAGTATGGCCGCGTCCCCCCTGTAGTTCCGTCCGCACTATAGCCGCGTCCCCCTTGCAGTTCCATCTGCAGTATAGTTATCATAATGTTATTTTACATAATTATACAGTATTTATTGGTCTTATTTGAGCATGTTAGAGGGTAGTACACACTTATAACATTGGTATATAGAGCACTTATGTACACTGCATGTCAGCAGCTTTTGTGGAGTGACAGCTGATACTCATAGTATTGCTGCTTACCTCCCAACTTTTTGAGATGAGAAATAGGGACACATAAGTCACGCCCCTGCCACACCCATTATCACGCCCCCCATCACAACGCTAGTCACGCATACCATAAAGATTTCATAAGAAAAATATGTTGTTTTATAATTCAAACCACACTGGTCCTTTCTATCCTGGTTCATTTTTCTTCATTTTAAAATTAGTAATATATCAATTTAAAGAGACACTGAAGCGAAAAAAAAAAAATGATATAATGAATTGGTTGTGTACTATGAATAATTACTAGAAGATTAGCAGCAAAGAAAATATTCTCATATTTTTATTTTCAGGTATATAGTGTGTTTTGTAACATTGCATCATTCTCTAATATATGCAGATTACACAACACTCTGCATTCAAAATGATTCTTTCAGAGCAGTCTGTGAACTAATGACCTCTCCTCTGGCAGATAAAAAGAAAACTGTTCACTAAGGCCTCGTTCAGACTATACACGCTGCCGTGCGCATTGTGGCAGCGCGTATAGTGTGCGACGCGCAAGAACGGTAGAAGGACATAGACAGCCCTTCTACCGTTCCCATCGCGCGATTGCGCTATCGCATGCTGCACGCATTTTTGGTAATCGCAGCGCAGATCCCATTCATTGTATTGAATGGGATCTGCAGCGCAGCGCAGATGGTGTGCGATCGGACGCGTTGCGTTCCGATCGCACATCCATCTGTGCTAAATGATGTGACCGAGGCCTTACAGTTGAGATAATAAAAGTCAGAAGACAGCCCTCTCCACGACTTTGAAAGTCGTAGAGATTAATGTTTTTTTTTGCATAGAGATAACAACTGGAGTTTCTTAACTCTTCCTGTACTGGAAACAATTACACTGATGTATCTGATCTTAAAGCGAACCTTAAGTCAAGTGAAAAAAATGAGATTTACTCACCTGGGGCTTCCCTCAGCCCCCAGCAGCTGATCGGTGCCCTCGCAGCTCCGCTGTCCCAGGATCCGCCGGCGAGCACTTCCGGTTAGCCCGTCACCGGCCGACAGGCATGGGAACGCGAGTGATTCTTCGCGTTCCCAGCCTGTATATCGCCCCCTATGCTGCTATTGCGGCCTCCTGGCAATAGCAGCATAGGGGGCGATATACAGGCTGGGAACGCGAAGAATCACTCGCGTTCCCATGCCTGTCGGCCGGTGACGGGCGAACCGGAAGTGCTCGCCGGCGGGTCCTGGGACATCGGAGCGGAGCTGCGAGGGCAACGATCAGCTGCTGGGGGCTGAGGGAAGCCCCAGGTGAGTAAATCTCATTTTTTTCACTTGACTTAAGGTTCGCTTTAATGTTTTATTTCTTAGCTGTGCTACACATACAAATCATAATATCATAATTTTTTTTTCGCTTCAGTGTCTCTTTAAAGGATGAGAATAAAGTTTAGAGCCAATCAAACACATTTTTTAGTAGAGAAATATATATTTTCATAGAAAGAGGGACAAATGAGGAGGAAAGAGGGACTCCCAAAGAGGGACTGTTGGGAGCTATGTTGCTGTGAGGTAACTGCTGTAACGTCTCTATGGGAAGACCGGTGTTCGCTCAGTAGCATTTGTATGCTATTTTGTCCGGTATGCTAAAATGTTGGAACACAGGTGTTCCGACACGTCGAATTTGCCTACATCCACTGTCAAACGTATACCAGGAGGATTAAGGTTAGGGTTGGGGGAGGGGAAGGGATAGTAAAAGTCTATGGGATGTAGGTTAGTTCGACGTGTAGGATAAAGTGTTGGAGCAACGGACCTGCAGCTGCAGGCAAGCAGGGAAAGGAAAGGAAGGACTGATCTCTTCTCTGCAGGAAAGGGGCGGTACTGGTGACGTCACTAGGGCTGTCAGTGCGCACGGCGGCGAGTGACGTCAGGGCGGGAAGTGTGAAGTGCTGTGAGGGGAAGCTGTCTGGACGGGTCCCGGGAGCGGACATGCCTCTAATACAGCTGGACGGGGTCACCGTAGACTTTCCGTTCACTCCATATGAATGTCAGGAGGAGTATATGAGGAAAGTCATCGAGTGCCTGCAGAAGGTGCGCTGCCATGTCCCTGTGTATAGTGTGAGGGGAGGAGCCTGTCCTGTGCATAGCATGAGGGGAGGAGTCTCCTTTGCATAGCGTGAGGGGAGGAGTCTGTCCTGTGTATAGTGTGTGAGGGGAGGAGTCTGTCCTGTGTATAGTGTTAGGGGAGGAGTCTGTCCTGTGCATAGTGCGTGAGGGGAGGAGCCTGTGCATAGTGCGTGAGGGGAGGAGCCTGTCTTGTGCATACTGTGTGAGGGGAGGAGCCTGTCTTGTGCATAGTGTGTGAATTGAGGGGGCCTGTCCTGTGTGTAGTGTGAGGGGAGGAGCCTGTCCTGTGTGTAGTGTGAGGGGAGGAGCCTGTCCTGTGTATAGTGTGTGAGGGGAGGAGCCTGTCCTGTGTATAGTATGTGATAGCAGGAGCCTGTCCTGTGTATAGTGTGTGAGGGGAGGAGCTGGTCCTCTCTATAGTGAGGGAAGGAGCCTGTCCTGTGTATAGTGTGTGAGAGGAGGAGCCTGTCCTGTGCATAGTGTGTTAGGGGAGGAGCCTGTCCTGAGCATTGTGTGAGGGGAGGAGCCTATCTTGTGCATAGTATGTAAGAGGAGGAGCCTGTCCTGTGTATAGTGTGTGAGGGGAGGAGCTGGTCCTCTGTATAGTGTGTGAGGGGAGGAGCTGGTCCTCTGTATAGTGAGTGAGGGAAGGAGCCTGTCCTGTGTATAGTGTGTGAGAGGAGGAGCCTGTTCTGTGCATAGTGTGTGAGGGGAGGAGCCTTTCCTGTGCATTGTGTGAGGGGTGGAGCCTATCCTGTGCATAGTGTGTGAGAGGAGGAGCCTGTCCTGTGCATAGTGAGTGAGGGGAGGAGCCTGTCCTGTGTATTGTGTAAGGGGAGGAGCCTTTCCTGTGTATAGTGTGTGAGAGGAAGAGCCTGTCCTGTGTATAGTGTGTGAGAGGAAGAGCCTGTCCTGTGCATAGTGTGTGAGAGGAGGAGCCTGTCCTGTGTATAGTGTGAAAGGGGAGGAGCTGGTACTCTGAAAAGTGAGTGAGGCAAGGAGCCTGTCCTGTGCATAGTGTGTGAGGGGAGGGGCCTTTCCTGCGTGTAGCATGAGGGGAGGAGCCTTTCCTGTCTAGCATGTGAGGGGAAGGGCCTCTCCTGTTTATAGTGTGTGAGGGGAGGAGCCTGTCCTGTTTATAGTATGTGAGGGGAGGGGTCTGTCCTGTTTATAGTAAATGAGAGAAGTACCCTGTCCTGTGTATAGTGTGTGAGAGGAGGAGCCTGTCTTGTACATAATGTTGAGGGGGGGAGCCTGTTTTGTGCATAGTGTGAGGGGGAGGAGCCTGTCCTGTGTATATTGTGGGGAGGAGCCTGTCCTATGTATATTGTGAGGGGAGGAGCCTGTTCTGTGGATAGCATGTGATGGGACAAGTCTGCCCTGTGCATAGTGTGTGAGGGGAGAAGCCTGTCCTTTGTATAGCATGAGGGGAGGAGCCTTTCCTGTTTATAACTTGTGAGGGGAGGAGCCTTTCCTTTCTATAGCATGTGAGGGGAAGGGCCGCTCCTGTTTATAGTGTGTGAGGGGAGGGGCCTGTCCTGTTTATAGTAAATAAGGGAAGTACTCTGTCCTGTGTATAGTGTGTGAGGGGAGGAGGCTGTCTTGTCCATAGTGTGTGAAGGGAGGAATATGTGGCGTGTGAGGGGTGGAGCTTGTCCTGTGTGTGTTGTGTTAGGGTCAGAATCTGTGCCATGCAAAGTGTCAGACGGAGTAGCTTGCCTTGTGTATAATGTGTGAGGGGAGAAGTCTGTTCTGTTAATAGAGTGAGATGGGAGCAATTTGTGCTCTGTGTAGCGTGTTAGGGTCGAAGTCTTTGCTCTGCATAGTGTGAGGAGGAGTAGCTTGTCCTGTGTATAATGTGTGAGGGGAGGTGTCTGTGCTGTGCATAGAGGTAGGAGGAGTAACTTGCCCTGTGTATATTGTGTGAGGGGAGGAGTCTGTGCTGTGTATAGTGTCAGAAGAAGTAACTTGTCCTGTGTATAATGTGTGAGGGGAGGAGTGCATAGTGTCAGAAGGAGGAGTAGCTTGTCCTGTGTATAACTTTTGAGGGGAGGAGTCTGTGCTGTACATAGTGCCAAAAGGAGTAGCTTGCCCTGTGTATATTGTGTGAGGGGAGGAGTCTGTCCTGTGAATAGTGGTTGAGTGCACTTTATTTTTCTAGCCATGAAGCTTGTTTAGAGTGCCTCTAAATGGCTAAAGCCATCTCTGCGAGTATGTGGCTGAGACATCCAGAGTGCCGGATTTTGGCTGAGTACAGTATCCCCCTTCTTGCCTTGTGTTAGAAGCCGCTTTGTTGTGCGCAGCACTGTTGCCCCTCCTTATACCATAACCACAGGACGCGTCTATATGACAGTCAGCCCTGAAAAGAGGGGCCGAGTCCTCCTACCTGCAGGTGAGAGTATTTGTGCAGTATCTTTATGACCTGATGTCCTGGTCCCTTTCATCAGATAAACAATTGTTTAGACATCTTATTACTGCACAATGTTTTTTTTTGTTTTGTTTTTTTAAACAAAGTAAAATCTTTATAGAGGCTACAGCATCAGTAACATAATACGCCGTATATTGCTGCTAATGAATCTGATGTTTATAAATCATAGGAACTCCAGAAGGTGACCCAGCACTGTCAAAGTAATTATTTAAGATTTGAAGATAAAGGCAGGATACAGTGTGAAAAAAAGAGGCTAATGCATCACAAATAGCAACGTTTCGGGAGGACACCCTACCTTTGTCAAGCCTGCAATGCCTCCTGTATCATGGGGTGCAACTTGCATTGTGGCTGTTCCCTGTTTATAAATAATAAAAAAATCATACAAGTTTAACCACTCCACATCCAGACCTTTTTCCCCCTTGGACCAGAGCATTTTTTACATTTTATCTATGTCCCTATTTAACCAGCAATAACTTTATCCCTACTTATGACACCTAAATGAAATATGTATAGGTTTTCCAAAGACAAACTAGGCTTTCATTCAAATTATTTTGTTTTCTATGCATTTTAATGGGAAAAAGAGGAAATACATGGAAAAAAACTGTTCTTAGTTTTACCAATTACAGATTAAAAATAAAAAGTGCTAATGTAGATCAAAAACACACATTTTGTTTAGCTATTTCTACCGCTTATAACAAAACTTAGATTATGTTTCTGTCACAGTTTATGGTGAAGATGTTTGATTCTGAAATAATGCTACAGTGTGCATTTTTCACTATGAATTGAAAAAATAAAAATGTTTTTAATGGTAAAAATAAATTATATTGGTTCAGGAAACATATATTCCCTTTCGCCAATTAGTGTTGCATCAGCTAGTGCCAGAAGTGTGCACAGGAGCAAGCCCAATCCTGCACAGCACTGGTTCAGCTCCAAGACGTATTCCTACGTCCTCGTGGCTTAGATGAAGTCACTGATACATAGATATACTGTAGTGGATAAAGAGGTTAACCACTTGCCGACCGCCCACAGCCGATGGGCGGCGGCAAGGGCTGGGCCCAAACGACCGCAATACGCCCATTGGCGGCAGCGGGCGTGGTTATGCGGCGATCACGTCATTCGCGACGCGATCAGCCGCCGGCGATAGGCTCCGCCCCCTCGCGCTGTAACCCACCGGCCGTTCGGAAGCGCCGGCGGGTTACTAGCTGCCCGATCGCCGCTGACACAGTGTATAATAGGCTTTGTAATGTATACAAAGCCTATTATACAGGCTGCCTCCTGCCCTGGTGGTCCCAGTGTCCGAGGGACCACCAGGGCAGGCTGCAGCCACCCTAGTCTGCACCCAAGCACACTGATCTCCCCCCCCCTGCCCCCTGATCACCCACAGCACCCCTCAGACCCCCCCCCTGCCCACCCCCAGACCACTGTTTGCACCCAATCACCCATCAATCACTCCCTGTCACTATCTGTCAACGCTATTTTTTTTTAATTTCCTAAACTGCCCCCTGGGGACTCCCAATCACCTCCCTACCCCTAATATTCTCCCCAGACACCCCCCCCCCGTGTACTGTATGCATCTATCCCCCCTGTAATAACCCACTGATCACCTGTCAAACACCCATCAATCACCCCCTGTCACTGCCACCCATCAATCAGCCCCTAACCTGCCCCTTGCGGGCAGTCTGATCACCCACCCACACCATCCGATCGCCTGCAGACCCGCCGTCAGATCACCTCCCAAGTGCATTGTTTACATCTGTACTCTCCTCTAAACACCCATCAATCACCCATCAATCACACCCTATCACCACCTGTCACTGTTACCCATCAGATTAGACCCTAATCTGCCCCTTGTGGGCACCCAATCACCCAACCACACGCTCAGATTGCCCACAGACCCCCCCCTTATCAATTCGCCAGTGCATTATTTACATCTGTTCTTCCCTGTAATAACCCACTGATCACCTGTCAATCACCTGTCAATCACCTATCAATCACCCGTCAATCACCTATCAATCACCCATCAATCACCCCCTGTCACTGCCACCCATCAATCACACCCCGTCAATGTCACCCATCAATCAGCCCCTAACCTGCCCCGTGCGGGCAATCTGATCACCCACCCACACCATCAGATCGCCTGCAGACCCGCCGTCAGATCACCTCCCAAGTGCATTGTTTACATCTGTTTTCTCCTCTAAACACCCACTAATTACCCATCAATCACCCCCAGTCACCACCTGTCACTGCTACCCATCAGATTAGACCCCTATCTGCCCCTAGGGCACCCAATCACCCGCCCAACACCCTCAGAACGCCCTCAGACCCGAGCCCTGATCACCTCGCCAGTGCATTGCTTGCATCTCTTCCCCATTCTAATCACACCTTGAGACACCCATCAATCAACTCCTGTCACCCCCTAGCACACCTACCCATCAGATCAGGCCCTAATTTGCCCCGTGTGGGCTCCTGATCACTCGGCCAAACCCTCAGACCCCCTTCTGATCACCTCCCTAGTGCATTGATTGCATCTATTTTCCCCTCTAACCACCCCCTGAGACACCCATCAATCACCTCCTGTCACCCCCCTAGCACTCCTATCCATCAGATCAGGCCCAATACAACCTGTCATCTAAAAGGCCACCCTGCTTATGACCGGTTCCACAAAATTCGCCCCCTCATAGACCACCTGTCATCAAAATTTGCAGATGCTTATACCCCTGAACAGTCATTTTGAGACATTTGGTTTCCAGACTACTCACGGTTTTGAGCCCGTAAAATGCCAGGGCGGTATAGGAACCCCACAAGTGACCCCATTTTAGAAAAAAACACCCCAAGGTATTCTGTTAGGTGTATGACGAGTTCATAGAAGATTTTATTTTTTGTCAAAAGTTAGCGGAAATTGATTTTTATTGTTTTTTTCACAAAGTGTCATTTTTCACTAACTTGTGACAAAAAAATAAAATCTTCTGTGAACTCACCATACACCCAACGGAATACCTTGGGGTGTCTTCTTTCTAAAATGGGGTCACTTGTGGGGTTCCTATACTGCCCTGGCATTTTAGGGGCCCTAAACTGTGAGGAGTAGTCTAGAAAACAAATGCCTCAAAATGACCTGTGAATAGGACGCTGGGCCCCTTAGCGCACCTAGGCTGCAAAAAAGTGTCACACATGTGGTATCGCCGTACTCAGGAGAAGTAGTATAATGTGTTTTGGGGTGTATTTTTACACATACCCATGCTGGGTGGGAGAAATCTCTCTGTAAATGGACAATTGTGTGTAAAAAAAAAAAATCAAAAATTTGTCATTTACAGAGATATTTCTCCCACCCAGCATGGGTATATGTAAAAATACACCACAAAACACATTATACTACTTCTTCTGAGCACGGCAGTACCACATGTGTGGCACTTTTTTTGCAGCCTAACTGTGCTAAGAGGCCCAAAGTCCAATGAGTACCTTTAGGATTTCACAGGTCATTTTGAGACATTTGGGTTCTAGACTACTCCTCACGGTTTAGGGCCCCTAAAACGCCAGGGCAGTAGAGGAACCCCACAAGTGACCCCATTTTAGAAAGAAGACACCCCAAGGTATTCTGTTAGGTGTATGACGAGTTCATACAAGATTTTATTTTTTGTCACAAGTTAGCGGAAATTGATTTGTATTGGTTTTTTTTTCCACAAAGTGTCAATTTCTGCTAACTTGTGACAAAAAAAAAATCTTCTATGAACTCACCATACTCCTAACAGAATACCTTGGGGTGTCTTCTTTCTAAAATGGGGTCACTTGTGGGGTTCCTATACTGCCCTGGCATTTTAGGGGCCCTAAACCGTGAGGAGTAGTCTAGAATCCAAATGCCTCAAAATGACCTGAGTTCATAGAAGATTTTATTTTTTGTCACAAGTTAGCGGAAAATGACACTTTGTGAAAAAAAAACAATTAAAATCAATTTCCGCTAACTTGTGACAAAAAATAAAATATTCTATGAACTCACCATACTCCTAACGGAATACCTTGGGGTATCTTTTTTCTAAAATGGGGTCATTAGTGGGGCTCCTATACTGCCCTGGCATTTTAGGGGCCCTAAACCGTGAGGAGTAGTCTTGAACCCAAATGTCACAAAATGACCTGTGAAATCCTAAAGGTACTCATTGGACTTTGGGCCCCTTAGCGCAGTTAGGGTGCAAAAAAGTGCCACACATGTGGTATCGCCGTACTCAGGAGAAGTAGTATAATGTGTTTTGGGGTTTATTTTTCCACATACCCATGCTGAGTGGGAGAAATATCTCTGTAAATGGACAATTGTGTGTAAAAAAAAATAATTGTCATTTACAGAGACATTTCAGAATGGGTATGTGTAAAAATACACCCCAAAACACATTATACTACTTCTCCTGAGTACAGCAATACCACATGTGTGGCACTTTTTTGCAGCCTAACAGCGCTAAGGGGCCCAAAGTCCAATGAGAACCTATAGGCTTTACAGGGGTGCTTACAATTAGGCACCCCCCAAAATGCCAGGACAGTAAACACACCCCACAAATGACCCCATTTTGGAAAGTAGACACTTCAAGGTATTCAGAGAGGAGCATACTGAGTCCGTGGCAGATTTCATGTTTTTTTTGTCGCAAGTTAGAAGAAATGGAAACTTTTTTTTTTTGTCACAAAGTGTCATTTTCCGCTAACTTGTGACAAAAAAATAAAATCTTCTATGAACTCACCATGCCTCTCAGTGAATACTTTGGGATGTCTTCTTTCCAAAATGGGGTCATTGGGGGGGTATTTATACTATCCTGGAATTTTAGCACCTCATGAGACATGACAGGTGGTCAGAAAAGTCAGAGATGCTTCAAAATGGGAAAATTCACTTTTGGCACCATAGTTTGTAGACGCTATAACTTTTACCCAAACCAATAAATATACACTGAATGGATTTTTTTTTATCAAAGACGTAGCAGAATAAATTTGGACAAAAATGTATACAGAAATTTTACTTTATTTGAAAAATGTCAGCACAGAAAGTAAAAAAACAACATTTTTTTGACAAAATTCATGTCTTTTTTGATGAATATAATAAAAACTAAAACTCGCAGCAGCAATCAAATAGCACCAAAAGAAAACTGTATTAGTGACAAGAAAAGGAGGTAAAATTCATTTAGGTGGTAGGTTGAATGACCGAGCAATAAACCGTGAGAGCTGCAGTGGTCTGAATGGAGAAAAAGGGGCGAAAAGACTGTGGTCCTCAAGTGGTTAAACAAGACACACATAGCACGATGTACAACTTTAAAAGACTGATAGGGATATGGAGGCTGATAAGCACTAATTGGGATAAAGTCCTTTGGACTGGAAGGGCAAAAAATCATCCTCAATAGGGTAGTCCACTTCACTCGAATAGAACACTTGATGAGTTAGTAAGGATAGTATGTGTCTCAAGATACCTCAACAGTATTTTGCAGTTCAAAAATCAATTTAAAGTGTACCTGAGATGGTACACTGGCCTTTATTTATACTTAGGGCTGCTCAAATCCAGATCCGGGAGAAACCCGGATAGTTGCTATCCGGATATCTCCCAGTAAACCTGGGCGGGGGGTCAATCTTACTTGTCTGACGTCTTCTTCGTCCGTCTCTAGGCGCCTCCCACGATGCGGTCCACGAGGCGATCACGTGACTACAAACACTTCCTCCTTGCGGGTTGAAGGAGGAAGTGTTTGTAGTCACGTGATGCGCGTGGACCGCATCGTGGGAGGTGCCTAGGGACGGACGAAGAAGACGTCAGACAGGTAAGATTGACCCCCGCCCACCCCGCACTGGTTTACTGGGAGATATCCGGATAGCAACTATCCGGGTATCTCCCGGATCCGGATTTGAGCAGCCCTATTTACACTTACCTGGGGCTACTCCAACCCCATGAGCAGCGGGGCTTCTCCCGCCGTCCTCCTCGGCTTCTCCATCCTGGCGCTATGGCTTCCGGTAATCAGGTCAGTCGCCGCCAGTCGTAGGCTTCTGCGCATTCGCATCTCGGCAGTTTGTGGGCCTATGCCGCTCTCCCGTACCCCGGAGGGTTCTGCACCGTGCATGCAGTAAAGCCCGCGACTGCCCAGATTACCGGGAGTCATAGCGGTACAACAGAGGCGCTGAAGAGGATGGCGAGGGAGGTGACGGTCCTCATGAGGCTGGAGGAAGCCCCAGGTGAGTATAAATAGGGGCTAGTGATCCATCTCAGTTTCACTTTAAATCTTTATTGCACCAAAAAATACAAAAAGTGTTTTCTTTTAAATTGCTTTAAGAAATCCAATCAATCAATCTTCATGAGAATCTTTGGTATGGTCATGTATCATATTCTGGCTTGGAGTAGTGAGCATATATGTCTAGGCCATGACACTAGTTTGTTTCGGACGAGATGTGCCTTTCACCAGGCTTTAGTGTTAAAATAAAATGTTGTCCTCAGACCAAAAAATGAGAACCTGGCTCCATAGTCTTACTAATATTATAAATGCGAAAGTTTGGGTGTTTGTTACTCAATCACGCAACAATGGCTGAACAGATTAGAATGACATTTGGCGCACACATAGTGCAATTACCTGAATTAACATATAGGATACTTTTTACCCTGATAACCAAAAAGTGGGCGGAGATAAATGCAAATTGTACTGGGAAAATGTGCAGCCATTCTTACACTGCTAATGGTAGGGTTCTCAAACTTTGCACAGTTGGTCACTGGGTGACAAAAGCCAATCAAAATTCACCTATTGATTTTCAAGGGGAATATTTAATTGCTGCCATTCTTGCAATGTTAATGGCACAAGCCTCAAACCTGGTACAGTTGGTGATTGGGTGACTGGGGTTCAAATTCAGAACAGGGGGTGGAGCCACAAACAGCCAATCATATTTCATTCATTTCCATGCAAATTATTGATGCCAAAGACCGCAAAGCTCACAAACTAGGTCATTGAGTAATTGTGTGTTAGGGTTAGAAAAAGTGGGGTGGAGTCAACACCAGCCAAATACATACCCAGCAACGCCGGGCCATCAGTTAGTAAAGAATAAATGTTGCAGAGAACTCCTGGTAGCAACATCACGTACTTCTTGGTCGTGCTGGTGGGCTGGTTGGATTGCATCTGGTTGGCTCAGCTGCTTACCATCTTAAATCTTTAACTGCATGTTCACATTCGAAGAAATGTCGCCTTATAGGGGAAACAAATTTCTTCTTTGAACAAGAATTAATGAACACCGAAGTAACATAGGGGTATATAGGAGAAAACGGGAAGAAACCCGTGTGAACGTAAGAAGAATTTTTAGGGCAACATTTCTTTGAATGCGAACATGTAATTAATGATTTAAGATGGCGTGGTCTGGTGAAGGAATAGGTAAGGCATGAAATGTGAAACTATCCCCCTTAGAAGGGAAAGTCTAAGGATAGGTACGTTGAATAGTCTTACCTTGAATGAGAGGAATAAGGACTTTAATCTAAGGTGCTTCTTATGATGCTATTCCGTAATCTCTGACTACAGGACTGGTGTAGTTCGGCTTTAAGATTGTGCCCGCCCCCTGCTTTCCATGTGGGTGTGTGTTTATGTTAATATGTATGGGATAAAATTCATGTCATTTGATGAGTGAATCAGCACTTGACAGAGGCCTGTGTGCCAAAATGTTGTGCTATGTTGTGGCTATGGTATGAATAAAATAAGCTAATACTGCAGAGTCCCTGGTATCTGGCAACCGTGGGAATCACCTGATGACGGATACATGAACTTGAGCAACCGGCCTAAAATGCACCCCCCCCCCCAATACTTACTGACATGCTGACTCGCGTGTACGGATGACAGAAGCCGCTAGGAGCACACTACGTGATTCGGAAAGGCTGCTAGACATCGCTGGAGGCTCAGTAAGTATCTAACAATCCTTATAACCAGCCAAAAGCAAAGCCCCTGTTATCACTGAGGCATATACTGGTTAGTTAAAGTGTAACTGTCAGGCATAAAATCAAAAATCTATTCTATATTTTTATCTGGTAAACCAGTAATGAGGATGCTAACCAGGCAATCCAAAAGTTACGCTATTACTTTTCTTGTTGATAAATGATTATTCCCCAGTTTACCTGATTCTCATTTGGTACATTGCCGCACAAAGGAAGTTGCAGGGCATGCTGGGTTGTCCTTTTATGCTTCTCTACTTCCCCTCAGACTTAAAGGATTCCCGAGGTGACTTGTGACATGATGAGATAGACATGGGGATGAACAGTGCCTAGCACACAAATGACTATGCTATGTTCCTTTTTTTCTTTCTTTGCCTGAAAGAGTTAAATATTAGGTATGTAAGTGGCTGGCTCAGTCCTGACTCAGACAGGAAGTGACTACAATGTGACCCTCACTGATAACAAATTCCAACTATAAAACACTTTCCTAGCAGAAAATGGCTTCTGAGAGCAGGGAAGAGATAAAAAGGTCAATAGTTCATAGATTTTTACTTCAATGAATGTGTCATTGAGCAAAAACAATGAAACAGTTAAAACTTCTAAAGTAGATTTAGGCTGGTTTCACAGTGGGACGTTACAGGCGCACGTTAGAGCAGCCTGTAACGCACCCCACTGCACAGCAATGAAAAATCAATGGGCTGTTCACAGTGCCCACGTTGCGTTACATAGTAATGCTGCGCCACCAGACAACGTACTGCATGCAGTACTTTCTAAACGGCAGAGCCGCGTTAGACTGCTTGCACATGCTCAGTAACGTTGGGGAGGAGCGGAGAGCGGCCAGGCACATGGCTAATTAATATTCACTGCACTCAGTGACGTGCAGTGTTTACTTCCTGGAGCGGCTGCTCTGTGCAGCGATTGGCCGGCGGGACCACGTGATGCCGCATGCGCACAACAGTACGCATCACGGCATCACGGACGCCCGAGTGAGGTGCACAATGCGGCTCACTCTGACGTCCAAAGCAGGGAGCACCAGGCGTTGCGTTAGGGGCACGTTATGCGACCATAACGTCCCCTAAAACGCAACGTCCTGGTGTGAAACCAGCCTTAAACATAAAATAAAACTGTGGAGTATCTTAAAAAGTCATTTTTAAGAGAAGGAAGATAGATACAATCATTTATTTCATTCGTTTATTTTCGCCTCGGGTGTCCTTGATTGGCAGGATCCTCTTTCCCTCCTGTTTTCCCCTCCCAAACTTCTGTTCCTCTCTGGCCAATATTTCTCATGCTAAGACAATGCACTTTCTATAGTGAAGGGTGGGCAATGCATACTCAATCAGGCAGAGGAGAGTAAGAGAGGAAATGACATCAAGATTGGCTTCAAAATAACCACAGTTAAAATGGGAAATGCTAAGAAGGATTTTCTCTTTTTTTACTGTACAAAAATCACTAAAATAAAAACGTGGACAGTGAAATGCATATGCATGTAGAACAAGTATTTATCTACTAATATATATATACTTTTTTTTTCTCTCCTCGTCCTCCAGGACGGCTCCCAACATGAGAGATAGCCAGTTCCTCCCCCTAGGAAACACGCCCAGCACAAGCTTTGCATAAAGCACCCCCGTCCCAAACATCCCTCAGTATTGCTGTGTTTCCCACCCAGGAAACATCCAGTACAGGTTCTTTTGCCTGTGTTACCTGTGCAGGCGGCTGCTCGGAAGGTGCCTCTCCCTTCCACTCCCTGGATGCCTGTGGGGTGAGCTAGTGTCGGGCGGGAAGAAATGTACTGACTCTCCTGCCTTCCGCGCTCGCTAGCGGATTCCTCCGGCGGGGAAGACGCTGGCCGGGAGTTGAGTGTCTTCTGACGCTGGAGGGGGCGGTGGCAGAGGCGTGCGATCGGATTGGTGTGAACTGGAAGTGGGCGTGTACTTCCGGTTCAAAGGGCGCAACGCTGTTTAAGCGTGGCCGCGGCGGTGCGTTCTGCGCCATTACAGTCCAGCCACTCTGACTAACGGAGGACATGGAGCAGGCTACAGGTTCCTCCGCTGATGGCCGCAACAATTCCTCTGACCCAGCGAATCAGGTATGCGATGGTCAGGTGATTTGTTTAGCACTGCGGTGCTCTTATGGGAGGCATTGCTGTTACTCAGTGGGCAGGTTATGCTGGACTTCACTGAGCTTACATGGAGCCTCAAGTATGTTTTTATGACAGGAAGATCTGGGTACATAGGTCTTAAAGTACTTTGTTTGTGTTTGTGCTCTCTTTTAGACTCCTGCCGGAAAGCACAGAGAAAAATCTAAAAGATGCTCAAAATGTGATGCTAAGCTTTCAGCCTCATCCACTAAATCTACTTGTCAGAAATGTAGTGCAAAGGAAAAGACTGACCCATCTGAGATAATGCTACATTTTATGGAATCTATGAGGAAGGAGTTCTCAACCTTTCAGGCTTTCCGCACTGTTATGTCTTCTCGTGCTTTGCCGGTGGTCTCTCCTCAGTCTTCTGGGTCATCTATTATGCCAGGCCAGGGGGTCCAGCCAGCCGTCCCACAGGATACTCTGCAGGCTGGTACCTCCTCACCTGAGCAGATTGAGGTTCAGGGTTACGCCATTACTACCTCTGCGGATGACTCTATTGAAGAGACTGAGGATAAACCAGATTCAGATTCTGTTTCCAAAGCCAAATCAGCAAAGTATTTATTTAGTGCAGAGGAAACGTCAGAGCTTTTAAGAGCCGTTTATGAGGCCGAGGAGATTCCTGAACAGACTCCAGGTTCTTCGGCCAGGGATGGAATCTATCAGGGATTACAGGCTGTTGAAGGTAGATCCTTTCCTGTACACCCTACAATCATTAAAATTATTACGGATCAATGGAGTGATCCAGAAAAAAGATTGTACATTCCCAAGTCCTTCAAACGCAGATTCCCCTTTAAAGAGGAGGACATATCTCGCTGGGCCAAGTGTCCAAAATTGGACGCTGCGCTTTCACAATATTCTAAGGACACAGACTTGTCCTTTGAAGACACAGGAGCATTAAAAGACCCTATGGACAGGAAAGCGGAAACGATGCTTAAAAGAGCCTGGGAGGCCGTCGCATTTGCTTTCAAACCGGCCATAGCCTCTGTCTGTATTGCCAGAAATTTAAATAATTGGCTAGCAAGATTGAGGGATCACCTTATTGCCGGAACCCCTTAATGCTGAGATGCTTGAGTCTTTTCCTGTTATTTCCCGGGCAGTCGCCTTTCTGGCAGACGCTGCTACAGAATTCCTTAGAGCAACGGCTAGGATTTTGGCATTGGTTATTACTACCAGAAGAGCTATATGGCTTAACACCTGGGAGGGGGATGTTAGCTCAAAACAAAAGTTATGTGCCATGAAATTTGAAGGGGACCTTCTATTTGGTAAAAACCTTGAAGAAATTTTGGAAAGATCGTCGGGGAAGGGTAAGAAATTTCCCGATAAAAGAAAGAAAGTACAGCCGAGACAGTCCTTTCGTGGTAGGAAGCCCTTTTTTCAAAGAGACCAAAGGATGCAACTGCAGAAGAGAAAGTGGACGTACCCTTCAGCAAAGGGTAAGTCCTCCTTTATCTTCAACAAAGGCCCCGCTGGAGGGTCTAAAGACGAGAAGTGACATAGTACCAGTGGGGGGAAGACTCCTGTAGCTTGTCGATCAGTGGAGTCAAGTTACCCAAAATCAGTTCATTTTGGACCTGATTGCCACAGGGTACAAAATCAAATTTGCACTGCACCCCCCAGAGAACTTTATTCTAACAGGCTGCCCAAAAGAAGTGGAGAAAGCCTCAGCTTTAAAAACTTCAGTCTTGTCACTTCTCGAGCAGAGAGTGATATCAAGGGTTCCAAAGGAACAGTGGCATCGGGGGTTTTATTCCAGAGTTTTCATGATAAAAAAAACCCTCAGGGAAGTTTCGAATGATTCTCAATTTGAAGGCACTAAATCCATTCATTCTGGTATTAAAGTTCAGGATGGAAACGGTGTACTCGGTTCAAACCCTGATCCCAAAAGATGCCTTTATGGTAACCCTCGATTTAAGAGATGCATATCTCCATGTGCCAATCAACCCCTTTTACCAAAGATTTCTAAGATTTGCGGTTGTTCTGGGGGACTCGATATGTCACTTCCAGTACCAAGCACTTCCATTTGGCATCTCCACGACCCCACGAGTGTTTACCAAAATAATGGCAGAGGTCACTGCTCATCTACATTTGTGCCAGATAAAGATCATTCCCTATCTGGACGATCTGCTTATTCTAGCGGAGTCGAGAGAAAAACTAACGGCAGATCTGAATATGAGTATACAGGTCTTGTCAAACCTGGGTTGGCTCCTCAATATAGAAAAATCAATGTTGATTCCGTCGCAAAGGTGATGTACCTGGGATTTTGGATAGACTCATCACGAGAAATGACCTTTCTCCCAGATGAAAAACAAAACACCATAATTCAGAGGGTGTGCTCCTTTATAAAAAAGGAGAGAGTTTCACTCAGGGAGGCTTTGTCTTTGCTAGGATTGATGACCTCTGTCATCCCAGCGGTGGTGTGGGCCCAGTGTCACACCAGGATTCTGCAGGGTTGGGTGCTGAACCTTTTCAACCACGGCATGACTCCCTTGGACAGTTATTTTCCCCTAACCCGGGAAGTGAAGGACTCACTGGAATGGTGGGAGCACTCATCCAGTCTCAGTCAGGGCAAACTTTGGCACCCTTCCCCACTGACGCGGATATATATGGATGCCAGTCACGGAGGCTGGGGGGCTCATTGCTCCCATTCTCACACACAGGGGTTGTGGGACCAGGGGATGATTGCAAAAACGTCAAACTACAAGGAACTCATGGCGGTAAAGTTGGCACTAGATCATTTCCTTCCGCTGTTGAGGCAAACCCATGTTGTAGTCCTATCAGACAACGTAGTTACAGTCTCTTACATTCAAAAACAAGGGGGTACAAGAACCAGAGAACTCAGGTCTTTGGCAATGGAAATTATGAATTGGGCAGAGGAAAATCTTCTCTCTATAACCTCTGTTAATATACAGTGGTGTGAAAAACTATTTGCCCCCTTCCTGCTTTCTTATTCTTTTGCATGTTTGTCACACTTAAATGTTTCTGCTCATCAAAAACCGTTAACTATTAGTCCAAGATAACATAATTGAACACAAAATGCAGTTTTAAATGATGGTTTTTATTATTGAGTGAGAAAAAAAATTCCAAATCTACATTGCCCTGTGTAAAAAAGTGATTGCCCCCCCTTGTTAAAAAATAACTTAACTGTGGTTTATCACACCTGAGTTCAATTTCTGTAGTCACCCCCAGGCCTGATTACTGCCACACCTGTTTCAATCAAGAAATCACTTAAATAGGAGCTGACACAGAGAAGTAGACCAAAAGCACCTCAAAAGCTAGACATCATGCCAAGATCCAAAGAAATTCAGGAACAAATGAGAACAAAAGTACTGTAATTGAGATCTATCAGTCTGGTAAAGGTCATAAAGCCGTTTCTAAAGCGTTGGGACTCCAGCGAACCACAGTGAGAGCCATTATCCACAAATGGCAAAAACATGGAACAGTGATGAACCTTCCCAGGAGTGGCTGGCCGACCAAAATTACCCCAAGAGCGCAGAGAAAACTCATCCGAGAGGCCACAAAAGATCCCAGGACAACATCTAAAGAACTGCGGGCCTCACTTGCCTCAATTAAGGTTAGTGTTCACGACTCCACCATAAGAAAGAGACTGGGCAAAAACTGCCTGCATGGCAGATATCCAAGGCGCAAACCACTTTTAAGCAAAAAGAACATTAAGGCTTGTCTCAATTTTGCTAAAAAACATCTCAATGATTGCCAAGACTTTGGGGAAAATACCTTGTGGACCGACGAGACAAAAGTTGAACTTTTTGGAAGGTGCGTGTCCCGTTACATCTGGCATAGAAGTAACACAGCATTTCAGCAAAAGAACATCATACTAATAGTAAAATATGGTGGTGGTAGTGTGATAGTCTGGGGTTGTTTTGCTGCTTCAGGACCTGGAAGGCTTGCTGTGATAGATGGAACCATGAATTCTACTGTCTACCAAAAAATCCTGAAGGAGAATGTCCGGCCATCTGTTCGTCAACTCAAGCTGAAGCGATCTTGGGTGCTGCAGCAGGACAATGACCCAAAAAACACCAGCAAATCCACCTCTGAATGGCTGAAGAAAAACAAAATGAAGACTTTGGAGTGGCCTAGTCAAAGTCCTGACCTGAATCCTATTGAGATGTTGTGGCATGAACTTATAAAGGTGGTTCATGCTAGAAAACCCTCAAATAAAGCTGAATTACAACAATTCTGCAAAGATGAGTGGGCCAAAATTCCTCCAGAGCGCTGTAAAAGACTCGTTGCAAGTTATCGCAAACGCTTGATTGCAGTTATTGCTGCTAAGGGTGGCCCAACCAGTTATTAGGTTCAGGGGGCAATTTCTTTTTCACACAGGGCCATGTAGGTTTTGAGGTTTTTTTCTCACTAAATAATAAAAAACATCAGTTAAAACTACATTTTGTGTTCAATTATGTTATCATGGACTAATAGTTAACGTTTTTTGATGAGCAGGAACATTTAAGTGTGACAAACCTGCAAAAGAATAAGACCACACCACTGTAAAAGGCTCGCAAAATTTTTTGGCAGACCAACTAAGTCGACCTCGACTGGTGGAAGCAGAGTGGTCCCTAAACGAAGAAGTCTATCAGGACATCTCAAACATGTGAGGTTCCCCCGGGGTAGACCTATTTGCATCCCCCCTCAATGCGAAAACAGAAATATTTTTTTCTCTCGATCCATCCTCCCCTCTGGAGAGATTGGATGCCCTGGCAGTACAGTGGCCGGAGGAACTGTTATATGCATTCCCTCCTTTTCCCCTGATTGCTCGGGTTCTGTCGAAGGTGACGGCGGAAGCAGCCCAGGTGATCTTCATAGCACCGTTCTGGCCTAGCCAAATATGGTTCCCCGATCTTTGCCGTCTGGCAACCCAGGGTCCATGGTTCCTTCCCCTGAGGAAGGACTTGCTACTGCAAAAAGGAGAATTTCATCCAAGCCCGGGGAAGTTTTCCCTGGCAGCTTGGTTCCTGAATGGAAATCCTTAAAAGCTAGGGGGTTTTCAGACCGTGTAATTTCTACCATGGTGAAGTGCAGGAAACTCACCAGAAAGATTTACTGTAAATTTTGGAAAGTTTTTTTGTTCCTGGAAGTTAAAAAAGGGAATCATAGGAAATGATATCCCAATTATTCTTGATTTTCTTTAGGAGGGGGTGGATTTAGGACTGGCCCCTAGTACATTACAGGCTCAGGTGGTTGCCCTTTCTTTTTTTTTGGATGTTCGATTGGCCAAGGAACAGGCCATTATTGATTTTTTTGAAGGCGGTCACGAGGTCCAGACCCTTGCCGTCGAATCTGGTTCCCCCATGAGATCTAAATTTAGTTTTGAAATCCCTCATTAAAGATCCATATGAACCTTTGGATAAAGCTACTCTAAGGGCTCTGACGTTTAAGACTTCATTTTTAGTATCAGTGACTTCAGCACGTAGAGTTGGGGACATTCAAGCGCTATCTGTGAAAGACCCGTTTATGCAGATTTTCCCAGATAGGATAGTCTTCAGGACAGATCCAGCGTATCTCCCCAAGGTTAGTTCTACTTTCCACAGATCCCAAGAGATTATTATACCATCCTTTTGTGATCCTCCCTCAAATAACAGAGAAGCAGAATGGCATAGACTTGATGTCAGGAGGGCAGTTCTGGCATATCTCGAAGCTACCTCTCCCTTTAGGAGATCAAATCATCTTTTTGTATCTTTCTCAGGAGCAAAAAAGGGGTCAAAGGTATCCAAGGACACGATAGCCAGATGGCTTAGGGAAGTTCCTCCACAAAAGGTTAAGGCTCACTCAGTTAGATCACTAGCAACCTCATGGGCTGAAAGATCTGGTGCATCACTTGAGAAAATTTGCAAGGCGGCCATCTGGAAAAAACACCACACGTTTGTCAAGCACTACAGGGTGGATCTCCTCTCTAGCCAGGACTTATCATTCGGAAGGGAGGTGTTACAGAACATTATCCCTCCCTAAGGTAAATTGGGGTCCTCGTTGGTCTCTCATGTTGGGAGCCGTCCTGGAGGACGAGGAGAGAACTACGGTTAGAACTTACCGGTAGCGGTATTTCTACGAGTCCTCCAGGACGGCTACCTTAGTTCCCTCCCTATTTGGGTGAAATAAAATGTTTGCCTAAGTAGAGGATGGAATGTTATTTGTCTCTGTTCCTGGATCCGGTCTACTCTGCTAAATACTGAGGGATGTTTGGGACGGGGGTGCTTTATGCAAAGCTTGTGCTGGGCGTGTTTCCTAGGGGGAGGAACTGGCTATCTCTCATGTTGGGAGTCGTTCTGGAGGACTCGTAGAAATACCGCTACCGGTAAGTTCTAACTGTAGTTTTCTGAGATAGTATGGCTGACAGCTCCTCTTTAAGACTTCTGGTTGCCTGAGTTCCGGATAACAGGGACTTTGCTGTACTGTATTGCAAAATCCAGGTGGAGACCCAGTCCTTTCTTTCCCTTTGCTGTTGTACATTTTGCACCATTAGGGATCTGGGAGCTGGCTGGTTGACTCCCTGGTCCTCAAATCACTATTTCAGCAGATTTAACAATCTGTCAACGTTATTGAAGCAGACTGCCCCCCCCCCTTTCCCCATTGCGGCAGATATTCCCTGCAGAGGACTAAACTCAGAGCTGGGCAAATCCCAAAGCCAGATGTGTCTTGGTGGCACAAGGGTGTCAGTATTATAATAGAGCTGTGGTTTAATGTTTTGTTTATTCACTACATGCCTGTCTACCTGTGTACTACTTATTTTTATTTTTTTAGGGTGTTAATGGTGTTCTGGAAAGTCCAACGGGCACAGGGAAAACACTATGCCTGCTCTGTGCGGCTCTGGCTTGGCGGCAGCATTTTAAGGACAACATCACAGCGCGTAAAATCAAAGAACGCATGAATGGGGCGGAGCTTTTCCCAGACAGGCCTGCTGCAGAATGGGGGAGTGGAGATGCCACCGGGCAGGGCACAGGTAAAATCTCAACACGGCTTTTCCCCTGGTAACTATATGCAGTTTTTTCTCATTTTAAACATGACTAATATATATATTTTTTAACAATATCTAATATTTATATCTAATTATAATAATGTACAAGGCTTAACTGCTTCCGGATCGTGCTGATTGAAATCTACGCCCTGTTTTGCACCTGTTATCTCTGCCAGGGCGTAGATATCAATCTTCCCCCGCTGCATGCTCCCACCGATCTCGCCGCTGCAGCCCCCTCGCTTTGCTGTCGGTATGAAGGCAGAGCCGGTCAGGAGCCGATTTCATCGGCTCCTGACTCCGTAATCAATGTGAACCAATCACAATGACTCACATTGATGACAAGGGCCAATGAAATCGCCTCCTGACCGGCTCACAGAGCTCAGCTGTCATATGGATAGCAGAAGAAGGAGGCTACAGCGACAGGACATCGGTTGATGTCGGTAAGCACTGTTTTTTTAAACCAGCAGTCTCTGCTTCTTAACCCTTTGGGGACCAGCTGCCTAAGCCCCCTAATGGACTTGGCCATTTTACATGCGCCAAGGGGGGGGGGGGGGGGGGGCGCATCTGGGTGGGTCAGGCACCCGGATCCCCAGTTTGGCTGGGTAAATATGGTGTCCCCTGTGTAGCCAGGTGTTCCCCGTATAGCCTGCAGCCTTTACTTACCTCCCAGGCTCCAGCGACGAGCAGCTGTAGACTACTCCGCTCTCGCCGGCATCCTCGCTCGCACTGATGTTAAGTTCCAGGTCACGGCTTCATGACGTCATAACCGGGACCCGACTTACGTCAGATCGAGCGGAGATGCCGGCCCAATCGCCGGGGGATCGTCAGGAAGGTGAGTGGATCCTCTTCTTCCCCTCCTACCGCCGCAGCTCTTACAGTGATCACTACGATCTGCCGATCGTAGTGATCACGTGATCAGGAGCCATACGCGATGGTTCCTGATCGCTGAAGGAAAATGTCAGCTCTCATATGTCAGCTTAACCTCCCCTTTCGGGTGCGCATGATCGCGTCGGGAGCGGAAACGGCAGGCGGCATAAATCCTACGCCGCATCAGCCTAGGTAGCCACAAGTGTGGTGTAGGATTTACATGCGGCGTCGTAAAGTGAACCTTAACCCGGGCAAATAAAAAAAAGTTTCACTTACCCGGGGCTTCTCCAAGCCCCCTGCAGCCGTCTTGTGCTCTCGGCGCTTCCCGAGGGTCCTCCGGTCCACGCTGCGGGTTAATTTGGTTTTCGGCTGAGTGGGAGTCTGCCCCCGGCCACGCGTATTCTTCTCTGCCTTGCCGCCGCCAAGTGCGTTCCTCCGCCGTGTGGTGGGGGAAAACGAAAGTAACCCGCAGCGGGGACTGGAGGACACTCGGGAAGCGGAGAGGGTACAAGACGGCAGCAGGGGGCAAATGAAACATTTTTATCTGCCAGGGTTAAGGTTCATTTTAAAGAGACTATAACAAAATTTTCAGCCTTCATTCTTCTATCTTATAAGTTCCTATACCTGTTCTAATGTGGTCTGTCTTACTGCAGCCTTTCCTAGTTGCACAGTGGCTGTATTATCTCTGTTATATAATCTAATCTTCTTTCCTCTGATGGCTTTGTCGGGCTCAGGCACTCAGGCAGGAATGTGCTGCTTTGCTTGTGATAGGATAGAAGCTCTACACACCCTCTCCACGCATTCTGCAGGCTCTGTGTGAGTCACAGACTGAGCTCCTCTCAGCCTATCACAAGCTGGTTAGCAGCTATGTCTTTTGTTTGTAAACACTGCCTAAAACTGGCAATTACAAGCCAGGATTGCATCAGGGAGTGGCAAAAACGGCACAGAGGGGCCCAGGAGAACATAACAAATAGAATGGTATGCTTTTTATTATAAGAATTTTAGAGTACAGATTCTCTTTAAGGACCAGAGACTGCTGGCATGGAAGGGGTTAAAAATCTAATCTTGTCTTGGCTTTTGTCAGATTGTTTTGTAATTAAGTATTTGAAGAGGCAAACAATGCAGAGAAGCTTCCTCTGTATCCCGGGAGGAGGCAGATAACTTTCTCTGCTTTTTCTGCACTGCAAATACTCAATTACGGTACAAGGCATCTGATAATTTGTCTGGCAACCTAACAATGTTATTAGTTAGCTTCAGTGAACTGGAACTTTGAGTGATGAACCCTTCAAGGGACTTTATACTAATGGCTGGATAGTGTACAGGTTAAAGAGAACCTGAGGTTTGGACAAACTAAGAAAAAAAACCCGCCGGCCTGCATTCCCTCACTTTCGGTTTCATGACCCCTGGGGTAACGGTGCTGGAAGAAGCTGCTCTCACACAGCAGCGTGCAGGGGCGTGGCCAGGAAGAGACACTGCCCAATGTCAGCTGGGGAAAGCCTGCAGGAACGTCTATAGTGAGTGTTTAAGCAGGGAATACCTCTCTTCTCCCTTAAGGCCTCGTTCACATCTATGCAGCGCAGGTGGCAATGCGATTGGAACGCAATGATTACGATCGCACACCATTTGTGCCTCTACTCGCTGCGCTGCTGATCCCATCCACTGACAGTGAATGGGTCAGCTCTGTATTTGCGGGCAGAATGCATGCAGCAGTACAGAAGTGCTTCATATCGCATCGTACTGCTGTGGTGCAGCGCAGTTCTTTGATGTGAATGGCAGAACGGCTCTCTATGCCCTTCTGCCATTCTCGCGTGTGACACGTTATACACGCTTCCAAATGCGCACGGAAGTGCGTATGATGTGAACGAGTCCTTACCCTCCGGAATAGCAACAATTATTGATGCCAATTTCGGGGGGGGGGGGGGGGGGTGGAGTTATAGCACGGCGGCGGTTGGGACACAGAGGCATGTCCTGCAGCAGGGAGCATGCCCCCCCCCCCCCCCCCCCCGCTGGCCAAGCGTAGCTTTTTCCGCATTCCCGACTGCAATTAGCGCTATTGCGGGCTGCAACGTGTACAAAAATACATGTTGCCACATATCTATGCGTTTCGTATTTTTGTACGCGTTGCGGTCCGCGATGGCGCTAATTACAGTCGGGAATGCGGAAAAAGGTACGCGTGGCCAGTCCTGACGGGCCTATCGGCAAAAACCTAACTAGCTGGCAGCAGGGGACCAGAGGATTAGTGAGTGACTGCGAGGGCACAGGACTGCTGCAGGGGGCTGGTAGAAGCCCCAGGTGAGTAAAACTCATTTTTTTTTCTGGCTTAAGTGTCCCTTTAAAGGCTCCGCCTCTGACACAGGAGACTTGGGTTCGAATCTTGGCTCTATCTGTTCAGTAAGCCAGCACCTGTTCAGTTAAGAGACATTGGGCAAAACTCCCCAACACTGCTACAGCCTACTGAGCACGCCCTGTTGGCGCTTTGAGTCCGCCAGAAAAAAGGCGTGAGATAAACGTTCTGTGTCTTGTCTTTTCTCCTAGTGTTATGCTGTGTTTAATATTTTAGAGCAGAGATTTCTCCTAGTGTTAGCTATGTTTAATATTTTAGAGCAGAGATTCAATTTTGAGTTTCATACCAGTTTCACAGCTGCCACCAGACTGGAAATTGCTTTCTAAGTCTATTAACATTCAAACGCATTTAAAAGCAGTATGAACCACCATCAGCATTGTTCAGACTCTAATAACCACGTTATCCCATTGGCTGAAGGGCTCAAATGCTGCTCCCACAGCGCAACTGTGCTTTTGCAGAATTGTAGGACTTTTATAAACACCCTATTTGCGCTAAACGTGCACAAATATGACATTTATAAATGTCTACTTTGCAGGAAGTGGTTAATAGAGTCCGACAAATGCTTATTATCTTAGGCCTCATTTACACTTAGGGCCCTTTTCCACCTGCAATCGCTAGCGTTCATGCTGAACGCTAGCGATTGCTGAATCGCAAAACCGGCGATTCCCCCGACGTTTGCGGCCGCGATTTTGCTATGCTATGCACTGCATAGCAAAATCGCGGCAATTATCGCTCCGCTTCGCGTTCCCGACAAAAGCGAATCGCGGTAGTGGAAATGACCTACCGCGATTCCTATGTTAAAAAGCAAACCGTTGCGATTGTAAAATCGCTAGCGGTTTGCGGTTTTGCGATTCAGCCAGCGCAAACGCGCTGGTGGAAAAGGGCCCTTAGTGCGCTTCTGTTCACTTTTTATCTGCACATCAATGTTACAGATTGATACACGTTGCTGAAAAATGGACAGAAGCGCACTAGTGTGAATGAAGCTACTATTTTTCTTGTAAGTTAGCCAATAAAGGTCTCCTCCTGATCAAAACTTCCTGTTTCTAAATGATAGTGAGACTACAAAGACTCCAGCATGTGTATCATTAACTGTAGAAAAAAATAAATGTGCATTAATAAGCTGTACACTTGCTGTAGATACATTTGTAGCAGTTTGTAAGCAATGACGTAACCCGGAAGCACTGTTTTTTTTTTTTTTTTTTTTTTTCCATAGCATATTACAGTGATATTCCGAAGATTGTCTACGCCTCCAGAACACACTCCCAGCTGACGCAGGTTATAAGTGAACTCAAACACACGTCTTACAGGTAATTTCACTTTATATTCTATGATTTTGCGAGCTGAGCTGGAGATGAGTGAGATAATGTTACCTCTGGAAAGTATTATTTTAGAAGTGTTTTTTTTTTTTTTTCAGGCCCCTTCTACACTTGCGCTCTGCGTCACTCTGCAGTACCCTTCCCTGCCGCAAGTACCATGCAAGTGCACAGTTCACACGTTGCAAATTAGTGCACCGGAAGTATCCAAACTGCCGCAATGCTGACGCAAATGTTGCAGCGTGTTACCGCATGATCTGTGTCTACCGCATGGATTATGCAGCAATGCAAGTCAATGGGCGACTCAGAAAGTGTGCACAATAGGAGCTCATGTGCGGACCAACAGGAGGATTCCCAGTGACGCACTTCCTGCCCAGCAGGAAATACATCACTAGCCGGGGTGCAGCGCTATGCATATGATCCTGTCTCCCCACCATGGTGCATGGGTGATAAGAAGCCTCATTCCTGCGGTGCGATCACCTCAATTGATAGGTGTGCAACCGGCCTTAAAGGACAACTATAACGAGAGGGATACGGGGGCCGCCGTATTTAATGCCTTTTAAACAATACCAGTTGCCTGGCTATCCTGCTGATCCTCTGCATCTAATACTTTTAGCCATAGACCCTGAACAATCATGCAGCAGATCAGATGTTTCTGACATTATTGTCAGATCTGAGAAGACTAGCTGCATGCTTGTTTCTGGTGTGATTCAGACACTACTGCAGCCACATAGATCAGCAGGGCTGCCAGGCAACTGGTATTTTTTAACCATTTAAGCTTCCTGGACGTAGCAGCTACGTATTTCCCGCCACATAAGATGCACTTTTTGTCCTCCCAAAAATGGGGGAAAAAAGTCCTTGCGTCTTATATGGCAAAGGCAGGAAACCTTACGAACGTCCACCGATATTAACCACCGTCATTAGGGATTCCCTGCCTGTGTGCCACATGTGGGTGACAGGAAGACACATGGGGGTGACAGGAGGACACTTGGACACATGGGAGTGACAGGAGGACACATGGGAGTGACAGGAGGACACATGGGAGTGACAGGAGGACACATGGGAGTGACAGGAGGACACATGGGAGTGACAGGAGGACACATGGGAGTGACAGGAGGACACATGGGAGTGACAGGACGACACATGGGAGTGACAGGAGGACACATGGGAGTGACAGGAGGACACATGGGAGTGACAGGAGGACACATGGGAGTGACAGGAGGACACATGGGAGTGAGAGGAGACACATGGGAGTGAGAGGAGACACATGGGAGTGACAGGAGGACACATGGGAGTGACAGGAGGACTCATGGGAGTGACAGGAGGACTCATGGGAGTGACAGGAGGACACATGGGGGTGACAGGAGGACACTTGGACACATGGGGGTGACAGGAGGACACTTGGACACATGGGGGTGACAGGAGGACACTTGGACACATGGGGGTGACAGGAGGACACTTGGACACATGGGGGTGACAGGAGGACACTTGGACACATGGGGGTGACAGGAGGACACTTGGACACATGGGGGTGACAGGAGGACACTTGGACACATGGGGGTGACAGGAGGACACTTGAGGACACATGGGAGTGACAGGAGGACACATGGGAGTGACAGGAGGACACATGGCAGTGACAGGAGGACACATGGCAGTGACAGGAGGACACGTGGCAGTGACAGGAGGACACGTGGCAGTGACAGGAGGACACGTGGCAGTGACAGGAGGACACGTGGGAGTGACAGGAGGACACGTGGGAGTGACAGGAGGACACGTGGGAGTGACAGGAGGACACGTGGGAGTGACAGGAGGACACGTGGGAGTGACAGGAGGACACGTGGCAGTGACAGGAGGACACGTGGGAGTGACAGGAGGACACATGGGAGTGACAGGAGGACACATGGGAGTGACAGGAGGACACATGGGAGTGACAGGAGGACACATGGGAGTGACAGGAGGACACATGGGAGTGACAGGAGGACACATGGGAGTGACAGGAGGACACATGGGAGTGACAGGAGGACACATGGGAGTGACAGGAGGACACATGGGAGTGACAGGAGGACACATGGGAGTGACAGGAGGACTCATGGGAGTGACAGGAGGACACATGGGGGTGACAGGAGGACACTTGGACACATGGGGGTGACAGGAGGACACTTGGACACATGGGGGTGACAGGAGGACACTTGGACACATGGGGGTGACAGGAGGACACTTGGACACATGGGGGTGACAGGAGGACACTTAAGGACACATGGGAGTGACAGGAGGACACATGGGAGTGACAGGAGGACACATGAAAGTGACAGGAGGACACATGAAAGTGACAGGAGGACACATGAAAGTGACAGGAGGACACATGGGAGTGACAGGAGGACACGTGGGAGTGACAGGAGGACACGTGGGAGTGACAGGAGGACACGTGGGAGTGACAGGAGGACACGTGGGAGTGACCGGAGGACACATGGGAGTGACAGGAGGACACATGGGAGTGACAGGAGGACACATGGGAGTGACAGGAGGACACATGGGAGTGACAGGAGGACACATGGCGGTGACAGGAGGACACATGGCGGTGACAGGAGGACACATGGCGGTGACAGGAGGACACATGGCGGTGACAGGAGGACACATGGCGGTGACAGGAGGACACATGGCGGTGACAGGAGGACACATGGCGGTGACAGGAGGACACATGGCGGTGACAGGAGGACACATGGGGGTGACAGGAGGACACTTGGACACATGGGGTGACAGGAGGACACTTGGGGGTTGACAGGAGGACACTTGGGGGCGACAGGAGGACACTTGGGGGTGACAGGAGGTCATTTGGGGGCTACAGGAGGACACTTGGGGCTACAGGAGGAGACATGGGGGTGACAGGGGGACACTTGGGAGTGACAGGAGGACACTTGGGAGTGACAGGAGGACACTTGGGAGTGACAGGAGGACACTTGGGAGTGACAGGAGGACACTTGGACACATGGGGGTGACAGGAGGACACTTGGGGGTTGACAGGAGGACACTTGGGGGTGACAGGAGGACCCTTGGGGGCGACAGGAGGGCACTTGGGGGCGACAGGAGGTCATATGGGGGCTACAGGAGGACACTTGGGGATACAGGAGGAGACATGGGGGTGACAGGAGGAAACTTGGGGGTGACAGGAGGAAACTTGGGGGTGACAGGAGGACACTTGGGAGTGACAGGAGGACACTTGGGGGTTGACAGGAGGACACTTGGGGGCGACAGGAGGACACTTGGGGGCGACAGGAGGACACTTGGGGTCGACAGGTCATTTGGGGGCTACAGGAGGACACTTGGGGATACAGGAGGAGACATGGGGGACACAGTATGACACCATTTGAGGAGGTCATGTAGAAGACGCTCCTGAAATATGGATGCACCAGGTTTAGTTTATATTTTTTTTCCCTGGTTTTTGCCCTCTAAACCTGGGTGCGTCTTATACGGCGAAAAATACGGTACCTCTTGGAATTAGTTGCTTTGTGTGAATAATGTGTCTATGTACGTTTTAGCCTTTATAAGGGACCCATGCATTAAAAAATGCTGATAAGGGAAGTTGAAGGTGTTGCCTGTAAAGTCAGCAGTTACCCGATCAGAATGGGGGAAAGGATACTTCCGCTTTTATTAAAAAGTTTGATGGTATTTTTGTTCCTTTCTTTAGACCCAGAGTCAGTGTGCTGGGCTCAAGGGAGCAGCTGTGCATCCACCCAGAGGTCAAGAAGCAGGAGAGCAATCACGTCAAGGTTAGGAGGACATCATTCAATCTTATTTTTTTATTGTTTTCCAAACAGCAGGACTAGTTGGTACAAGAACCCAGAAGTGCAGCCCTCTTGAAAAAGTTGTCCGTTAAAAAAAAATTTATGAAAATATATTGGTGCTACACAAATAATTTTGTACAGTTTTTACAATTTCCTGACCTGACCATTTCTTTTCAATCTTGGTGTCTGTACTTTTTTTTTCTTTGCAGTACACACTGCCCACATTTTTTCCTCTTTGTGCATGCATTAACCCCCTTGGCGGTATGAAAAATACCGCCAGGGGGCAGCGCAGCAGTTTTTTTTTATTTTATTTTTTTTAAATCATGTAGCGAGCCGAGGGCTCGCTACATGATAGCCGCTGCTCAGCGGCATCCCCCCGCCCGCTTCGATCGCCTTCGGCGATCTCCGATCAGGAAATCCCGTTCAAAGAACGGGATTTCCTGGGAAGCTTCCCCCGTCGCCATGACGACGGGGCGGGATGACGTCACCGACGTTAGCGACGTCGGGACGTCATTGGGACTCCGGATCCAACCCTCGGCGCTGCCTGGCACTGATTGGCCAGGCAGCACACAGGGTCTGGGGGGGGGGGGGGGCGCGCGCCGCACCGGATAGCGGCGATCGGGCGCGCGGCGGCGGCGATCGGGGTGCTGGCGCAGCTAGCAAAGTGCTAGCTGCGTCCAGCAAAAAAAAATTATTTACATCGGCCCAGCAGGGCCTGAGCGGCACCCTCCGGCGGCTTACCCCGTGTCACACACGGGGTTACCGCTAAGGAGGTTAAGAACAGATAATTGCTTCTCATGGTCTACAACTGCAGCAACTTGTAATAAATCTTTGTTGGTTGCTATGGGCAACAACACTACACCTTCGTTCGGCACCATATCACAGGAAGTGTGATAAC
Source organism: Hyperolius riggenbachi (assembly GCF_040937935.1). Lineage (NCBI taxonomy): Eukaryota > Metazoa > Chordata > Amphibia > Anura > Hyperoliidae > Hyperolius > Hyperolius riggenbachi. The sequence continues at coordinate 170,731,624 of NC_090657.1, forward strand.
TCGACTCTCATCACAGCAACAGCATAGGAGATAGAACTTCTTAGACGTCGTCAAAGTTTCAGGCGTTTATTCAGTAAACAGATATACAGATGCTTATCTCTACATGTTTGTTACACCTCAGCGAAGCAATTGGTCTGTAGTAAGTCCTCTTTGCGTTACAGGCTTTTGGTCCATTCCTTTTATATGGCAAACAGGCTTTCTCTTATGTTACATCTTTACTACATTGCACTTAGGCCTATATACAGCATACAGTTAGATAAGATGACAAGACATTACAAAAAGAGTAGAAAGTGGAAGTAATCAGCCAGAAGTCAGAAGTAGCAGCCCCCCGGGAGCTCGTTAGCTCTTCTTAAACTAAACTCTAAAGAGGTAAATGTGACATCATCTGAGCAGGGACGGATCACTAACTCATCGCCTGCTATTGGCTGATAAGAACCTGTGATATCATGACAATCACAGTCTTTACTGCGCATGCCCTGGAAAATTCCATGTTCCAGTGACATGTCCCTTAATCTGAGACGGACCTTTGTTTACCTTTAGGAAATATGAAAACACTCCATGTTTACAGGAACAGACTGCCTCTCTGTCTGACCATGGTGGCTAGATAAGCCCTCTGGCCTTGTATAGGCAGAAACACACTGTTCTGCAGTGATTCTAGAAATCCTCTTTAAAGGTATACGGAGCAAATCAAGTCTTTTAACTAACCTCAGTTAAAGTAACAGGCCTACGAATTCAAGCATATAATACTTAAATTTTAACACAAACTGAGTATCTGGCAAGCAACAATAAGCTAAATGTTTTTTTTCTACTATTAAAAATTATTATTATTTTTATTGATTTATAAAGCACCAACATATTCTGTGGCGCTGTACAGGGTATGATAACCAGCATGGCGTACATAATGATACAATGCAGTATATTGGTTGTGCTCTCAGAAGCTTACACATTTGCAGATGTGTAAAGTTCGTTAAAGTATGCCCCTTCCAGGGTTTCACTCACAAGATCCTTTGGTCTTACAGACCTATATGCGCCCAACCTTCCCACCCCATCGCCTCTCTGGCAAGTCTCCTGGGGTTGCTCCGTCAGCCTGATGTATCCGACCTCAGTTCCCTTTAAAGAGAACCCGAGGTGGGTTTGAAGAATATTATCTGCATACAGAGGCTGGATCTGCCTATACAGCCCAGCCTCTGTTGCTATCCCAAACCCCCCTAAGGTCCCCCTGCACTCTGCAATCCCTCATAAATCACAGCCACGCTGCTGACAAACAGCTTGTCAGAGCTGGCTGTGTTTATCTCTATAGTGTCAGTCTGCTGCTCTCCCCGCCTCCTGCAGAACTCCAGTCCCCGCCTGCATCCCTTCCCTCCCTGCTGATTGGAGGGAAGAGACGGGGGCAGGGACCGGAGCTATGCAGGAGGCGTGGGAGCAGCTGAGACTGACACTACAGATGTAAACACAGCCTCCCAGCACGGCTGTGATTTATGAGGGATTGCAGAGTGCAGGGGGACCTTAGTGGGGTTTGGGATAGCAATAGAGGCTGGGCTGTATAGGCAGATCCAGCCTCTGTATGAAGATAACCTTCTTTAAACACACCTCGGGTTCTCTTTAAACGACTCCACGGCATAAAACAGAAATAAAATAGAAGGAGCAGCCTCCCAACATTGTAACTCCGTTTTATTCAGTAAAAAGTACTGGGCGGTACTAGCATAAAAATACAGGCTTACAGTGTACATACAGTATACATAGAAAGATTCAGCTCCTGGGTGGCTGCTGACACTGATTGGGCTTCTGCCCTTGCTTAGAACGCTGCTACAGTGCACCATCAAAAATGTGGCTTGGTCCACACCGATACTTCCACTTTGCGCATGCGTCTACCCGTACTCCGTCACGTGTCCATGCGTATTTCATCACGTGTCTATGCGTATCACGTCATCTTCCCCACGTGTTTTGTCGCTAGGCAACTCATTAGGGGCTATACCCTCCTTACATTTCCCGAGCTGTCAGCCAGGAAATGACTCCTCCCTTACATACTGACATCACTATATAGACCTGACTCTTTGCATTAGCCGCCAAAGTGCATACAAAAAGTATTTGCATGTAAATTAGTCGAGAACCATACCTAAATGGATACGAATACAGTGGAATGCAAAAGTTTGGGCAATCTTGTTAATCATCATGATTTTCCTGTATAAATCGTTGGTTGTTACGATAAAAAAATGTTATGATAAATATCTTATAGGAGACACACAAAGGGATATTTGAGAAGTGAAATTAAAGTGAACTTCCAGACTAAAAATCTACTCAGCAGCACTGAGCGTGAATGGGTTGGCCCTAGAGCTGCGCAGCCGCACTCGCGGCTATGCGGACTGCGCAGCCGTGTCCAGATCAAGCGGCCACTTTAGGAGAGGCAGGAGAGCCCTACCCGGGCCGTGGGGTCGGGAGCCGGCCCAGGGGGCTAATGAGCGGGGGTCCCGGCGGATCGCCGCGGACGGCGTCCTCCGTGCCTTAAAAGATGATGCAGGTAATTAACTGCTTTTGGTCATTTGGCCTCGGAAGTCCTTTAACAGTTTCACAGCATCAGAACTTTGTTTTTCTTACCCAAGCCTCATTTTTATCTGCACAGAAGAAAACTGCCCGGGCATTTTTCCCCTGATGCTGTGCAAAGCATGATGGGATTTCTGATGTTGTTGTTCTCCTGCTGTTTTGGTGAAATTTTTTAATTTGAGATTTGAAGTCTATCGCACACAGCTGCCTTTCCCTCCTCTTTTAATTTTCTCTGAAGAGTAGCAACATGGGGGTCTGAAAACAACTCTCAGATGTCCTGAAGACAAAGATTGTTCACCATCATGGTTTTGGGGAAAGATACAGAAAGCTGTCTCAGAGATTTCAGCTGTCTGTTTCCACAGTTAGCAACATATTGAGGAAATGGAAGACCACAGGCTCAGTTCAAGTTAAGGCTCGAAGTGGCAGACCAAGAAAAATCTAGACTAGACGAATGGTGAGAACAGTCACTCAACCCACAGACCAGCACCAAAGACCTACAACATCATCTTGCTGCAGATGGAGTCACTGTGCATCGTTCCACCATTCCACGACTTTACACAAGGAGATGCTGTATGCGAGAGTGATGCAGAGCAAGCCTTTTCTCTGCCCACAGCACAAACCGAGCCGCTTGCGGTATGCTAAAACACATTTGGACAAGCCAGCTTAATTTTGGAATAAGGTGCTGAGGACTGATGAAACTAAAATTTTGTTATTTGGGCATAACAAAGGGTGTTATGCATGGAGGAAAAAGAATAAAGCATTCCAAGAAAAAACACCTGCTACCTACAGTAAAATATGGTGGTGGTTCCATCATGCTGTGGGGCTGTGTGGCCAGTGCAGGGACTGGGAATCTTGTCAAAGTTGAGGAACGCATGGATTCTACTCAGTATCAGTAGATTCCGGAGACCAATGTCCAGGAATCAGTGACAAAGCTGAAGCTGCACCGGGGCCGGATCTTTCAACAAGACAACGACCCTAAACACTGCTCACAATCCACTAAGGCATTCATGCAGAGGAACAAGTTCAACATTCTGGAATGGCCATCTCCGTCCCCAGACCTGAATATAATTGAAAATCTGTGGTGTGGGTTAAAGAGAACTGTCCATGCTCGGAAGCCATCAAACCTGAATGAACTAGAGATGTTTTATAAAGAGGAATGGTCCAAAATACCTTCAATCAGAATCCAGACTCTCATTGGAACCTACAGGAAGCATTTAGAGGCTGTAATTTCTGCAAAAGGAGGATCTACTAAATATTGATTTCATTTCTTTTTTTGTGGTGCCCAAATTTATGCACCTGCCTAATTTTGTTCAAACAATTATTGCACACTTTCTGTAAATCCAATAAACTTCATTTCACTTCTCAAATATCACTGTGTGTGTCTCCTATATGATATATTTAACTGACTTTTTTTTTATCGTAGCAACCATCGATTAATACATGAAAATCATGAAGATTAACAAGGTTGCCCAAACTTTGGCCTAGTATATTAAAGAAATCCACATAACAACAGTTTGCTAGAAATTGCTTAGGAAACAGTTGAGATCAATTTCCATATTTAATTCTTGAGGGTGAAGAGTACCCAAATCGTATATACATCTCGTTTCCATTTAAGACAGTTGTCGGATTTTATTACATTTCCTCCAAGAGGGATTGAGTTTTTCAATTCCACACATTTTTATTTTGTTGATTTGACATACACTATTTCCCAAGAAATGTTGCGGGACACTATGATTATTATGTCTTTTTCGATTTTATATTGGTGCGCTCCCAGTCTAGATTTAAGCTCTCTGCCTGTTCTCCCCACATATTGTACTCCACACCCGCATGTGATGCAGTACACAAAGGACTTGGCACTGCAATTGATAAATCCTTTAATTTTAAGGGCCTGGCTGTTGCTGGTAGACAGGGCCGGTTCTAGACTTTTTGCCGCCTGAGGCAAACTTGTGAGGATGCCACCACTTCCCTCTCCCCCGATAGGTAACCTGGAGGGGGTAGCAGCGGGCACATCGGTGGGGAGGGGGTCAGGCCCACCTCTCCTTCATCTGGGGCTCCCCCATCCGCACTCCCCCCTCCAGCTATTTTTACTAAATTGAAATCAGCCAGCAGCGAGCGGGGAAGCAGTTACCTACTTCCTTATTTGCATTCCACCGCTTGTCGCGTCACTTTCTGCATTGCCACCCACTGTGTTCGTCGCGTCACTTCCTGCATTGCTGCTGCCCACTGCGTTCAGCGGGCGGCAATGCAGGAAGTGACGTGACGAGCGGTGGAACGCAAGTACTGTAAGTAAGTAGGTAATTGCTTCCCCGCTGCCGGCTGATTTCAATTTAACGAAAATAGCTGGAGGTGGAGCGCGGACAGGGGAGCCCCAGGTGAGGGGGGGGGGGGTGCCCCCTGCTCCACCTTCCTGGCTGCTAACCTCTCCAGCTCTGCGCCCCCCCACCCATGGCCAGGTGGGCGCCACCCCCCCCCCCACTTCTGCCGCCTGAGGAACCTGCCTCACCCCGCCTCATGGGCGGCCCAGGGCTGCTGGCAGATACTACTGATGTGGCTCTTTGTTACACTTTGCAGGTTCTGCATGGATAGAAACTATCTCTCTGCCATGGATTGGAGGGTCTAATAGGGGGATTGACACAGCTAGGTGCTAGCACAGGTTTGAGATTATGGGTCTTTCTGTATAGGAACTGTGTTTTATTGGACAACGTTGGACCAAATTGAGCATCAGCCTTAAGAATGCTCCAATGTCTCCAAAACATTCTTTCCACCTCATGCTATTGTTAAACCCAGTTATGAATGGTACCACATTTTGATCTCTAGTTCTACAAGGTCTATTAAAGGTTGACTCTCTGTTCATAATAACGACCTGCCGTTTCTTCTCACAAATGAAGTCAGCATCATAACCTCTGGATAAATCGTTTCTCCAGTTTGAGCGGCTGATCCAGGTTAGTGCGTTTGATTGGTAGTTTCATTTGAGTTGAAGAAACTGACTCTTTGGGACTGGTTTCACCCAATTAGGATCTGCTTATACCCAATTACATATTGATACAGACAGTGATATACATTAAATATAAACACTGGTACAAAATACAGAATTGGTGATTACGGTGACAGATGTATTTTGTACCAGTGTCCATATACGTGAATGCGAGGAGGTGATTCCAGAGGAGGACAAAAGAAGCTCATGTGCAGATCTGAGAGTGCAGTCCGGTTGGTATCAGGAAACTAGTGTGGAGATGTACAGGGGGAGAGATTGTGGAGAGCTTTGTAGATTAGCATTCAGAGCTTGAACTGGGTCCTCTGGTTAATTGGCAGCCAAGGAATAGCTTGGCAGAGAGCAGCAGAGGAAGAGTGAGAAGAGAGATGAGTGAGACGGGCAGTCGAGTTTAGTACTTTGCCGAGTACCACTGAGACCCGGGGAGGGAATTAAATTGAGCCAGTCAATGCCTGTAGCGGCTTCTTAAATACACAAAACAACCAAACAATCTTTGATTGGTTGAATTTTTCTCTCCTCTTGACAGTGAAAGCAAGTAGTTTTTGTGAAATTTGCATGTTAGGAAAGTTTTTTTTCCTAACTCATCAAAGTTTAATTCAAATGAATATAAAATGTATGTTAGTTTATACAGCTTGGAAATGGACCGAATGCAGCAGCTGCTGTATTTGTTTTGATAATTTCCATTCTGAGTACGTTTGCATGAAATTTTCTTTAATCCTGAATTATTGGGATTGTTTTCATGTTCCTGACTGGTAAGTAACATAGTAACAACATTTCCAATCAGCACTGGATGGGGGACCCAAACGAAAAAGCACAAATCATTATTTTTGCTGCACAAATGGGCAGACACATATCACTAACCAAACATGAGGGGACTTTTTATTTGTGCTGGGGTGGGGAAAGGGGGCAATTTCACCTCAGAGCTTGTCAAAAGGGCGCCGCAGTAATTTGGGTGCTGAGTAGAATATCAGTAAAATTAGCAATATAAGTGGTGCCAAATACTACTACTGCTAACCTATACAGGCTTCTGATTTGCTGCCATCATGCTAGGTTAGACTAAGCGTTTACTATAGAAAATAAAAACATCTTTTCTGTCTTTCTAGGTCCACATGTGTCGCTCCAAAGTGTCCAGTAGATCCTGTCACTTCTACAACAATGTGGATGGTTAGTATTTATTGCAATGCTGTATGTTTGCCACTAGAGTGTGCACTGTGACCGAAGACAGATTTGGAATGGGGATGCTTGAGATGTGGTTTAGAAATGAACACGGGATGAGGATGGTTTGACTGTGGGACTTTTCAGGATGTCTGCAGTCTCAGTTTATAGGACAGGATTATTTGGGGATTGTAAAAGTCACTTTCACTTTGTGTTATAGAGAAGAGCACTGATAAGGACCTGACCACCCAGATACTGGACATCGAGGACCTGGTGAAGAGTGGCACCAAGCACAGGTACTACGACATGGCTGCTAGCATGGTCATTAAAGGGCTACTCCACATTAGTACTATGTAATCTATATAATATATGTCATCACTAAACAAGCCATTTTGTAATAGAATTTCAGTAAATATAACCCTTTTCTTTTCAGCCTGCAGCTTTTCCTCTCTTATCACATAATCAGCAACAGGAGATCGGGAGGAGCTAACTGGAAGCACCAGACAGTCTTTTCTTGTCGTCCTTTAGCTGGCCACCTCCTACTTTTGCAGCACAGGAGGGAACAGAGGGAGGAGGTGGGCGGGGTCAGGTGATGGTTCTGTGCTGAAGAAGAAACTCTCGCTCCGGCTGAAGGCTCTACTTGGTGCACAGATCTCTGGGTCATGTGACTCTCCCGCCTCCTCACACTGCTACTTCTTGTGCAGCACAGGAGATGGAGCTGCACTCTGCTTTCATTTAATGAAGCCATGCATAACAGGAAACATCCCACACTCCTTGAAATAACGTGTTTACCTAAATTTTAGACTTAGAAGCTTTGAAGTACCTCTGAACCAAAAACCCCAAATATAACTGAAGACCATGGTGGGCTAGATTACCTCCTCCTGAGTGTGCTGGAGTTGTCCCTCCCTTCCCCGAGATCCTCCAGTCAAATACTAAATCCTTCAAGCGGCATGCAAGCACTCCTTTATGGGCACTCTCTGTCCCAAACAGTAAAAACGGGCGCAGGAGCCCTTGCAGAAAAAAGGGAGCCACCATAGGGGCCCATTTTAAAAGACGTGATTTGTGGCAAAGCAGTGAAATTGTGGGCACTGAGGCATGCCAATATGTGAATTTTAGCATTGCATATTGGGCATTTTATCGGGTGTTTCTGAGTGCCCAAATTTCCCTGCATAAATCGCAGCTTAGCGGCAGTGCCTCGGGGTGCCCAAATTCACATTCTTTGCTGCAAATTGTGGTTCTAGGGCAGGGATCTAAGCTTAAGATTAGGAGGGTGGTTAAGTGTTTGGGGGGGGGGTGGGTTTAAGTGTTAGGCACCACCTGTGTGGGTTAAGGGTTGGGCATCGGTAGAGGGAGGGTTAAGGGTTAGGCATCAGTAGAGGGAGGATTTAGGGTTAGGCATCGGTAGAGGGAGGTCTCTGGGTTAGGCACCGGTAGAGAGAGGTCTTAGGGTTAGGCATCAGTAGAGGGAGGTCTTAGGGTTAGGCATCGATAGAGGGAGGTCTTAGGGTTAGGCATCGATAGAGGGAGGTCTTAGGGTTAGGCATCGGTAGAGGGAGGTCTTAGGGTTAGGCATCGGAAGAGGGAGGTCTTAGGGTTAGGCATCGGAAGAGAGAGGTCTTAGGGTTAGGCATCGGTAGAAGGAGGTCTTAAGGATAGGCATCGGTAGAGGGACGTCTTATGGTTGGGCATCAGTAGAGGGAGGTCTTGGGGTTAGGCATCGGTACAGGGAGCTCTTAGGGTAAGGCATCGGTATAGGTAGGTCTTAGGGTCAGGCTTCTGTAGAGGGAAGTCTTTGGGTCAAGCATCGGTAGAGGGAGGTCTTAGGGATAGGCATCGGTATAGGGAGGTCTTGGGTCAGGCAACGGTAGAGGGGGTCATAGGGTCAGGTATTGGTGGAGGGAGGTCTTAAGGTTAGGCATCGGTAGAGGGAGGTCTTGGGGTTAGGCATCCGTAGAGGGAGGTCTGAGGGCCTTTATCACACTGGGGCATGGCGGTGCGGTAAAGTTACTGCACCACGCTCCCAGGCAATGAAAGTCTATGGGGTAGTTCACACTCCCCTAGTTGCGGTGCGATGTGCTGGAAGTGCCCTTTGTAACGTGAGAGCATACCAACGTTACTGTGTAGCTCCTGCGGTGATCTGTTTCAGTCCGGAAGTCATGGAAGTCGTTGGTAATGCGCGTCTCTTTGAAAAAATCAGCTGCAGTTTTGAGCTTCACACATGTGCAGATTCGTATTTTAAAAACGTCACTCATGCTGTATTTTTAAGTGCTTGCGTTTATCTTGCGATCCAGCTGTATACAGTCCCTCCCCTTTAGAATTCTCAAGCGTAATTTTGCCGTGCAGCCTGTCCAAACCTGCAAATCACTTCTCAAAACGAATGTTGTAGATAGAGGAAATCGGGATTGCATCACTGCGTGCGAGTGTGAAAAATCCGTAACTGAAGGTGGCAGATAGAATCATCACAGTTTGTGTCACTTATTGAATTAGTGCGGGTGTTAACAATAAGTGAAAAAGCCTTCTGCCCCGTGCAGATGATTACCTCTGCAGCAAGGTGGAAATTTCTGGACAGATTCATGGAAACAGTGTGTGATGGTCAAGGAGATGGAATTGCATGTACATTTTATGCGAATTGCACTTAACCTGGAATTGGACCAATGAATTGCACTTGCTGCTGATTCGATTGGCTCGTTTCGAAGCTGCATAGAATTTGCATTCAATTTGCAAGCCAAAGACAATATTATCTGCATCTCATTGACCATCTGTGGAACAAGTACTCCTAAAGCCTGGTACACACACACAATTTTCATTGAGAACTTACCTACACAATCCTTTTATTGACCTTCATACTACATGGAGGTGGTAAAATTGGTCAGGGATTGGCCAATCAAAATTGCATGTGTGTATGCAACTTTAAAGCTTTTTCACACTGGAGTTGCTTCACTCTCCCTCACCACTCCTACGGCGCAGTGGGAATTAATCTCAATGAGACTGGGCGCAGTACCCGCTGTGCGACAGAAGTGTTTCTGGCAGCGCAGATGCTGCAATGCGTTGCTGAGCCGTATCGCACGATTGCATTGGAGTCGATGGCACTGCAGCAATCTTTATAGATTGTTGCGGTAGTGGTGCAGTGCGCATGCACATAACGGCAAAGTCGGGTGACGCACTTCCTGTCTAGAAGTGTGCATGTGAGGGGAACCAGATGTGGCTGACAACAGTCTGACTAGATGAGCTGCATGCTTGTTTCAGGGATGTGGTCCAGACAATACTAATGCTGGAATGACCAGCAGGATTGCCAGGCAACCGGTATTGTGTAAAAGGAAATAAATATGGCAGATTTTGGTTTTCGTGGTGTTTGAGTCAGACGCCTGCAACCAGCATGCAGCCAGTGGAGTCACACCAGAGTCACCGCATCTGATCTGCATGCTCAGTCTGGGCCAGTGACTTATTGCAGCCATACATCTAGCCATTCTGATTCAATCGAAAAGGCATTGACTTTATTGGGCGATCGACTTCAGTATGGTTGATCGAAAGTGGATTGATTAGAGGCCCACACACTACAAGCGATATTCTATGTGATTCACCTTCACTGATCGATCTGACCGATGTTGTGTCTCCCTGCTCTGCATGCAAAAATTGATTCTGAATCGTTCAAATGACATGTGAGCAGCAGCCGATGCCTGTGAGATTGACCGATATCTTCCATCCTGCTCGATTGACTAAGCTGGTTGATCGGACATGATATCAGCCACTTTTCATCGATTGGGCAAACTGGAACACACTTGATTTGATGACATAATCAAATAGTCGATGGTACAGCCAAGTTGCTAGATGTATGGCCACCTTTATAGTATTGGAGGCGGAGCATCAGCACAGAAAGGAGGCAACTGGCATGGTTTATAAGTGAATGAGGATAGAAGCCGCCTTACTCCTCTCCCTTCACGTTCCTTTGGATGAATGTGGAATTTTACATTTACATTGAATTTAGAATGCAATGCTGTATTTGCAATGTATGTATAGCCTATCTATTTCAGTTTCTTTCTTTCTCCTCCCCATTACTCTAACCACCGTGTGTTTTACCCCCTCTGTTCAGGGCCTGCCCGTATTACCTGTCCAGAAATCTGAAGCAGCATGCCGACATCATATTCATGCCGTACAATTACCTTCTGGATCCAAAGGTAAAGAGCTGCAGGGGCAAACGCAGGATTTGTAAGGGGGGATTCCTGAAAGGTCCAGAAACACTTATATCCCCGAGTGCTTCCGAAGACAGGTGGCTCCATACTGCCCATGCACAAAAGTGCGCCGGCATATTATGGAGCTGCCTATCTTTGGAAGTGTACTCAAGGACACTAGTGTTTCTGAGGGCTTCTGGTAGCAGCAAATGTGAACGGGGTACAGCGCTGGAACAACTCCCCGAGAGAGGAACGGGCGATAGGCTTAGTTTGGACAATTCAGTGGAATATGCCACACAGTGTCACATAGCGCAAGCGACAGCCATATGATGCAGGGATATATGCATCTGCGGAAGATGGTGGCGCTATATAAATACTAAATAATAATAATTTGCCTCACCAGGATTGCACTTTTATTTAGCTTTCCTGTATGACAAGAAGACACAAACACCCAGCACTAGAGGAGAGGGAAACAAAGGTGAACGAGGGAGGGCTGGTGCACACCAAGAGGGCTTCTGAGCGTTTTTCAAATCGACAGTGATTTGAAAAGCGCTTGGCTAATGTTACCCTATGAGGGTGTTCTCACAGCAGCGTTGTGATTTTTTCAAAATCGCAGGTATACTGCATGTAGCATTTTTTGAGCAATTCATTCAGAAATCGCTCTGAAAATCGCTTCACAAAATCACACTCACTAATTGCTAGCAATTGCTCTTGTGATTTTGGCGTGCATTAGCCCAGAGAGAGGAGGAGTGGAGAGAGACTGAGAATAGCCTGAGATGGAGCAGAGAGCTTATCTGTATTGCAGTCCCACATCACACAGAGGCTACTTGCCTGTAATAGGACTCATGTCCCTGCTGGTCTCTCACACAAGAAAGCAGCCCTCCTGGAGTCTAGGGACTGTCAAAAGCTTTTCACCTTGTTTAAAACCTTATCCACACATGCAGTCATTATAACAATGAGGAGAGACCAGACAGATGTTTGCCCAAGGACCCTCCATGCAAGCTCTGCATCATGCTGTGTATATTTACCAGCTTGCCTGCCCTCTAATTGCACTTTTATCAGCTAGCCTAGTATGTCACCTGAATACACCAGACACAAATCACTAAATGAAAGGCGGCCTGGGGGGAGATTGCCCCCCTTCCAGCCAGCACTAGGGGAAGGAGGAAAACAATGGTTAATGCGGAGTATCTGTATTGCAGTCCCACATCACACAGGCTACTTGCATGTAATGTGTCTCCTGTCCCTGCCAGCCAAATCCAAAAAAAGCTTTATTGGCAGGACTAAATACATTTAACAACAATAACAATAACAATAATATTTATATAGCGCTTTTCTCCCTGGGGACTCAAAGCGCTGTGACCCTGCATTATGCAGTCTCAAAGGCTAGAGAAAAGAGGTGAGTTTTTAGCCTTTTTTTAAAGCTGTCCAGAGAAGGAGCCTCTCGTACTGATTGTGGAAGTGAGTTCCATAGAGTAGGGGCTGCATAGGAAAAGGCCCGAGCACCAAATGTTAAGTGTATCCTGGGAATAACCAGCTTCATCTTGTTGGCAGAGCGGAGGGTGCGTGGAGGGGCATAAAGTTCCAATAGATCCGCTATGTATTTGGGTCCCATGTGGTGTACAGCCTTGAATGTCAGCAGGCAGATCTTAAAATTGATTCTCCATTTTACTGGCAACCAGTGAAGAGTTTGCAGTACTGGGGTGATGTGTGAGCTGCAGGGGGCATTGGCTAGGAGTCTGGCTGCAGCATTCTGTACTAGCTGTAAGGGGCGCAGAACCTTATCTGTAGATCCGATTAACAGGGCGTTGCAGTAGTCTAGGCGGGAGGATACAAATGCGTGAACCAGGGCAGGTAGGTCTTCAGCTGGGATAAGGTGTTTGATTTTCGCTATATTTCTTAGATGGAAGAAGGAAGACTTGACGACAGCTGATACCTGCTGTCTGAGTTTTAGATTTCCATCCAGGATCACCCCAAGGTTTCGCACAGAGTCTTTATACTGTACAGTATCTCCCCCAATTGCTAGTTTGAGGTGGTGAGCGTTTTGAACTTTATCCATCATGTGTGGCCCACCTACCACCAACACCTCTGTTTTGTCAGAGTTCAGCCTCAGCCAGCTGGTGTTCATCCAATTTTGTAAATCCACTAGACACGCATTTATGGATGCTGATGGGTCTTGGGTTCCAGGCTTGAAGGACAGATACAGTTGTGTGTCATCTGCATAACAATGGTATCCTAAACCATAGTTCTGGATTATTTTGCCCAGTGGGAGCATGTAGACTGCAAAGAGTAATGGTGATAGTACAGAACCCTGTGGAACTCCATAGGCAAGTGGCACTGGATTAGAGTAGTGTTTGCCCAGACATACTTGCTGTGTCCTGCCAGATAGGAAGGTCTGAAACCAGCTAAGAACAGTACCCCTTAGGCCACAGTAATTCTTCAGTCGCTGGATTAGTATTTCATGATCCACAGTATCAAATGCTGCTGACAAGTCAAGAAGAATCAGAATTGAGCAATCACCCTTGTCCCTTGCAGTAAGTAGATCGTTCATTACTCGGACTAATGCTGTTTCAGTGCTGTGCCTTTTCCTGAATCCTGACTGAAAAGTATCAAAGATGTTGTTATCTGTAAGCCTGGCTTCTAGCTGGTTGGCGACTGCTTTCTCGATAACTTTTGATAGGAATGGTAAGTTCGCCACAGGTCTGTAGTTGGTTACAGAATCAGGATCTAGTGATGGTTTCTTCAGGAGGGGTTTTATGATTGCTTTCTTTAGTTCTTCTGGGAAAAGTCCACTTTGCAAGGAGCACTGAGTGATTTTGTGAAGTGCTGGCCTGAACAGCGCTGGGCACTGCATTAAGGATCCAGCTGGGCCAGGATCCAGGTCGCAGGTAGTGGGGCGGAGACTTTGAATGAGAATTCCAAAATCTTCTACACTCAGAGTGTCAAAGACTTGCCATGGTGGTACGGTAGTAGGCATATGCAACGTCCAGTGGTCAATTGATGTTGTTGGTGTAATGCTGGCACGGATGGTAGACACCTTGTTTGTGAAGAAGGCAGAGAATTCTTCACACCTTTCCCTGGAGTATGTGGTTGGGGCTTTTAGGCAGGAAGGATTGCAGAGTGATTCCACTGTGTGGAAGAGTTGAGCAGCTCTGTTGTTGGCTGTAGATATTTTGTGCGAGATAAAGTCTGATTTTTTCTTGGTTATTGCTTGTTGGTATTGTCTGAGGTGTTGAACTAGGCTAGATTTAGCATTGCCAAAGCAAAAACAAAACATTAACAACATAGTGGGGGGACCCTTTATCATTTTTATGATTGTACACATTTAAAGCACTTAATGAAAACTTTTTGTGGAAAAAAAAACCAACATAGTGGGGGGGATTGTGGGAATAGGGGAATGATATAGGTATACCGTCCATAGGGGTGTGGAGGATGTAAGGGATGGTTAGCTTCTCACACAAGCTGCAGGCAGCCCTCCTGGAGTTTAGGGACTCCGGGATCCCCCCGGAGGGTTCCATACATCCGGAACCCCCATCTGAATACGCCAGTGAGCAGATTAAAACAACAACCAAAGCCCCAGACACACGCTCAACAGTGGGCTTTTATGCAGCACAATCATAAAACAACTTTTGTTGTTGTGAAACAAGTTGTAAAAGTTGCTTGCTATTGTTCAAACAACTGATAAGATTGACGTCTTATCAGTCTTATTAGTTGTTTGAACAATAGCAAGCAACTTTTTTTTGGTTATTCAACTTGTTTCACAACAAAAGTTGTTTGATAATTGTGCTGCAAAAAAAGATCGCTGTTGAGCGTGTGTATTAGATTATTGTGGTGTAACGAAATCAGAAATGGGATTTTCTGAGGCTACGATTAATTCAACCACATTTTACACTGTGTGTTCCAGAGTCGTAAAGCCCACAATATTGATCTGAAGGGCGCCGTTGTGATATTTGATGAAGCCCACAATGTGGTAAGTTTGTGACTTTTCTCAGGCAATGTATAAAAATGATATGTAAAGATCGTGCCCGTGTGAGCGAGCGAATGCTGGAAACTTCAAACAATTTACTTTAAAGGACAACTGTAATGAGAAGGATATGGAGGGTGCCATATTTATCATCCTGTAAAGCAGCAATACCAGTTGCCTGGCAGCCCTGCTGATCCTCTGCCTCTAATGCTTTTAGCCATAGACCCTGAACAAGCATGCAGCAGATCAGGTGTTTCTGACATTATTGTCAGATCTGACTAGATTAGCTGGATGCTTGTTACTGGTGTGACTCAGACACGAATGCAGCCAAATAGATCAGCGGGGCTGCCAGGCAACTAGTATTGTTTAAAAGGTAATAAATATGGCAGCCTCCATATTCTTCTTACTTCAGTTGTCCTTTAAGCACTTCCCAACTACACATAGGAGATGGAAAGTGGCCACACATACATGTGCTGGAAAGATTTTACAATGGGCAAACACTGACTAAATAATCTATAAATGAATATCGTAAGATGTAAAATAATCGTTGTTGTTTTTGCTACACTTCCTCTTTAAGCAAATCTTTAAGTGATTGGCCTTTGCAAAGATTTTGGTTGGATTTTGAACATAAAGTGTAACAAATCATTTTTTACATGTACATATTTATGGTGAAATGGGAGATTACTGCTTACAAATGCTCATCATAATTTGAAATCAACAGAAATGTTCACTTAGTAGCAATATGGCGTTAGCAGTTATAATAGAAGCTTAGTTCTTGCCAACAAATGTTTCTGTTGTGTTAATACGTTAATGAAACAGTGAGAATTTTGTTTAGGAAATAATCTTCCTTATTATTGCTTACAGAATCTTAGGAGGTACTGAGGCAGAAGTTTCTGGAGAAGTATTAAAACTTTGAAGGTGCCCATACTTCAGACTGATGTACGGGCAGATCGACCAAGAGACAAATCTCTCTGATCCAATCTGATCGGAGAGAGATCTGTTGGGCGTCATACACTGCAGGCCGATTCCCGATGAAATCTTTCCTGAATTGGCATAGTGACCTTGCCACGCCACTCCTGGCGCTGTTCACCCAGTATAAAATGTGATGGTGTTCTCAGTATAGGTAGCCAGGTGTAGGTACCCTCAGTATAGATAGCCAGCTATAGGTGTCCCCAGTATAGGTTAGCCAGGTGCAGGTGCCCTCAGTATAGGTGGCCAAGAATAAGTGCCCCCAGCATAGGTAGCCAGGCGGGCGTATGCGCCCTCAGTCTAAGTAGCCAGGGGAAGGTGCCCTCAGTATAGGATGTCATGCGTAGGCGTCCCCAGTCTAAGTAGCCAGCTATAGGTGCCCCCTGTATAGGATGTCAAGTGAAGGTGCCCTCAGTATAGGTAACCAGGCATAGGTGCCCCCAATATAGGAAGTCAGGTGTAGGTGCCTCAGTATTGGTAGGCAGGCATAGGTGCCCCCAGTACAGGAAGTCATGTGTATGTGCACCCTGTGTAGGTAGTCACCTTTAGCTGCCTCCAGTATAGGTAGCCAGCGGCGAGGGAAGGGACGTGGTCCGGGACCGGAGCGAGTCAGGAGGCGGCGGAGAGCGGAGACTGACATTAGTGAGCTAAACACAGCCGGCTGCGACACGCTGCGTGTCGCCAGCGCGGCTGTGTTTTATGGGGTCTGACAGCGCACAGGGGGGGCTTTGAAAGAAACTAACTAGCAACAGAGGCTGGGCTCTATAGACAGACCTGGACCCATAGCAGAAGATCCAGGTGGCTGAGGAGGACAGCGAGGGACTGATTAGCCTGAAGGGGCTGGAGGAAGCTCCAGGTATGTATAAAACTTTAATTTCATCTGTCTCAGGTTTACTTTGTTACACAGTAGTACTATACTCTACATATGCACTCCTCACAGAGCTGCAGGGAATCCACTGAGAATGTTGTGCACATTGAACACAGAGGTGTTGTCTATCACCCATAAACCTGGTTCAGATTGTGCCTGAAGAATGTGTAATAGAGGAAGAATAGCCTCATTCTCCTGCAGAGTACCTGCACATCACTCTTACATGTACCCACAGTTACATTGCCTAGGGCCTGATCCATGTTCAGATTGTGCATGAAGAATGTGTAATAGAGGAAGAATCCCCTTATTCCCCTGCAGAGTACCTGCATATCACTCTTAAACTCAACACACACACACCACACAATCTTGGTTGTACAGATTTACCAAATATATGTAGTATAAGGGGCAACAGATTGAAAATACTTTGATTGGTTGATTGGGTTAAGTTCTTATACTACATGAAAGTGGTAAGATTGAACAACCAAGATTGTATGGTGTGTGTTGGGCCTTACATGTATCCTAACCTGAGGAGTCGGAGTCGGTGGATTTTTGTGCCGACTCCACAGCCCTGCATACCGGTGCCCAAATCTCCTTGTGGTTTAATTGCTGTAACGGTCCTGAAGATTGCGTCTGCGCTACTCTTCTTGCATGAGTGCAGGCGTGTCTGCGCAGTAGCTTACTGTGCAAATCTGGGCATATTCTTGCAGGCGCTGTACGGCCATGCTAGTTCATGAAGAGGAGCGCGGCCACATGTCATATTCAACAAGCTCTTGTTGGGATATGTTGTAGGGGTCTGTGCGCTGCAGCGGTGGTCTCCAGGAGGTTGTGGGAGGGCCTCTGCAGGATCCATAGGCTTTCCTCTTAGGTAAGTATCTCATATTTGTCTTTAATACCGCCTCGGGTATGTGTGTCAAGCATGTGGGTACTAAAAAGGTTTGTTTGTCAAGCATGACAGTCCTGGTTTTGTAGATCGGTCATCAGGATCTCCGCCATTGAAACTGTGTCTCCTCTTTCCCTTAATTCTTCTAGGAGCGAATGTGTGAGGAGTCGGCCTCTTTTGACCTGACGCCGTATGATCTGGCTTCAGGGATCGACGCCTTAGATTTGGTGATGAAGGAGGTGGCTGACAATCTAGAGCAGAAGCACATCAGTGCGGAGTTTAACATGGAGTCTCCGAGCACCTGTGAGCACACCATTCTCTATTCCCTGTATTATGTCCGGGGCTAGCACTGCATAGAGGAGGTTTTACAGACTATGGGGGACTAGAGATGTTGAGTGATATGAAAATGATCCCGGGTTTAATGCAAGTTGTAATCAGCTTACTGCTGGGCCAATCAGAATGGGCAGGAAGTGTGTCTGATTGGCCCAATTCTAAGCTGCATTTGCATGCAAGTCAGTATTTTTGGCGTCTCGTTGCCCATCTGTAAGATGAACACACCATATCTTTTTGCAGAGTGCTGAATACACCTTAGAACAGACCCAGGAGTATAGTGAGAAGATGTCCTTTTGTCTCTTTGATGCAGTAGTGGATGTGACGGTCTGCATATGTCCCTATGTTGTGTGTTTATACATACATATATATACATCTCCACTGCAAAATATTACTTAACAAAAAACACATAAAAATACATGGTTCGCTAGCAGAATCTAGCCATGCCAGTATTAACTACGCCTTTGACGCACTACCTCACGGGACCGCAAATGATGTCTGGACTGCCATATTTACTGCAACTTCATGTCAGTTTATTTCAGTTGCAGTTACGACTATCTGATATAACTACCATATCGATATTTGGCCAACTAGATGATAAGTACTCTTGGAACATATTTCTGATGTCAATGAAGGGGTAGAGGAGATGAAGCTTCAGCACACTCAAGATAACAGCAAGGGACCGGACTAGACTATATTCAGCATAAGACCGTGGCAATGCAATCCCCTTTAAAAGCGTGCACAGGCTGTATGGCAGCAGGCAATTCGTGTGGGAGGGAGAGATATGATGGAGCCAGCACTGCAATTAGGGTGATTTATTGGATGAATAAAAACAGATGCACTTACAGTCAGCAAAGTCGGATGCAAAGCGGGAAGGTGGGCGCCAGGTCTATATCCCCCTGCGGACGACCGTTTCGCGCAACAAGCGCTTGTTCACCGCAATGGGGAAAGGTATAAGGGGCGGGCAGCGTCAACGTGGGTTACATACCCACGCAGCGGCGGCACTTCCGCCTTCGTCAGCTTGCCACACCTGGTTTCCATAGTAGCCTGGTACGCCCACCCTCTCCGTAAGAGGGACGGAAAGTGTCCATGTATTTAAGCGATGGGGAGCCCACGCAGCGGCGCCACATAGCGCACCAATCAGAGACCAGCCCAGATGCCAAAAAGTAAACCCGGTGAGCGGGCACATAATACTGCATCCGTGCCTATGTATGTGTGCCTACTGTATTAGAGGCGGGTTGGCAGGAGAGCAAGGGCAACGACCGGACGCACTGGGGCGCCGCCGCGCGGGGACCCCACCGCAACACACCGGCACATAAAAACCAACTGGAGTAAAGTACAAGGGAGGGAGGGGGAGAAAGGGAGGCAACAGGACATAGGTGGAAGGGAGGAGGACAGCGAGCCCACAGAAGTGAGGACAGAGAGATGGGTGCACGTGATGAATACCCAAATGTCGCCCAAGGCCTAAAAGAGTCTCCAGGAAAAGGGGAAAAGGAGGAGAGGCGTGCTTTGGAGGAGCAAAGCTGCACATGCATGCGCAGATACAAAGGACAAGAATAATAGTCGTTGAATAGATAATAAGGCTGCGCAGGCATGCGCAGCCAAAGAGGAGGACACTAGAGGATGCATAGCGGTCAAGGACCCAAAGAGTCGAGGGTTTAAATGTCCCAAAGGGTGCAAGCACTGAGTCTCGCATGTGTCCCACCTGGAATATCCCGTACTGGGACACACGTGAGAGGGTAGACAGAAGCAGGAAGGAGACAGTAGTTATTCAAGAATTATCTCTCTAAGAAACAGGCAAGCTCATTTTTATCATTGAACCCAAGCGGTCCAAGGGCGTTTGTTCGCATGATCCATCGGGCCTCATGTTGTAACAGGGTGCATTCCCTATCACCACCTCTAGTTGTAAAGGATATAGTTTCAAGAGCAAAGAATTTTAGGCAGTCCGGATCCCTTCCATGGCATTCCGCCATGTGTTCTATCAGTCTCGTATGTTTGTCTTTGGACTTCAGGGAGCGGAAATGTTCCTTAATCCTAGTCTGCAGTTCTCGGGTAGTTTGGCCAATATAGAATCTCTTGCACGGGCATAATATACAATAGACCACAAATTTAGATGTACATGATAAGACGTCTCTGATCTTGACTGGCATGCCTCCCAGGGTCTGTGAGCCATATTTAAGAATCTGGTCGCAGATGCCACATAAGCCACAGCGATAATTGCCTGGCTGTTTGAGAGTGTTCAACCAATTGGTTGATTGTGGTATCTTATACTCACTACTGGCTAACACATCGCCTAGTGTAGGGGCTCTTCTAAAGGTTACTAAAGGGGGCATAGAAGTGACATCCGTAAGAAGAGGATCTCCCTGTAGGACATGCCAGTTCTTTCGAATAATTTCCTTAATGGTGTCTGCCATCGGCGAGTATTCAAATGCAAACACCTGTCTGGTGTTAATTCCCTTTGGGCACCGAAGAATCAACCAGGAATTAACACCAGACAGGTTTTTGCATTTGAATACTCGCCAATGATATGCATCCTCTAGTGTCCTCCTCTTGCTGCTCATGCCTGCGCAGCCTTATTATCTATTCAACGACTATTATTCTTGTCCTTTGTATCTGCGCATGCATGTGCAGCTTTGCTCCTCCAATGCACGCCTCTCCTCCTTTTCCCCTTTTCCTGGAGACTCTTTTAGGCCTTGGGCGACATTTGGGTATTCATCACGTGCACCCATCTCTCTGTCCTCACGTCTGTGGGCTCGCTGTCCTCCTCCCTTCCACCTATGTCCTGTTGCCTCCCTTTCTCCCCCTCCCTCCCTTGTACTTTACTCCAGTTGGTTTTTATGTGCCGGTATGTTGCGGTGGGGTCCCCGCGCGGCGGCGCCCCAGTGCGCCCGGTCGTTGCCCTTGCTCTCCTGCCAACCCGCCTCTAATACAGTAGGCACACATACATAGGCGCGGATGCAGTATTATGTGCCCGCTCGCCGTGTTTACTTTTTGGCATCTGGGCTGGTCTCTGATTGGTGCGCTATGTGGCGCTGCTGCGTGGGCTCCCCATCGCTTAGATACATGGACACTTTCCGTCCCTCTTACGGAGAGGGTGGGTGTCCCAGGCTACTATGGAAACCAGAGGCGTGGCAAGCTGACGAAGGCGGTAGTGCCGCCGCTGCGTGGGTATGTAACCCACGTTGACGCTGCCCGCCCCTTATACCTTTCCCCATTGCGGTGAACAAGCGCTTGTTGCGCGAAACGGTCGTCCACAGGGGGATATAGACCTGGCGCCCACCTTTCCGCTTTGCATCCGACTGTGCTGACTGTAAGTGCATCTGTTTTTATTCATCCAATAAATCACCCTAATTGCAGTGCTGGCTTCATCCTATCTCTCCCTCCCACACATATTTCTGATGTGTTTGTGCACTAAAACCCATATCGTATGTTTTTAAGTATCCTCTGTCACAAATCTATGGAGTTGCAAAATTGTTACTCTGAAGAAGAGACCATGTATAGGGCAGTGAAACGTGCGTCAGGCTATCAGTGTTAAACTGAGTCTGTCTAAAGGACTTTTTATTACGTCATTATGTGTCTGTGTGACCACTAATGAGTATTGTATTTAAAAGTTATGTTTTATATTTGCCATTACTGGCCGGTAAACCCTCACTTTGTTATTTGTTTCTCTATCGTATCTCATTCATTCAGTGTTACTTCTGGGGAATAGGTCCCACCTACACAGGGCTGGATAATATGTAGCTTTACCCTAGGCCCACGGCAGGCCCATTGCACATTGCAGATGACAGTGAACCAGCGGATGTGCAGAATGGACAGGCTAGCCAAAAGGACTGTTAACACGTCCGTTGCAAACCCAGTAGGTAGCGGACCATGGATGCCATTAGAATGTCAATTATTTGTTCCTGAGTGGCGGCAGACACAAAATGGTGAGCTGGACCAGTACACACCGTATGAGTACTAGGGATGATCAATGAGATGCAAATTCAAGTTGATGCAAGACTAAATAAATTAAAAATAGACAGGACACCTGGCCCGGATGGCATGCATCCTCGGGTCCTAAGGAAATTAAGTTCAGTTATAGATAAACCCCTTTATCTTATCTTTTGTGACTCTCTTTCAACTGGCAGAGTCCCAGTGGATTGGCGTACAGCCCACGTTTTCCCATTATTTAAGAAGGGCAAAAAAACAGATCCAGGAAATTATAGACCTGTAAGCTTAACATCAGTTGTATGCAAACTATTTGAGGGGTTACTAAGAGATACTATACATGACTTCATAGTAGAAAATAATCTTATTTCTCAGCATCAACATGGGTTTACTAAAGACAGGTCCTGTTTGACTAACATGCTCAGCTTTTATGAGGTAGTGACTGCTAATGTGGATATTGGGAATGCTGTAGATGTGATATACTTGGACTTTGCAAAGGCCTTCGACACTGTTCCCCACAAAAGTCTGGTGCAAAAGTTGAGGATGCAAGGACTGGGGAAGAGTCTGTGTGCATGGATAGGGAACTGGCTAATGGACAGAAAACAAAGAGTTGTGGTCAATGGATCGTACTCAAAATGGGAGACTGTTAGCAGTGGGGTCCCACAGGGGTCTGTTCTGGGTCCAGTGCTCTTCAATTTATTTATTAATGATCTAGTAGATGCAGTAGTGAGCAATGTTGCTATTTTTGCAGATGATACATAATTGTGCAGAAACATCAACTCTCAGGAAGATAGTGTCATATTGCAACAGGATCTGGATAGTATGGCTATATGGGCACATACATGGCAGATGAAATTCAATGTTGAAAAATGTAAAGTCATGCATTTTGGTCATACCAATGGTCTAGCACTATACAAAATAAATGGGATACAGTTGGGGACATCAAACTTGGAGAAGGACTTAGGAGTACTCATCGACAACAAGTTAAATAATCTTACTCAATGCCAAGCCGCTGCAGCTAAAGCTAACAGCATTTTAGGATGCATTAAAAGGGAAATAAAAACTCGAGATGCTAGCATAATATTGCCCCTGTTTAACTCTTTAGTAAGGCCACATCTGGAATATGGAATTCAGTTCTGGGCACCACATTACAGGAAAGATATTGCAGTTTTAGAGCAGGTGCAGAGACGAGCAACAAAACTGATACGAGGGATGGAATGTCTCATTTACCAAGAAAGGTTAGATAAACTGGGTTTATTTAGTCTAGAGAAAAGACGCCTTAGAGGATATCTAATTAACTTGTATAAATACATCAGAGGGCAATATAATAGCTTGGCGGATGAGCTTTTTGTCCCTAGGCCTTCTCAAAGGACTAGAGCACTTGATCTGCGCATGGAGGAAAAACGTTTTAGCCATTTATTTAGGAAAGGGTTCTTTACAGTAAGAGTGATTAAGATGTGGAATGCATTGCCACAGGAAGTAGTTATGGCAAATTCTATACCTGCATTTAAAGGGGGCTTAGATGCTTCCCTTGTGTTGAAAGACATCCATGGCTACAATTACTAGGTAATGCCTAATGATGGTGATCCAGGGATTTTATCTGATTGCCATCTGGAGTCGAGAAGGAATTTTTTCCCTTTTGGGGATAATTGGACCATGCCTTGTAAGGGTTCTTCGCCTTCCTCTGGATCAACAGGGATATGTGAGGGAGCAGGCTGGTGTTGTACTTTGTTCTCGATAGACGTATGTCTTTTTTCAACCCAAGTAACTATGCAAATTTTGTATGCAAATGTATGCAGCTTGAAAATGGACAGATCAAATTTTAGCCTGTCAGGATTTAAATGGTTCATTGTCAAGCTGCATACATTTTCATACAAAATTTGCATAATGCTGCAGCAACTCAAAATGATTTGCATCTCATTGACCATCCCTAATGAGTGTAGATACAACATCTCTCCAGCAAGTGTGAATAGTCTTATGGTGTGTGTACACGCCTTCAATGGTTGTTTCCCCAAAGGGGTTTGGAATCGATGAAAGTTTATAAGGCAGTATCCTGTACAGGTGCTCTGTTCTGCTACAGCAAAGCCATGCACTGTTGCTATGGAGTGGGTGGCTTCTGGTGGGAGGGGTGAGAAGCAGATCAGGTCAGGGTTATGGGGGACAGTTATCAAGAGTGTCTGAGACAAAATATTAGTAGGTTTTTAGAAATATGTGCAGAACTGTTTCAGACATCCTAAGAAATCACTAAATAGTGCAGATTCCTTCTTAAAGGGGGACTGAAGTAAGAGGTATACGGAGGCTGCCATATTTATTTCCTTTTAATCAATACCAGTTGCCTGGCAGCCCTGCTGGTCTATTTCTCTGCAGTAGTATCTGAATAACACCAGAAACAAGCATGCTAGTCTTGTCAGATCTGACTTTAAAGTCTGAAACACCTGATCTGCTGCATGCTTGTTCAGGGGCTATGGCTAATAATATTAGAGGCAGAGGATCAGCAGGGCTGCCAGGCAACTGGTAATGATTAAAAGGAAATAAATA
Source organism: Hyperolius riggenbachi (assembly GCF_040937935.1). Taxonomy (NCBI): domain Eukaryota; kingdom Metazoa; phylum Chordata; class Amphibia; order Anura; family Hyperoliidae; genus Hyperolius; species Hyperolius riggenbachi. The sequence continues at coordinate 170,755,954 of NC_090657.1, forward strand.
TGGCAGCCTCCGTATACCTCTTACTTCAGTTCCCCTTTAAACTGTTAGGAATAGGAGGAGTTTGACAGGTCTCTCAGACAGTGCAGTGTGTGGGAGACAATGCTGTTGCTGAGGTAACCAATACATCTGCTGTATTGCATCAATGCCCAGCACTGGAAGGGACACCTGGCAACAAGGGAAAGAGCCTTTCACAAGTCATGCATAGCATGCACTGCTTCACTATCTGTAGAACAGCTATCAAGCACTTCTTAATCTGCGACTTTAGGGATGGATTTGCACTTTTCTTAACTCAACTAGAACTGTAGTGCAGCTCTAGAAATCCACACTAAACTGCCGCTATTACGTAGGATTTAAGAAGTTTTTTTTTTATCATGCAGAACAGTTCCCCAGCTGGTTAAAACAGTTTAAGAAGAAACTCTGTCGGTAATGCTTTGATAAGTCTGGCCCACAGTCCATTAACCACTTAACGACCACCTTCTCTTACTAATATTATAAGTGTGAAAGTTTGGATGTTTGTTACTCAATCACGCAACAATGGCTGAACGGATCTGAATGAAATTTGCCACACACATATTACATTACCTGGAATAACATATAGGATACTTTTTATCCCCATAACCAAAAAGTAGGCGGAGGCAAATATTCAGAAAAGTGGGTGGAGCCTACAAAAGCCAATCAAAATTCACCTATTGATTTTCAAGGGGAATATTTAATTGCTGCCATTCTTGCACTGTTTATGGCACAAGCCTCAAACCTGGTACAATTGGTCATTGGGTGATTGGGGTTCAAATTCAGAAAAAGGGGTGGAGCCACAGCCAATCAGATTTGTTTAATTTCAGTGCAAATTATTGATGCCAAAGATCACAAACTAGGTAATTGAGTAATTGTGTGTTAGGGTTAGAAAAAGTGGGCGGGGCCAAAACCAACCGAATACATACCCGGCAACGCTGGGTCATCAGCTAGTGCTTTTATAAGTAGGCCCCTTATTAGCTTTGATACAGGACATTTCTAGATGTGCACAAGTTGCTCTAGTGTAAAAGGTAATATGGAGCTTTCGAAGAATCTAAAAAAGGTGTCAAAACTGTAGTATTCAGTTAAAGTATTGTATAAGTACTGTATTAGAGATTCCAACGGTGTATGTAGTGAAAATTACATAATGAATAAAATTGCTTATTTTTTACAATATTCATTTATAGATTATTTAGTCAGTGTTTGGCAGTTGTAAAATCTTTCCTCTCCCTGATTTACATTCTGAAATTTATAACTGGTGATATCTTTAGCACTGCCAGGTGATCTGTACTGAATATTCATTACTGAGAGTTCTATGCACAGAGGGAGATACTGCTTGCTTTACAGTTGGAAACAGCTGTTATTTCCCACAATGCAACAAGGTCCAAAGACAGCAAACTGTCAGGACCATGGTCATGACATCACACTATGGGAGGGGTTTCACCACAATATCAGCCATACAGACCCCCCTGATGATCTATTGGAGAAAAGGTAAAGATTTCTCATGGGAATCAGCTACTGATTGGGATGAGGTTCAAACTTTGGCTATTGTTCCTCGTTAAGTCTCAGAATGTATCATCAGCCACTTAGCAGCAGTCCATGTATGACTGTTGTCATTGCTCAAAAGGGAAATTGTGCAGATTCAGTCAAAGGTTTTGTAGTCCTTAAAAAGAATTATGAAATTAAAAATTAATTTTTTTGTACGTAAACATTAATCACAGAAAAAAAAAAACAAAAAAACCGCCCCAAAACAGAAAATGAAACCTAATATAAAACAGTAAAAGACTGTTTGACGGTAACTGGAAGATGTACTTACACTACAACCTCCAGCGCGCTACTCAGAAGGGAGGAGTGGGCCCCCTCAGTCGCTATAGTTACACCATGTAGTTTCAGGGCTGTGAAGTTGAGGAGTCGGAGCAATTTTGAGTACCTGGAGTCGGAGTCAGATGATTTTTGTACCAAATCCACAGTCCTGGTAAGTACTAGACTAAGAAGTTGGAGTCAGAACTATTTTGGGTACCTGGAGTCGGAGTTGGAGTCGGTGGTTTCATAAACTCAGGAGTCGGATGATTTTTGCACCGACTCCACAGCCTTGCTTAGTTTGAGACTGCTCAATAAATTTTAAATCTTAATAAACAATTTGGCTTACCACTTAGACTGTGTTTTCGATTTTGGCCCCTTATGGAATTGAGTTCGACACCCCTGCTTTAGACCATAGGTGAAATTTGAGTTTGGTCCCTTTTTAAGGGGATTTTAGCACGCTTAGTCATAAAGATCCATAGCAAAATAAAAGCAATGGCATTATTCCTTTTCGGGCCATCACCTTTATGATGTAATCTTAATTCTGAGAATAGAAGCGACAGCTGTATGCAAAAATGATCTGTACGAATTGTGCAACCCCATGCCAAACAATAGATCCAATAATAGATAAAGAATAAAATAATATCCCTGAGGACAGGCTGTCCTGTAATTAAGCCAGCAATAAAAACAGTGATTGTGTGTGAGTGGAGTTACAGCATTTACCTGTCCTACTGCAAAAACCACAGAAATTTCATCATCTAACCCACAACGCTGGAAAATACTACCATTACCTGTTTGGTAAACTGACACACCTGTGTGGTACAGCACAACTTATCCTCAAGCCACATTAGCACATTCATGGTACACAGTAATTGGGGCTTATAATGCCCAGAGGCTCTAAGTAAGCTGTCATTACCTTATGTGGGAGGCACAAAGCTGCCCAGTACACAATCATGAAAGTCTCAACTAACTGGCATGCCTGAAGGATAACGGGGGCTTTGTTTTTGGGGGTGTTTGCAGCCTTTTAAAGAGAACCCAAGGCGGTTTGTTGGGGGGCGGGGGTCAGATGGGACAAAGAGGCATGTTCTCTGCCTCATGACATGCCTCTGTGTCCCAACACCGCCACTCTCTGCCCCCCACCGCCACGCTATGACCCCCCGAGATTGACAACATTATTTGTCGCCATCTCAGAGGTAAACACAGGGAAGAGGGATTCCCAGTTCAAAACGCCCGCCAGGGGCTTTCCTACAGGGTTTCCTGAGCTGCCATTGGGCAGCTCTCTCCATGGCTGCGCTTCCTGCCGCTCCCCTACCTCCCTGTGAATGAGAGAATGAATCTCTCTTTCCAGCGTCGTGACCCAGAGGTCACAAAAGTGAAAGTGGGCTATTCTGGCCCACAGGTGCTGCAGTTTTGGAGGCTACCTGATCTGCTCAGCCCCCGGATCAGCAATCGGCAAGCACATGTAACCAGCGTCAGGCGATCCCCGCTGGTACCAGATACTGGGGACTCTGCTTTATACTTGCTTGCAGAAGGCACATGCTGTACACTTCAAATGAGCACAGGAATGAGGAGAATTAAACTAGTCCACAGTGCTGAGTTGCGTTGCAAATTAGCACTACCCGTACAATTCTATGGACCTGTTCACAGTAATGCATTGTAACAGATCGCGTTATTCTAACTCGCTGCATGCAGGCTTTGTATTAAAGGCTATGGTTAGTCTCCATTGCATTTCACACTCATTACAATGCATGCATTATGCAACTGACTACTGTGAACGTAGCCTCGTAGTTAAAATGAAAGAGGCACTGGTAAAAAGGAGAGAAAAAGATCCACAGACTCTTGCTGCTCAGTACTAAAAGACGGTATCTTTATTTGAAGCACACAAAAAATATCCGTCCTTAGGGCTCAAACCCACTAGCAGACTTTTCTAAGCGCTAGTAAGTTGAAAAGCTCTTGCTAATGCATTGCTATGAGGTATTTTTATCTAGTGAGATCACACCCATTACATTAGCAAGAGCTTTTCAAATCACAAGTGCTTAGAAATGGCTTAGTAACAAACTGCTAGTGGGTTCCAGGCCTTGGTCGTAGTTGCCAAAAAGAGGCCCTGTGGTGACACATAGTAGAATTCAGTAAATTATTTAGGAAACCCAATTTTAGGCCTAGTTCACATTATAAATCACCAGCGCAATTGCAAACGCTAAGTGATTTTTTTTTTTAAAGCAATTTCAGAACGATTTTTGCTTAGAAAAGTGTTTTTCGAACTGCTTTTGTGTAGCAATGTTTTCTTCACTTCCTCATGTCAGTCAGGAAGTGAACTCTTTGACCTGGAAATGAATAAATAACATGTATTTATTCATTAAAGCGCTCAGGAAATTCGCTTTTCAAGCGCTTAGTGATTTTGCTATACTTTCTATTGAATCGCAGATGCTCTGTAAATGGTCCAGGAGCCGCGTTTGCAATTGGGTGGAAAGCTCACCGCTCATGTGAGAACACTAACATAAGCTAACATTGCATAAGTGCTTTTAAGGTGATTTTTAAAATCGCCAGTGCTTAAAAATAAGCAAAATCACTTATAATGTGAACAAGCCCTTATGGTAATTTTCCTAGTTACATCATCAGAAACCCTTCCTATATGTATGTATTGCTTTATATTGGTATGTAGCCCCGCCCTCCCACTGAGAGTAGGAGCACACTAGGCAGAATCGCATATGCGTTTTCCACTATGTGCTATGGAAAACACATATGCAATTCTACCTAGTGTGTTCCTACCCTGAGGTTTAGCCTTGGCTGTTTATTATGCGGAATTCTATCTTCCAGAGCATTGTGGGAGACCAGAGACTTTCTACTAGTTTTAGAACTCTCAGTATGCTAACATTCTTCAGAGATCACCTGCCACTACTAAAGATTTCGCCGCCTGTGGTAATTTTCAGAATGTAAATTGGGGCGAAGAAAGATTTTATAATGGGCGAACTTTGAGTAAATCATTTATAAATTAATATTGTAAAAAAATAAGAAATTTTATTTATTATGTTATTTTGACTACAATTACTTTTTAAGTTTCTATAATATTTTACTGGTGTTGGAGACCGCGTTGGATAGCACGAAAGGCAAGCCTCTAAGTCTTGTGACTGCAAAGACTCGCATGCGACATAGCTTTAACCCATACATTACCACGGATGTCTGTAGACATTTCTGGTTTTCCGTAACCATACACCATGGACGGCTAAAGGCATTTTAGTAGAAAAATACTTCTGCCTGCTGCCGTCTAAAGGCGTTTCTCCACATTCCTGTGCCGTGGACATATAAAAGGCATGTATTGTGGGTCAGCGCCAAATTCCTACTTGACTTGGATTATTCAAATAATTATTTATGAGTTACTAGCTGATGACCCAGCGTTGCCCTGGTATGTATTTGGCTGGTGTTGGCTCCCTCCACTTTTCCTAACCTTAACACACAAACACTTAATGACCACGTTTGTGAGCTTTGGGGTCTTTGGCATCAATTTGTATATTCCCATAGAAATCAAACAAATCAGATAGGCTGTTTGTGGCTCTGCACCTCTCTAGCATTTGAACCCCAGTCAACCAATGGCCAACTGTAGCAGGTTTGAGACATCTGCTATTAACAGTGTAAAAATGGCAGCAATTCAGATATTCCCCTTGAAAATCAACAAATGCATTTTGATTGGCTATTATAGGCTTCACCCACTTCCCTGAATATTAATCAGTCACCCAGTGATCATCTGGGCAAAGTTTGAGAACCCTGCCATTTACAGTGTAAAATTGGCTGCTGTTTATATTTTCCCAGTAAAATTTGTTTTTGGCTCCACACACTTTTTTGTAACCTGGACACATAGTCACTCAGTGACCAATTTTGTGAGCTTTGGGATCCTTGACATCAATAATTTGTATTTTCCCAGTGAAATGAAACAATTCCGATTGGCTGTGGCTTCGCCCCCTTTTCTGAATTTGAGCCTCAGTGACCCAATGACCAACTGTACCAGGTTTGAGGCTTGTGCCATTAAGAGTGCAAGAATGGCAGCAATTTCAATATTCCCCTTGAAAAACAGGTGAATGTTGATTAGATTTTTTAGGCTCAACCCATTTTTCTGAATATTAATCCCAGCCACCCATTAACCAACTGTGCAACGTTTGAGAAACATGTCATTAACCGTGAAGAAGGGCTGCAGTTTAAATTTTCCCAGGGAAATCTGTTTTTGACTCCACCCACTTTTTGTAATCTTGACGCACAATGACCAACTTTTGAGCTTTCGTGTTCCTGGCATCAAAATGGAGTGAATAAAAGCATTTTATCCAGCAAAGAAATTTGATTGGCTGTTTGTGGCACTGCCCCTTTAGTGAATTTGAACCCCAGTCACTAAATGACTGTAGCAGGTTTGCGGCCTCTGCCATTAACGGTGTAAGAATGGCAGCAGTTTCAATACTCCCCTTGAAAATCAATAGGTGAGTTTTGATTGGCTGTTGTAGGCTCCACCCACTTTCATGAGTATTAATCCCAGTTATCCAGTGACCAACTGTGTCAAGTTTGAGAATCCTGCCAATAACAGAATGGAGGAAATCAATCTAACAAATCTGATTGGCTGTTTATGGCTCCACCCCCTTTAGTGAATTTGGACCCCAGTCACCCAATGACTTTTTTTTAGGTTTGAGGCCTCTGCCATTAACAGTGTAAGAATGGTAGCAATGTAAATATTCCCCTTGAAAATCAATAGATGAATTTTGATTGGTTGTTGTAGGCTCCACCCACATTTCTGAATGTCAATCCCAGTCACCCAGTGACCAACTGTGTCAAGCTTGAGAACCCTGCCATTAACAGTGTAAGAATGGCTGCAGTTTATATTTTCCCATGTAAAAAGTTTGTTGTTTCTGGCTCCGGCCACTATTTCTAACCTTGACATACAGTCACTCAATAACCAAGTTTATGAGCTCTGGGGTCCTTGGCATAAATAAGTTGCAATTTCCCACTGAAATTAAACAAATCTGATTGGCTGTTTGTGGCCCGCCCCCTTTTCAGAATTTAAACCCCAGTCTCCCAGTGACTGACTACCAGAATTGAGGCCTCTGCCATTAAGAGTGTATGAAGGGCAGCAATGTAAATATTTCCCTTGAAAATCAATCAATTCCAGTCACCCAGTGGCCAACTGTGCCAAGTTTGAGAACACTGCCATTAACAGTGTAAGAATGGTTGCAGTTAATAATGTCCCATGTAAAAAATGTACCGGTAGTTGATGGCACCGCTCACCTTTTTTAACCTTGACATACAATCAGTCAATTACCAAGTTTATGAGCTTTGGAGTCCTTGGTATCAATTTGTTTATTCCCATTGAAATTAAACAAATCTGATTGGCTGTTTGTGGTTACGCCCCCTATCTGTCTATGAACACCCAGTTACCCAGTGGCCAACTGTACCAGGTTTGGGGCATCTGCTATTAACAGTGTAAGAATGGCAGCAATTTAAATTTTCCCCTTGAAAATCAACAGGTGAATTTTGATTGGCTGTTGTAGGCTCCACCCATTTTCCTGAATATTAATACCAGTCACCCAGTGACCAACTGTGCAAAGTTTGACAACCCTGCCATTAACAGTGTAAGAATGGCTTTTGAAACCTTGACACACAGTCACTCAATGACCAAGTTTGTGAGCTTTCAGGTTCCTGGCATCAAAAATGTGTGAATAGAGGCAGTTTATCCACCAAGGAAATCTGATTGGCTGTTTGTGGCCCCGCCCCTTTAGTGAATTTGGACCCCAGTCATCCAATGACCGACTGTAGCAAGTTTGATGCCTCTGCCATTAACAGTGTAAGAATGGCAGCAGTTTAAATATTCCCCTTAAAAAACAATAGGTGAATTTTAATTGACTATTGTAGGTTCCACCCGCTTTCCTGAATCTTAATCTCATTCACCCAGTGACCACGTGTGCCAAGTTTGAGAACCCTGCGATTAACAGTGTAAGAATGGCTGCAGTTTACATTTTCCCATTAAAAATGAATGGCTGAAATTTGATTGGCTGTTTTATGCTCCGCCGACTTTTCCTGGATTTGTAACTTCAATCACCAAGTGACCAACTGTGCCAAGTGTGGGGACTCTGGCTTGAATACTGTGAGAATGGCAGCCTTTAACATTTTTTTCCATTGACATGAATGGGTGAAATCTGATTGGTTATTTGTAGCTCCGCTCAGGTGTGCAGGGGGGCCGTGAGACCCCCAGAACATATCATCCCAGGTAGTAAGCGATATGTAGACCGAGTTTCGTTCAAATCGGTCAAGCCGTTTTCGAGACACACACACACACACACACACGCACGCACGCACGCACGCACGCACGCACGCACGCACACACACACACACACACACACACACACACACACACACACACACACACACACACACACGTTACTGCAAATCTATGCAGCTTGAAAATTGACAATGGAATGCTTTCATTGCAAGATTTGATTAGTCAATTTACATTTTAGATTTTTATTATAATTAGCACAATTCTTTATCAGATTAATGCGCATAATTCTCAATCATCTCAAATTTATTTGTATCAGGCAAGACAACAAACACAATTCAAACACAAAGCTGGCACTGGCGTGTAGCTTTTCAAAAACTTTTCAGGCAGTCTATGGGGTAACGGCTAAATTCTGATTACGTACCCTTTTTCCATGAAATTAAGGCGTCCCGTGAAAGTAAGCCCTACCAGGAATTTCTAGCATGCTTGAAATATAAGCCCTACCCCGAAAGTAAGCCCTAACGGCAGTAAGGGGGAAAAGTATGGCAACTTGTGTTTTTACTGGAGCCCATAATCTCCCGGGCAGGACCATGGCTCCGTTATTGGGCCAATCAATGCAACTGCTTCAACTACGGTAAGCGTGCAGTGATTAGCCCAATAACTGAGCCATGGTCCCACATACTGTACAAAACCATCAGCTCCATTAGAAACTGAAGTTGCCGTACTTCTTCTCCATAGGCTGAAGCTCGGGGGGACAGCGGGATGGAGCTAGGGGAAAGAAGAGTATGCAGCGTGACATCTGAGGACATGGGAGACACCAGGAGGACATAGGAGGACACGGGAGGACAGGAGATAGAGGACACAGGTACAGAGGGGGGGGGGGGGGACACTAGGAGGACACAAGTTACTAGGGGGACACAGGGGCACACGAGGTGGCTCCATCAGAGGAAGAGGCTGCACAGTGGGGAATGCAGGAGGACATACAGCACAGGAACTTGCGTGTTCCTAGAAACATAAGACATCCCCTGAAGATAAGCCCTAGCTTAAAGAGAATCTGTATTGTTAAAATCGCACAAAAGTAAACATACCAGTGCGTTAGGGGACATCTCCTATTACCCTCTGTCACAATTTCGCCGCTCCCCGCCGCATTAAAAGTGGTTAAAAACAGTTTTAAAAAGTTTGTTTATAAACAAACAAAATGGCCACCAAAACAGGAATTAGGTTGATGTACAGCATGTCCACACATAGAAAATACATCCATACACAAGCAGGCTGTATACAGCTTTCCTTTTGTATCTCAAGAGATCATTGTGTGTTTCTTTCCCCCTTCTGCTCTCATGCACTGAAGTTTCAGGCTGCTCTTTTCTTCTTGCAAACAGCTTTGCCCTTGTCTGTAATTCTTCAGTATGTGAAAGCCCAGCCAGCTCAGAGGACGATTTATCCAGCTTGTAAAAGAGAAGAGAGAATCTGCCATAATCTAAATAACACACAGGCAGTGTGCAGAGAGGGGCCTGGAGGGGGGAGATTCATCACAGAACCACAACACTGAAGAACTTGGCAGCCTTCCAGACACAGGCCGACAAGTCTGACAGGGGAAAGATACATTGATTTATTACAGAGACTGTGATAGTACAAAGTGCTGCAGTAAGCCAGAACACCGTAGAATAGCTTTTGGAACTTGTAGGATGATAAAAAGCAGGATGCAATTTTTGTTACGGAGTCTCTTTAATTTAAGATGCTGACTTATTTTCAGCGAAACACAGTAGTTACTCAGACTTGATGAAAAGTGAAGCACTTTAAGGAATCATCTGGCAAAAAAATAAATAAGAGTATCACTTACCTGGTGCTTCTACCAGCCCCATGCAGCCATCCTGTGCCCTCGCAGTCACTCACTGCTGCTCCAGTCCCCCGCTGGCAGCTTGCCGACCTCGGAGGTCGGCGGGCCGCATTACGTACGTTTTTACGCATTCCCGCTAGTGCAGGAACATTAACACATACATTTTTACGCATTACTAGTTCAATGCGTAAATTTTTACCCATTAAACTAGTAATGCGTAAATTGTATGTGGTAATGTTCCTGCACTAGCGGGAATGCGTAAAAATGTACGCAATGCGTCCCGCCGACCTCCGAGGTCGGCAAGCTGCCAGCGGGGGACTGGAGCAGCAGTGAGTGACTGCGAGGGCACAGGATGGCTGCAGGGGGCTGGGAGAATCCCCAGGTAAGTGAAACTCATTTTTTTATTTTGCTTGAACCTTCCCTTTAAAGAAGTCAGTTAGCACAGCGAAAACCTTATTGCTTGCTTTTAGCACCAGCTCCATTGATCAATCCTAAAATCACATTTTTTTTTCTCCTACCCCCTCCAGCTTTGAACGTTGAACTTGAAGACGTTGCTAAGATAAAGGGTAAGCGTTTTTTTCTTTTCCTTAACATATGAACATGATAGACATGTTTCAGTATTTTGGCTCCCTTTAAATGTCTTTTTGTGGAATTGAAGTCTGGTACAACGCACAATAAAAACCTGTTCCCTAGTTTTAGCAGCTTTCCTACTTTTATCCACAAGTAATGCTATCTGTGGAAAAATCACAAGACTTCCCGAGCTCACGTAACAACTTTGCTAGGAGTTGCCATCGCATGTATATGCATGTACTGTATATCATCAAATTTGCTCAGAAATCTTTGTGAGCAGTTCTGCATAACAGAATATAGATGTTCTTATTCTCACCAAAATCACTGACTCCTACTGAAAGAAAATCTCTTCTCTTTGGTTTTTTTATTATTTAAATTTTAATTTTCAGAAAAAATTGAAACCTAGTCTAATAATCCTTTCAGTAACTTTTCATAAAAAAAAATTGCTTGCAACATACGTTTATCATGGTGTGGCTAAACTTTTAGAACCAAGGGGAAATTTTGACTATGGTTCCGAGGTGAAAATAAACGAAATTAAAAAATGTATCTATCCTCCTCCTAAAAATTACATTATAAGATATTTCACAGTTTTTAATTTTATATTTAAATCTACTTTTCAAGTTTTTACTGTTTTATTGTTTTTGCTTAATGACACATTCATTGAAGTATGCCAGAGCTAAAATCTAGGAACTATTAACCCTTCTTATCTCTTTCCTGCTCTTAGAAGCCATTTTCTGCTAGGAAAGTGTTTTATAGTTGAAATTTCTTATCAGTGAGGGTCACACTGTAGTCTGGCCCAGAACTGCCACGTACATACCTGATGTTTATCTCTTTTTCGGGCAGAGAAAGAAAAAAAGGAACACAGCCTAGTTATTTGTGTGCTAGGCACTGTACATGCACATGTCTATCTATGTGACATGTCCCTTCGGGTATCCTTTAAAAGTGTAATGGCTAGGTGCTCTGTTTGTATTTAAATACAATACTGTATTAACTATAATTTCAAGCTTAATAACCACTCCTGTTACTGAATGACATGACCTGTGTATTTATATCTGGGGATTCCTTCCTTTTATGAGCTTCAGGGCACTTTTTATGCTTAAAATATTTTGAGATGTGGAACCTGGGTGTTTTTTTTCCTGCTGCCAACTGAGGAAACTGAGAGGTGGGTGGGGGCAGTGAACATTTAGGAACGGATTGAAGGACCGTGATCTTTATAACACAAATTGCTGTGTCTTATTGCATAGTTTTGTTTTTTGTAATTATTTAAAAAAAATTTTTTTAAATATATAATATAAAATGTGTATTTTTAGTAAGATGCACTAGAGATAACTTTTTTCCTGTGTTGACACAGTAGGTAGTAAAAGCTGACATCTGAGAGATTATGGACTAGTCCATCTCCTTACGGGGGATTCTTAGGTTTTCCTTTAGCCCTGGAACCCACTGGCAGCACTTTGTGACGGATCGTAAAGCGCTAGTGATTTTCAAAAATGCGATTTTTACCGCAATTCCCAGATTGATCGCGATTTGGCCTGCATCCCCTCAATGAGATAAATCTGGGATCGTTCTGGTAATGCGTGTATGCAGTAAAAGTCACTGTCAAAATACCCATTTATTAACTCCTTACAGCCCCTCCCATAGTTACTAAAATAAAACTCTTTAATAAGAAAAAAATGCATTAAAAAAGAACTTACTCCCCTGTCTCAGGTTTACTTTAACCACAAACATGCTATCTATAGACAGAGGCGCTAGACTGAGACATAGGCTGTATGCTCCATTGCCTATTGCCTGATGAAGCGTGGCCACACCTGCGAAACGCGTTGCCTTCCTTTGGTGTGTATATTTAAAGAAATTTGCTTGTTGATATATCAACCTGTTTTTGTGTCTGCTTGGAGAAGGTAAGTCCACCACTGCTTCCCCCGTTTTCTTTTTTTAAGTTTTTGCTACTTTTATCCTTTTGGCGCCTCTGTTCATTTCCACAATGCTATCTATAGAGAGAAGTTTCTGGTGATTTCCTGTTCATCTCTCGGTGTATTTACCTGCAGACAAGACACAGCACATGTATATTCCACTTTTCTTCTGGTGGACTCAAAGCGCCAGAGCTACAGCCACTAGGACACGCTCAATAGGCAGTAGCAGTGTTAGGAAGTCTAGGCCAAGATCTCCTACTGAGTAGATGCTGGCTTACTCAACAGGAAGAGCAGAGGTTTAAAGGACTACAGTAGGGGGTAGGGGGGAAAACAGTTGACCTTACCCGGGGCTTCTAATGGTCCCCCGCAGACTTTCTGTGCACGCACAGCTACTCACCAATGTTCCGGTCCCCGCTTCCGGTTAACTTCTGGAATGTCTGACCTTAAAGTTGGAAAAGCACTGTGCCTGCACTGCCGTGTCCTCGTTCCCGCTGACGTCACCAAGAGCGTACTGCGCAGATGCAGACAGTACTGGGCCTGCGCAATACACGCAAGCAGGAACGAGAGCGCGGCCACGCAGGCGCAGTGGTTTTCCTACTTTAAAGTCAGAAATTCCAGAAGTGAACCAGCGGTGGGGACCAGAGCATCGGTGAGTGGCTGCGCGGGCACAGGTTGTGTGCAGGGGACTGTTAGAAGCCCCAGGTAAGTTCAACTCTTTTTTCCCCCTACCCCCCTACAGTACTCCTTTAAACCCAGGTCTCCTCTAGCTATTTTTACCACTGAATTACAGTGATTACCATGCAAAGCATTTGCAATGTTTTCAGTGATGTTAAACTGACACAAAGAAAATTAGGTGATTTTTGTTTTCATGTTACTAAACAGGAAAATGGATGTAAACAGTTGATGTTTATTGTAGTTAATCACAACCGCCCTGTTAAAGGTCAGAGATATTTTATATTTAAACATCTTGAAATAGACCTTGTACATGTCAGTGTGTTGCGTGTAGGTGTGTGACCACTTCCTTATTTTGTGGAAAATGACTTCCATTCAGCTGTGACAATGTTTGGTTCTATGGATCTGTGTAGGAATATCCTCATTGTTCATTATAAGGATGACATTGCATATTGTTAGATCTGCGTAAACAATAAAGCGTGTTCTGAACTGGTCTTTAGCTATTTCTGACAGGTCCGATGTGATTTACAATTGTTTCTTTGATTGATTTGGTAAGGAAATGATCAGAAAATCGTTTTGAAAAACAATTGGAAATCAGATCGGACCTGTTGGAAATAATAGATTTGACATGTTTATCTGACGGGACATTGCATGGTGTGTACCAGGCATAATACAAGGTATAATTTTATAGATTTTTTTTATTATTGTTTTAGGCTAGTGGGTCTCAAACTTTACCATGTAAGAGCACCCATGGCAACCTTTTCAAGGCACCCCTTGTCTGCTGCTTCCATGCATTGATCGGGTGGTTGCAAGTGCTTGGAGTCCAAGTGCTAAAGAGGTGGGCACTGCAGTGTTCTCCCCAGACATTTTTTCCAGCCGGGTGGCATGAAAAAGTAGCCAGGTGGAGCAAGATGAGAGAATACAGGGTCGGCGCTTTTCTGCACAACTCTGCCTACAGCAAAAAAAATAGTGAGCCGATAACAGCCGGGTGCTCACCAAAACTAGCCGGGTACAACACCCGGCTAAAAGAGCCTGGGGAGAACACTGCACTGTATTGAGTCACATCTGAGCATGGCTGCTCCTACGTTCACATGCAATAAATCCAACAAAAAACTATTGATTGTTTTCTAACTCTGGGACACTTTAATAGGCTGCCACTGATTAGAGACAGTAAAACATTCATTCTACTTTGTAAATGTTTACATATAAAAGAAAATGTCTTTATAACGACCCTGTACAGCCCCGTCTATCAGTAATAACCTGTGTCCTCGTTTCTTGTCCTCAGGGGCCCTCCTTCAGCTTGAGAGTTCCATTGATGCCATCAACCTTCCTGCCAGTGGGGCGGGGATCACCAAGGATGGGAGGTACTTATTGCCGACAATACTCCTGTGTCTCTGTTTAATATTTCCATACTCTAGAGATTGTCTATAATACTGGATTTCATGCAGATTGGAATTGGGCACAATCAGGTGCACATCTTGCCGATTTGGATTGGCCTGATTCCAAGCATATCATTTACATTTAATTTGCATGCAGTCTTCAAATATTAGCATCTGAGTTACCATTTGTATGCCCCACACTTCATTATTATTTATTGATTTATTGATTTATAAAGCACCAACATTCTTCGTGGTGCTGTAAAAAGTATGACAACAAACATGGGGTACATAATAATACAGACTTTGGCCTCAATTCACTAAGATCATGCTGGAGATAATAAGGCAAGAGAAAACTTACCTCCACACAGCAAGAGAGTTATCTTATCTCTTCATTCCTTAAGGTCCGTACACACGTCGGACTGGAGGCAACGACGGGTCCGTCGTCACCTCCCGCTGGGTGGGCGTTCCAACAACAGTCCGGCGTGTGTACGCACTGTCGGCGGACTGATACGGCTGCTTCTGAGCAGAACTGGTGATCACCATGATAGATGTAACATGATGAATAAAATGTATAACAGAGTGCCAGCTATGAAATCAATAACAAATTCCAAGACACGTTTTGTGATTCTGTAACATTGGCCTCAATTCACTAAGCTTATCTCCTGTCTTTAATAACTCTTCTAGAGTTGTTACCATGGTCATAAGGCATGTAGTATTCAGGAAACATTTTACCTCAGGCAAACCTAAAGTTAACTCTTCTGTCTTTAAGTTAACTCTTTAATCCTTAAAATAACTCCAGAGTTAAAGACGGGCTGTTCATTAACTGTGTGTGAAAATAACTACAGAGGAGGTAACTTAAAGCGGAATATAACCCTGCATTTCAACTTTGCTCTAAAACATTATTTACAGCATATTATATGCAAAAAGCATTTTTTTTTTTACTAGACCAGCATTCGAAGGGTTAAACACAGAGGTTTAAGGTTCCGGGAGAGATATGCAGAAGTTCAGATTGTTACATTCTATTTAGTTATATGTATCTATTGAGAAATGTTACACACTCTTTGGCTGTCCTCCAGATCCTGAGAGAGTGAGTCACATTCAACACTTAGATACATTTATGTAAACAAAATGTATCTTTGTCAGCTTCGGATGCGTCTGCAGAAATCTCCAGGAAAAAAAAATGCTGGTTGCATATAATATACTGTAAATAATGTTTTAGAGCAAAGTTGAAATGCAGGGTTATATTCCGCTTTAACTACAGAGGAGGTAACTTAACTACAGAGGAGGTAACTTAACTACAGTAGAGCCAACGTAAGGAATGAAGAGATAAGATCTCTTACTAGTGTAGGTAAGTTTTCTCTTGCCTTATTATCTCCAGCATGATCTTAGTGAATTGAGGCTATTGTTACAGAATCGCAAAACGCAATCGCTCCTAAATCACTTTCCCATACAATGAAAAATCACTATGCAAAACGCTAGCAATTTTGCTGTTTCTATTGTGAATTGGGCCTTCTTCTGTGCAATCTGCAACGTGTATCGCGGGTCAATCGCCTACTTCCGCAGGCAAGGTACAAGGGACAACAGGAGCAACTGGATCAGTGCCAGGAGCACCTCTGTCACAGACATTGCAGATTATTTTGATGTAAGAAATAAATTAACCTCCCTGGCGGTAAGCCCGAACTGAGTTCGGGCTATGCCGCCGGGAGGCACCGCTCAGGCCCCGCTGGGCCGATTTGCATAATTTTTTTTCTGTTACACGCAGCTAGCACTTTGCTAGCTGCGTGTAACCTCCGATCCGCCGCTATACGCGTCGCCGCAGCCGCCCCCCCCCCCCAGACCCCGTGCGCTGCCTGGCCAATCAGTGCCAGGCAGCGCCGTGGGGTGGATCGGATTCCCCTTTGACGTCACGACGTCGATGACGTCATCCCGCCCCGTCGCCATGGCGACGGGGGAAGCCCTCCAAGAGATCCCGTTCTTTGAATGGGATCTCTTGATCTCTGATAGCCGAAGGCGATCGGAGGGGCTCGGGGGATGCCGCTCGGCAGCGGCTATCATGTAGCGAGACATTGTCTCGCTACATGAAAAAGAAAAAAAAATGTATTTGCTGCCCCCTGGCGGTTTTTAATAAACCGCCAGGGAGGTTAATATCTTTTATAATATGAAATTGTTGCGTCATCTGTGAGAAGGTTCGTCCACCAATACCCCCCCCCCCCTCCCCCCATTTTTAAGGTGCTTCTAAAATATTTTACTCTTGATTGATGCCTCTGTATATATAAAAGAATGGATTCTTTAGTGGTGTGGATCAATTAAATTAGATCTTTTCTTTTATCCCGAATGAGCTTATTGAAAATATAATTGTTTACTAAAAATTGTACTGGGCACCTTCAGAGGGGTTTTTAGTTGTTTTTTTGCAAAGAACCCTGTGAGGGAATATGGAGCATTTTGCGAGTTTTCAGAGTGGGGTGGCTGCACTATTTTGCTGTTGCTCCAAAATAATTCCTTTCTAGTAAAGAGGTGTTTGATCTATTTGCAGTTATATCTTCGACCTCTTCGGAGCTGCGGGAATCAATTACAAGACCAAATCTGGCCTGCTGGAGCTTCTGGAGCAGATTATACAACACGTTGGTGGAAGTAAGTCCTTCCCAGGCAGGGATACTATAAGAGCCAGATTGCTTCCTATCATTTCTCACACTGCGCTTGTCTCCACTTCAGGCTCTGGCATCTTCACCAACACTATGGGCCTGCAGAAACTGGCTGATATCATCCAGGTGAGATGTCATTTGGTTGTGAGGTCTGGTGAGGGATATTGGTGGCAATTTCTGAATCCAATTTTTATGTGTTGAGATGAAAGAAAACTAGAAATAGAGGACCTGATGTTCACTGCTATAATGGTGGCCACTAATATTCCAATCTTTTTCATTTAATCTTACCAAATATATGTAGTAGAAGAGTAAACTAAGTGAATATATTGAGTGGATACTTTATGCAGTTTCTCATATTACAAAGAAATGGTAATATTGGATGAAAAAGATCATTAGGGGCCACCTTAAAGATACATATCTTTTAAGAGAGGGAAGAGTCAGGATA
This sequence comes from Hyperolius riggenbachi, assembly GCF_040937935.1. Classification (NCBI taxonomy): domain Eukaryota; kingdom Metazoa; phylum Chordata; class Amphibia; order Anura; family Hyperoliidae; genus Hyperolius; species Hyperolius riggenbachi. Next base: position 170,773,465 of record NC_090657.1, read on the forward strand.
CTATTGAGGCTTCCCTCGCTCTTCCTTGGTCCCCCGTTGCTGAGCGCAGCTCCCCGGAAGAGTAGCTCTGTGCTACTGCGCATGCAGGCTCGCACGGCCATTGTGCGCACTTGAACCAGGAAGGGGATCTGCATGGCCCCCGATGTGAAGGGGGGCCGCGCTCAGCAACGGGGGGCTTGTTACAACCGAGGGAAGCCTCATTAGGATCCTGAGGCTTCCCTCTAAATAGTAAGTAGCAGATTTTTAAGGTTCGCTTTCAGGTGGATAAAGCTTGCAACCATTACTTTAACCTCCTTGGCGGTAACCCCGATTCAGGCTCAGGGTGTAAAAAAAAAGAAGCCAGGAGTGGTAATCCCGAGCCTAACTCGGGCCAGCCACCTGGAGGTATAGGGACACAGGGATCCAGATGCTGGCAGCCATTCTTCTTCCAGTCCTCGAAGGCTCTGGATCCCTCGGGTGAGATTTCTGTTTGTTGTCATGATGAAAGACGGCGAACTCACTAATGGGGTACAGCGTCACCCACAGGACGAAGGGATAATTGCAACGCCGGATTACAGGGAAGTGAGTCTCTGCAGGGGCTGCCACAGATCTCACTGGGGTATTATTTTTACTGCTTTTAGGGTTTAAAAGTTTGTGAAAAAATTGTACCGCTTTTAGACCCTGAAATCCGGAAATAATCATACCGCCAGGGAGGTTAAAGGATATATGAGCTGGAAAACATTAGTGCAGATTTACTCACCTTGGGCTGTCTCAAGCCCCTAGAAGGCTCTGTGTCTCTCGCCACAACTCTGCTGTCAACCACTCTTCTGGGGTCCCCTCTGTAGCAGGGATCGGCCACTTCTGCGCATGCGCGCACACGCCACTCATGCTCCTGTGGCCAGGAACGTTCAGCGCAGGCGCCGTAGCACTGCAGAAAAGTGTCTGACAGAGTACCTGCGGCGAGGGACACAGAGGCTTCTAGGGGCTGGAGGAAGCCCCAGGTAGGTAAATCTGCACTAATGTTTTTCAGCTCATGTATCCTTTAAAGTACTTCCAATGTGAAAAATAAAATCAATTTTTTTACTCACCTGGGGCTTCTTCCAGCCCCTCCCAGCCGTGTCAGTCCCTCGCTGCAGCTCCGGTGGGCCTCGCTGTCCCTGCTGACCACCTACATTAGGGGCGACCTGCTGGTGGGGTCACTTCTTTTGCACCTGCTTGGGTGCTCCTCCACGTCATCTTGGGGGTACTGCGCCTGCACACAATTACTGCACAGGGCAGCCAGCGAGGACCACCGGACTGAGACGGCTGCGAGGGGCTGGAAGAAGCCCCAGGTGAGTAAAAAAAAAAAATTTTTCACATCGGAAGTCCTTTATCACATCGGAAGTCCTTTAACCACTTGCCGACCGCACGCTTATACCGTGCGTCGGCAAAGTGGCAGCTGCAGGACCAGCGACGCAGTACTGCGTCGCCAGCTGCAGCTTAATTAATCAAGAAGCAGCCGCTCGCGCGAGCGGCTGCTTCTTGTCAAATCACGGCGGGGGGCTCCGTGAATAGCCTGCGGGCCGCCGATGGCGGCTCGCAGGCTAGATGTAAACACAAGCGGAAATAATCCGCTTTGTTTACATTTGTACGGCGCTGCTGCGCAGCAGCGCCGTAAGGCAGATCGGCGATCCCCGGCCAATCAGCGGCCGGGGATCGCCGCCATGTGACAGAAGACAGCCTGTCACTGGCTGCACAGGACGGATAGCGTCCTGTGCAGCCCAGATCTCCGGGGGGAGCAGGTAGGAGAGGGAGGGGGGAGAATGTCGCCGCGGGGGGGGCTTTGAGGTGCCCCCCCCGCAACATGCCTGCAGGTAGGAGCGATCAGACCCCCCCTGCACATCATCCCCCTAGTGGGGAAAAAAGGGGGGCGATCTGATCGCTCTGTGTGGCCGCGGATCTGTGCTGGGGGCTGCAGAGCCCACCCAGCACAGATCCAAACAAACAGCGCTGGTCCTTAAGGGGGGGTAAAGGGTGGGTCCTCAAGTGGTTAAACACTTGAGGACCGCAGTGCTAAACCCCCCGAAAGACCAGGCTATCTTTTACTTAATTGGCCACTGCAGCTTTAAGGCCAAGCTGCAGGGCCGCACAACAGAGCACACAAGTGATTCCACCACCCCCCCCCCCCTTTTCCCCCCACCAACAGAGCTCTCTTTTGGTGGGGTTTGATCGCACCATGTTTGTTTATTTATTTATTTTTATAAATATTTATTTAATTATTTTTGTTTTATAAAAATGCCTTTTTTTCATTTTTATTCCCCTGCCCCCTCCCTCCCCCTGCCAGCCAATCAGGGTAATCAGCTGTCATAGGCTTCAGCCTATGACAGCCGATCACTGCCTAGCCCATGGAGGGGACTGCCGAGCGCTGTACATGTAAATTGACGGCGATCACGCTGTTTAACAGTCTCCCGAGCGGCAATAGCCGCTCGGAGACTGAAGGCAGGGTGGAGCTCCGCCCCCCAAGCAGGAGATGCGCGATCTCCTGTATTAGCCAGGACCTGACGCCCATTGGCGTGGAGCGTTGGTAGAGTAGTTAAGGTGTGTGTACACACTTCTAATCTTGATTCGTCAATTTTACAACTTCCATGTAGTATGAGAGCTTACCTACACAATCTCTTCAAAGTATTAAAAATCTGCTGGCTCTCATACTACATGGAGGTGGTAAAATTGCCGGCCAGTCGAGATCAGATGTGTGTAGGCACTTTTACTTTGATCTGATATTATGCAGTGGAGGGTCACAAACTCTATCCATCCAATAGCAGACCGTTTTTTCCCCCCTTAATAACGCTTCTCCAGAACTGTTTGATCACACAGACTCTCCACTGCTCTCCAACCTTACGCCTCTGCTTAAAATCTTCCGTACAGTGCTTCCCTGATCTTCTTCACTGCTTCTCGCTAATTGACTCAGCCTAGAGTTTTATTCTCCCCACTCACCCCACCTGCTTTGTGTGTTCCATCATGCACCGCTCCATCAGCCCTTCTCCCGATTGCATAGCAGTATAGTGAGTCACTAGCTTGGAAGCTAGCCACGCATCTGCACAGCCGTGGCCCCGCACTGTCCTGTAATGCAGGGAATACACAATAAGATTTTTTAGCAGATTTACTGTCCGATCATTTTTCCAATTGATTTTCCGATCGTCTATCTGATCGATTTCCATTCACCTCTATGAGAAATCGATCAGAAAATCAGACGGGACCTGTCAGAAATTATCTATCAAACCATCTAGATGCCAAAAAAAATCTCATGGTGTATTCCCAGCATAAGAGATCCAGCCCTTATCGCCCTCCGTCAACAGTCCTTTCACGTGTGTACGAGGTTGCAAAATAGTAGGTCAGCTGTTTGTTAAATCATGAAAGTTGTTCCACACAACTAGAAGATCACTCATTCCAACATATTCTGGAGATTAGTGAGGAAAGGTATAGAGACAGCTTATGGAGAGCTTTGTATGGCAGAGTTAGGAGCTTGAACTGGATTCTTTAGGTCATATACAAAGACTGTAGCACCTGTCACAAAGCTTGTGTTTTCAGATTGTACAGGATTAGGATTTCTCACTGATCTGAATAAATCTATAGATAAAATATGAAACGACTGCAAGTACTGTCCAAAGAATTCAGTGTTTTTCCTTTTTATCAAATTCTTTTTTTATTTCTGCAGATTGTGTTTAATATTGAGATTCCTGAAGGCTCTGTTGTTCCTGTCACTCCTCTCAACACCGCACAGATCTCCAAATACTACAAGGTCAGTAATGACATCACCTGGCTACTCATCAGTCTGGGAATAAAGACTATCATAGTTAAGCATTCTAACAACCTGCTAAGAAGCAGTTGTACAGGGTGACCAAAAGAGACCCCCTAGAGAAAAAACACAGAGACAATGGGAACCCCAATAGCGTAATAAGTAATGGCAAGGATCACAAATGGAGGTTGCAGACGGGCAACCAACCACTGAAGGCAGGTGGAGATCAATGACCCCGACTCCCCTCGGGTGTCCAGATACATTGGACGCTTGTTGCACTCTTGGCAAAGAACTCAAAATTGGTTGTGATGGTGAGAGTACACCTAACCAAAAGGAAACACCAATCCCAAAGGAGAGTGGGTAGCACAAGGGGGAGGGGGGAGGGAGAGGCGCCCGAGTATTGATAAAACTGTGTTAAAAACAGATAAAAATAGAAAAAGGTTGAATTGGCTTACCTTAATGACGAAAAATTCGTATATGGAAGAAACAAATTTTATTAAGCACTAGGCAACGCGTTTCGTGGGCCCAAGCAAGAGGCATTCCAAGTGTAGGCTTGATTTATTTCTGGAACTGTATTTGGCCTGAGGAAGTGGGCAGGAACTCGCGAAACGCATTGCCTAGTGCTTAATAAAATAAGTTTATCTCATATATGAATTTGTCGTCATTGAGGTAAGCCACCTCAACCTTTTTCTATTTTGGCTTTTTTTAGTTTCAAATCTTTTTATTAAATGTATCACAGGATGACATGAGAAATGCAAAATAATATACTTGCATTACATTTGTTAGAGTAGGCATTCATAAAGAGAAAATGCATTTGCATATATACAAGAGATATGCATAGAAAAACATTGAAGAAGAAAAGAAAAAAAGGAAAAGAAGAAAAGAAACATAAAAATAGATAGAAAGCAGAAGGAGTTGGTCATTAACATCAAAAGGTTCAGCATAATGGTGGTCATAAGTCCAGATTTCAAAGATTATTGAAAACATTGAATTCAATCCAAGATATTGGCACACACAAGAATTTGTAAGCAAAAAAACCCATAAGATAGTCATTTTTTGTTCCTATTCCTCCAGTCCAACCAAGGTTGCCAAACTATATGAAGTACTCAGACTTTTCCAACTTGCGGAGATTACAGCTTTGACTGTTACCATAATAAATTGGAAAAGTTTATTCTGAGGATTTGTCAATCTTGAGATTCTACCACCTAAAAGGAAGACTAGAGGGGTTCTTAGAATTGAGGTTTGTAAAATGAGAAGTGACTTTATCCCAAATTTAAAGCAGGCCATACACTGGCTCGATTCCCGGCCGTTTCGACAGCAGATTCGATCCTGGGATCGAATCTGCTGCCAATCGTTTGCGGTAAACGCAGCCGCCGATCCGATTTCCTCCCGAAATCGGAACGGTCCGTCGATCGCGCCGTGCGGGAAATTACCCTCGATCGCCCGCGGGTAAAGTGCGCGTTGCTAGCGGCGGCCGATCCGATCAAGTATACATTACCTGAGGCTGGCTCCCGGGCGTCTTCTCCATGCTGCACGGCTCTGTTCCGGCTCCATCCATCCCGGCGCTTCCTGTGTCACTGCAGTGACCAGGAAGTTCAAATAGAGGGCGCTCTATTTGAACTTCCTGGTCACGGAGTAACACAGGAAGCGCCGTAATGGAGCCGGAACAGAGCCGTGCAATGCGGAGAAGATGCCCGGGAGCCAGCCTCAGGTAATGTATACGGGGGGGGGGGGGGGGGGACAGGCGGCAGGAGCAGCTCAGCAGATGGTCAATCAGTTTCAGGCTGAAATCGATTAACAATCTGTTTGCAGTAAAGGCAGCCATACGATCCCTCTCTGATCAGATTCGATCAGATAGGGATCTGTCAGCTGGTCGATCTAATGGCACATCGACCAGTGTATGGCCACCTTAAGTTACTTTAGGGCAAGTCTACCATATGTGATAAAGAGAACCAATAGCAAGACATTCTCTAAAGCATGGTGATGGCTTAGATGGATCCATTCTATGTAATGTTTCTGGTGTTATATATACTCTATCAGTAACTTTAGAGAAACTGAGAGCTTTGAAGGCTCTATTTTGGCTTTTTTAAAACTGTTTAATTAATATTTGGGCGCCTCTTCCACCCTTTTGTAACCTGCTAAGATACCTAAAGACATGAGATAACATGATCCAACTGTTCTCTCTCTCTCATCCAAACTTGGATCAGCCAGAAGGAGACCTCCTGTTGGACCTTATTTTGGGAGAATACAGCAGTGATTGGCCAGTGACATTTCAACTCAGCCGATTACGGTTTAGGAGTGGGCAGTAAGGGTTGACCACAGGAGATCTGTAGCTGGCAAAAAGCACATACAGGCAAGGGATTGTTTCATGATCTCACTGTGAATCATCAGACCTAGAAATATTATTCATCTTATATGTGGATGTTGCTTTACATCAGAACTTTGGGTAGAAATGTAAACACGCATAAAGGTTATTATGCTGTTGCTTATCTTTTAGAGCAGAGAGGAAGTTCTGAGTTCAGGTCCACTTTAAAGAGAACCTACGACCAAGAATTGAACTTTATCCCAATCAGTAGCTGATACACACTTTTACATGAGAAATCTATTCCTTTTCACAAACAGACCATCAGGGGGGGCTGTATGACTGAAATTGTGGTGAAACCCCTCCCACAAGAAACTCTGAGGACTGTGGTACTCCTGGCAGTTTCCTGTCTGTGAACCTTGTTGCATTGTGGGAAATAGCTGTTTACAGCTGTTTACAACTGGCAAAAAAGCATGCAGCAGCTACATCACCTGCCAGCAGTAAAAATGTCACCATGTAATAAATGTTAGAATGTAAATCAGGGATTTAAAAGATTTTACAATGGGCAAACACTGACTAAATCATTTATACATAATTATCGTAAAAATGAAGCACTTTTTTTATTACATTATTTTCACTGAAGTTCCTCTTTAAATGAGAGCTCCATTAAGTCTTTTTGAGTAAGAACACAATCAATATTCACTGGAATATAGCCTTGCCTAATATTGAACACAGGTCGTATTCCGTTTTTCTCAAATAATTCACTGACCGCTCTTGAGACTATGGGATCAGTTCCGTTTACATGAACTACTTGTAGGAGGAAAGCAGAAATGAACACAGAATGCCCAATATAGTGTAGTATGTAGTATAACCAGGTTATGGAGAAAGACAAAATGTGTGCTGTTATACACACAAGTGTAGGTTACCTCAAAGGCAACCACTGTATAGGCGGGTGGGGAGCATTAGGACCGGACCCCATTCAGGTTAAGAAGTCACTCTCTGTAGATAGGAGATAAGGGGTAACACCCCAGCACCGAGGGTGGACTTGAGAATATAGCGAGGATGGAACACAGGTGCCAATAACAGGAGTAAACCGTTAACATTTAAAAGAGGAGGTAGTGGTAGACACCGAATTGGTTGAATTAAGTCAACAATGAAATGTATTTATTTACTCCACAATGCAACGCGTTTCACAGGATCAAACCCCCTTCATCAGGCAAATAGCGGGAGCAATAACTAGTACTGGTCAGTGCAGCTGCCTCTGTTCCACCCTTGCAACCTTCACATAAACTAGCATGAACCCGCTCGGCTTTCTTTTGGTAAAAGCTAAGGCAGATAGAATCCATGCTACTGCACAGGTGATGTCTGGCTGCACTTCGGGGTTCCCACCGCTGGATCAAGCCAGTGGAGAAGGGCTGACAAGCCTCAGTCTAGAGGGTCCAGAGGCTTCCCCCTCCAGAGGTAAGTTTACATTTTGGGGCATTACCAACCTCCCACATTTTGCTTTAATCAAGGGATGGATGTTCATTTTAACACTTAATTTGCACTGGTAATAAGCCTAACAAGGGAGTCCTCTATAAAGGAACAATGATATTGTTTTAGATTTGGTCTATATTGTTGCAATTCTTCTGCATTGGCAGGACAATATTCCGACCTGTAAAGATCAAAGCTGTACATAAATAGCTTATTTTTTACTATAAAGGGCATTCACACTCCTTTAGTGGTCTGAATCTATTTTATTTTTTAGTATTTTATGTGGACATATTTTGCAGCGCATTACAGATATATATATATATATATATATATAAAATTTTTGTTTTGGGGTCACAATCTAATCCCTACCATATGTCCAGTCTATCCTAGTTTAGGGCCAGTTTTAGGGGGAAGCGAAATAATTTAGGAAGGGTTTTCTATGTGGGTTCTCAGAGTTTGGGCTGGGCAGTTGTATATATTATTTGTAATTTCTCTCACCGAGGGGAGAAACAAACAGTGTTTTGCCTTGGGTGGCAGAAACAGCCGTGGCGGATAGTTGGATTTATGCTTAGCTGAGAGCTTCACGGATGATAGAAGAGCTGCCCAGGCAGAAATGTTTATCGTTGGTGAAAGTGTAGGCGGCAAAAAAGCCTTCCGAAAAGTTTGTTTAAATTCCTGTCTCTTTGTAGAAAAAGGCATTTTTAGTGATCCTAAAAAGGAATTTGCAGACAATATAAATATTTAGGATTACTCACATTCAGTGGCGTAGCTAAGGAGCTGTGGGCCCCGATGCATGTTTTACAATGGGCCCCCCCAAGCACGCTATACATAACAACTGATACGGCACACCAAAACCTGCCAATGGCAACTACAGTGTCAGAGATGCAAGAATGGGATGGGGAACTGCTTGTTTATGATTACCACTATTCAACCTCTGCAACCCCTATTGCTACGCCCCTGCTCACATTGACTCAAGTAACTCAGGAAACCTTTTATATGATGCATCTTTGAGTAGATAGGTAATTACAACAGATGGCCTCGGACTGAGATTCTCTGTCTTCTCTCTTGGATAATGCCCAGCATGCTGGTGGTGAACCAGAACTCCAAATAGTGTGTAAAGGGCTGAACAGGACCAAAAAGTCTAGTTACTAAAACTGTTGTGCAAAACAGAATTGTGCAGTCTAAAAACAGAAGGCGTTTGCGATTATTCAGGTTGGAGTGAGCTCTGAGATTTCTCCCACAATGCATCACTGCTGAAATATGCAAATCACCCATTGTTGTCCCTGATGGCTAAACATACCTATAGTACTGCTGGAATGCAATGATGTGTCAGCTTGTTAATTGTACAGAGACACTATAATCCAACATGCATACAGTTTCCGATTGGTTGATCCTCATCAGGGCATGGCATGGATTAATGTGGCTCTATGGTGTAGGGCTTGAAACACCCAGAGCTGCAGAGTACCCAGCGAACTCATGGTGAACAAGAACTACCAGGAGTGTGTAAGGGGCTAAAAAGCCCCCCCCCCCCAACTACAAACACTACAAAGGAATTTTGCTGCCTTAAAGAGACACTGAAGCGGGAAAAAATGATGATATTATGATTTGTATGTGTAGTACAGCTAAGAAATAAAACATTAAGATCAGATATATCAGTCTAATTGTTTCCAGTACAGGAAGAGTTAAGAAACTCTAGTTGTTAATTCTATGCAAAAAAGCCATTAATCTCTACGACTTTCAAAGTCATGGAGAGGGCTGTTTTCTGACTTTTATTATCTCAACTGTAAGTGAACTAATTACTTTTTCTCTGCCAGAGGAGAGGTCATTAGTTCACAGACTGCTCTGAAAGAATCATTTTGAATGCTGAGTGTTGTGTAATCTGCACATATTAGAGAATGATGCAGTGTTAGAAAAAACACTGTATACCTGAAAATAAAAATATGAGGATATTTTCTTTGCTGCTAATCTTCTAGTAATTATTCATAGTACACAACCAATTCACTATATCATATATTTTTTTTCGCTTCAGTGTCTCTTTAACCATCTTAGCGGTATGGACGAGCTCAGCTCGTCCATCACCGCCGATGGCTACCGCTCAGGCCCTGCTGGGCCGATTTTGTTGAAATAAAAAGCAGCACACGCAGCCGGCACTTTGCCAGCCGCGTGTGCTGCCTGATCGCCGCCGCTCTGCGGCGAGCAGCGGCGAAAGAGGGTCCCCCTAGCCGCCTGAGCCCTGCGCAGCCGGAACAAATAGTTCCGGCCAGCGCTAAGGGCTGGATCGGAGGCGGCTGACGTCAGGACGTCGGCTGACGTCCATGACGTCACTCCGCTCGTCGCCATGGCGACAAAGTAAGCAAAACACGGAAGGCCGCTCATTGCGGCCTTCCGTGTTACTTCTGGCTGCCGGAGGCGATCAGAAGAACGCCTCCGGAGCACCCTCTAGTGGGCTTTCATGCAGCCAACTTTCAGTTGGCTGCATGAAATAGTTTTTTTTAATTTAAAACAAACCCTCCCGCAGCCGCCCTAGCGATCTTAATAGAACGCCAGGGTGGTTAAAGCAGAAGGTATTTGCGATAATTCGGGTTGGTGTGAGCATATAAGGTGTCCCACAATGCATCACTGCTGAATATGCAAATCATCCCTTTTTTTGTCCCTGCAAGCTAAACACACCTCCAGGTCCGCTGGAATGCAATGAGGTACAGAGCCACAATAATCCAATGTGCATGCAGACTGTTTCGAATTGGTTAGTCCTCATCAGTAGCACAATCAGACACTGCACTGACACACTCTGGGTCCCGTCTTCTGTTACCACCCTCTCATGGTAACACACCCTCCTGGATTGGCTGCTTGCCCTGCAGTGCATAGCGATTGGTGGAGATGGGACTTTTAGGTCCCACCTGCACAGGCATCAGAGCTAATAGTAATGTTTTTTGAAGGCTCCGAAAAATGGCTCACCCTGCTCCTGCAAAAGTCTCTGCGGCATTAACTACTATTTCCCCTACAGGCCGACATTGACTTGGGGGTAAGATGTAATTCGGCTGCCAGCTACTGCTAGCAGCTGAATTACGCTGTTTTTATTGTAATTTGGGCCCAAATTACTGACTTGACGCCGCTACTGTATATCCGTAATTAACATTACAGCCTATGGGAGCGCCTGGTGCGCCTACATTTCCAGCACAGTTTTTGCCTGACTCACTATATTTACGCCCTGCAGATTCTTTTTGCCATCTTCTTTACTCCCTCCATTGTCCTGTTCAGCCGTGGTTCCACTCCGAAAACCGTCACCTCTAATTTCAAAATGGCGCTGACCCTGGAAAAACTTCCTTGCCAGCACTTGTGCGGATCCACAGGGATCAGGGGAATCATGGCAAGGAACTTAGTGGAGTGGCGAAGGGGCATGAATGGGGTGGTCAGTGTGTGTGAACAAGGCAGCAATGTGGTGTAAACAGGGCAGAAAAGTGGTGAAAACAGGGCAGAAACTAAAGCCACAAGCCAACCTCTTCCCTCTTTCAAAGTTTGACTTTCTCAGAAAGTTAAACTTTTTGGCTGGGATAGCAGGGACCAGGGGGAGTGCAGTGGAAAACTGATAATGCACAGAGGTATGTAATCCTAACATACCTCTGTGCTCAGTTATCCTTCATGTGTTCAGGTCAGCTGTCCTTTAAAGAACACGCGAGGTGAAAATAAACTAATGAAAGAAACAATTGTATCTATCTCCTAAAATGACTTTTTAAGATATTCCACAGTTTTATTTTATATTTCAATCTACTTTTCAAGTTTTTACTGTTTTTGCTCAAAGACACATGCTTTGAAGTATGAAGAGCTAAAATCTATGAACTATTGGCCCTTTTTATCTCTTTCCTGCTCTCAGAAGCCATTTTTCTGCCAGGAAAGTGTTTTATAGTTGTAATTTCTAATCAGTGAGGGTCACACTGTAGTCTGACCCAGTCCTGACTCAGACAGGAACTGCAACGTACATACCTGATGTTTAAAGAGACTCTGAAGTCTCGTTTTTTACCTGCTTTTTCCTTATAATACTGTTCAGCACGATTGCCCCACTAAATTCGCCGCATCCCAGCGGCAGATGAATGATTTATAGCTGACAAACAACCCTGCAAAGCTCCCGGGCTTCTCTTCCTAGAGGGGCAGAGCTATGAGCTGTAACTTTGCCTCCTCCGCAGTCAATCTCCTCTGATTGCCGCCTCTCCCCACCCCTCTCAGTCTTCCTTTCACTGAGAGGGGCAGGGAGGAAGCGGAGATCGGCAGAGATTGATTGCGGAGAGGCTGAGCTGCAGCTCATAGCTCTGCCCCTCCAGGAAGAGAAGCCCTGCGTGTCAGGGCAGCACAATCTGCGACCAGCAAAGTTGTAGAACTTGCAGCAACTCCAGACTTGCTGGATTGATTAAGGACAGAATGGGCATTCCCAAACCATGTTTTTTTTTTCATTGACCAAAAGTTTTATTCAAATATAAGTCAGGGGTATAACAACAGTACAGTATAAAATTATTGCATAGTTGACAGTATGAAGGACATTTTACATATGTACATTAGTACCTTTACATGTCATGACATTTGAAGAGATAGGAGAGAAAGAAAGATGTAATGGAAAGGGTGGAGGACTGGAGGGAGGAAGCTCAAACGCCCCAGGAGGGGTATAGCCATAAAAGGAAAGGGGAAAGGAGTAGAGAAAGAGGTTATGAAGAGGAGGTCACAGGCACATCTAGGTACAAGGGGAAGAACCATCATAGTGTAGCATAGTAAGTGTCAGTGAGCTGTGTTGTCAATCCAACGGTCCCAGATTTTATTGAATTTCGAGGGGCAACCTCTATGGTGGTAAACCAGCTTTTTGAGGGGTAGTGAATTTTTTACCCTAGTGTGCCAATCGGCATAAGTAGGGGAGACAGGGGAAAGCCATCTAAACGCAATGCATTGTTTAAGCATGAAAGTGGATTCTAGTAGGAAGGATTTATCGAATTTATTAATATCTTCGTCATAGATATTTAGTATACAACTTTTAATGTCTAGTGTGATGGGGGAACCCATTCTGTCGTGAAGGAAGTTGACTACTTGCTTCCAGAGATCAGCTATTTGGGGACATTGCCACAGGAGATGCATGAAGGTAGGGTTGAAGGCTTTACATTTGGGGCACTGGTTGGAGTAGCTAGAACTAAATTTGGAGAGACGACTGGGGGTAAGGTAACTTTGGTGTGTGGGGATACTTGTCTTACTGCCATTAGGCTGTCCTCCCACTCCTCATCGTCTCGTACCCCTTGACGTGTCCATTTATTCATGGATTGCTCTATTATCGGGCCAGCCAGGTATTCAGACAGGGTGGAGTATAGGGCACCAATATGATGTGTGAGTGGACCATCTTTAATAGATTCAAGGGTAAGAGATGTGCCGGTTAGGGGGAAACCTTGGGGAAATTGGGCCTGTAGGGCATGCTGTAACTGGAGATACATAAATTGAAATTGCGTTGGTAACGAAAATTTATTGGATAAACTTTCAAAGGTAAGGAGGGTTTTATTCTGGAGGATCTGACCGAGATAGTGTATGCCTTTGTCTATCCAACGAGAAATATTAGTGAGTTTAGTGAGTTCTGGTAGCTTAGGATTACGCCAGAGGGGTGTAAGATATTCCCATGTAGATGAGGGGATTATTTTATTTACTTCATGCCAAATGCGTGTAGCTTGGACCAGAATGGTGTTATTTGGGTCGTTTTGGGTGAGGGTACCTTTAAGTAAGGCGAATGGTAAGTTTTTAGAGTAGTCTGTGGAGGAAAACCCTAATAGTTCAGGGGACTGTAGGGAATTAGACACAAACCAGTGGGAGATTTGCTCAAGTTGGGATGCTAGATAGTATAGGAAAGGAGATGGTAAAGCCACTCCACCCAGAGCAGTGGGGCATTGCAGGGTGGTGTATTTAAGTTTAGCACGTGATTTGTTCCAAACAATGGAAAGTATCAAAGATCTCAGCTTTTTGAAGAAGGTCATAGGTAGATATGTAGGGGAGTTATGAACTATGTACAGGATTTTGGGCATTAGTACCATCTTAATTAGGTTGATCCTGCCCATGACAGAGAGGGGGAGTTTGGTCCATGCAGAAAGCTTGCTTTGGGTGTATGTAATAAGAGGGATTACATTATCTTGGTAGTAATCAGATGGAGAAGCTCGAACCACAACTCCCAGGTACTTGAATGAGTTCACTATTTGTAATGGGCAGGGCAGTGAGGACGCCGAGATCTCCGGTTTGTCAAGGCAAAGGATAGCAGACTTACCCCAGTTGATGGACAAGCCCGAGTATTCACCTATTTCGGAAATGAGATTGAATGCAGTAGATAGAGAGTTATGTGGGTCAGCTAGATAAAGTATGGTGTCGTCGGCATATTGACTGATTTTTTCCTCCAGTCCATTTATTTTAAGGCCAGTAATGTCAGGGTGTTCACGAATTTTACAGGCGAGTGGCTCAGCAGATAGGGCGTATAGCAGGGGGGAGAGGGGGCAGCCCTGTCTGGTCCCTCTTTCTATCAGGAAGGGCTCAGATACGTTGGAATTTGTGCATATCCTGGCAAGGGGATTGTTGTAAAGGATTTGGACCCACCGGATAAAGTTGTCCCCGAACCCAAACCTGGAGAGGGTAGCTAGTAAAAAGGGCCATTCAACAGCGTCTGACGCTTTAGCAGCATCTAGCGTCACTATTATGCGGTTGCCACAGTTATCATGGGGAGCTTGAATGTTGGCAAATAACCTACGAATATTAAGTGATGTTTTTTTGCCTGGCATAAAGCCAGTTTGGTCAGTGTGTATTAAGGATAGGATAACCTTGTTTAGGCGCGTGGCAAGAATCTTGGCTAAAATTTTTACGTCCGTCGTTAATAGTGAGATCGGGCGATATGAATCGCATAGTAATGAGTCCTTTCCAGTCTTGGCGATCAGGACAATCAAAGCTGTACGCATAGAGAGGGGGAGGGTGCCCTGTTCAAATGCATGTTGAAAGGTTTGTAGGAGCGGAGCTGTCATAATTTTAGAAAAGCGTTTAAGTACTTCACTAGGGATACCGTCTAGTCCTGGTGCCTTTCTGTTAGGGAGGGAGTGGATTGCTAGTTCTATGTCGTCTAGTGTAATAGGGGCGTCTAACATTTTTGCATCTTCAGGGGATAGTCGGGGAAGGGTTATCTCTGATAGGAAGATCTCGGCGTCCTCACGAGTGAAAATAGATCTGGTGGTGTATAGTTCTTGAAAGTATGAGGCAAAGCAGTCGTTGATGGCCTTAGAACCTGTTTGATTGGCAGTATTTTTAATGGAGCATATGTGCCCTGACGTAGACCTATCCTTGGCTAGTTTAGCTAGGATTGTACCAGTTTTTTCCCCTTGTTCATAAAAAGTTTGTTTGTGGAAGAAGGCTTTAGCTTGCGCTTTTTCTTTAAGTAAAAGAGATAGTTGGGTTTGTGCCTTTTTCCATGCTCTTTCATTTGCCTCAGAGGAGTCAGCCACATATGATTGCTCCAGTAAAGGGATTTGGGCTTGTAAGTTTGAAATGGCCTTGTTGGATTCTTTTTTGTGGTATGATACAGCGCTGGAGAGGAGACCACGCAAGTGCGGTTTAAAGGTGTCCCAGACCAGAGCTCTATCAGGTTCGTCTCTATGGATTTCGAAATAGGTATGTAACTTATCAGTTAGCCAGTCCTCTGAGGGAAATAAAGTTAACCAAAAGGGATTGAATTTCCAGATGAATTCAGTGGGGGATTCATTCCATGCAATAGATAGACATATTGGGGAGTGATCAGAGACTATGCGAGGTAGGAATGTAATAGCTTTCACCAGTGGCAGTAAATTGCTGGTTAGAAAAAAGAGGTCCAGTCTGGACAGAGTGTTGTATGTTGCTGAAAAGCAAGTAAATTTCTGAACACAAGGGTTTAGGAGCCTCCAAGCATCGTATAATGACATCTCAGACATAAGAAGGGAGAAGGCTGTAGGTTTGTTAGTTGCTGGTGGGTGGCGGTCAAAAAAGGGGTTACATACCATATTAAAGTCGCCCATCCATATACCTGGACATTGGGAGAAGTTTGAGACAAAGCGGAGGCCCTCTTTAAGGAGAGATGAGGAGTATGGGGGAGGGATGTAGAAGGCTAGTAGGGCGATAGGTTTGTCAAATAGGAGACCGTGTAAAAAGACATATCGGCCAAATTGATCAATTTGGGAGGTGTTTAGGTGAAATGGAACCGATTTTCGGATGAGTATGGAGACGCCACGTGAATATTGAGTAAAGTCTGAGTGAAAGGCTTTACCAACCCAGTGCCGCAAGAGGGATTTAGATTTACTGCCAGTGATGTGTGTCTCGATCAAGACCAATATGTCTGGTTTATGCTTGTTGACATAATTAAGGATAATTGAGCGTTTGATTGGATCATTAAGTCCTCTCACATTCCAGCATATTACATTAAGAGCAGCAGTTTTGTGTATCATTTAAAGGTGTACAGACGGGTAGCAATGTACATAACATATTTGAGGATATAAGAAATAGGCATGTTTAGCATATTCACACATCCTAGAGATGGGAGCATATCAGGTAAATAAGGGAAGATCATACATTTGGCAGCGTGGTCAATGAGTAACAGAGAACATAACAACAAATAACCCAATAAACACCCTGCTTCACTGTAACAGCTAAGTGAAGCCTTTACCCAACAATAACACATAATGAATGGAGTGAGTGACTTAGGGCCAAAAGCTCATCCAAGTCACCCAGTATTGGTTCACGTTGTAGGGGTCACTTCT
The DNA here is from genome assembly GCF_040937935.1 of Hyperolius riggenbachi. Lineage (NCBI taxonomy): Eukaryota > Metazoa > Chordata > Amphibia > Anura > Hyperoliidae > Hyperolius > Hyperolius riggenbachi. The sequence goes on from NC_090657.1 coordinate 170,789,771, forward strand.
AATGTAGGATTAAGGAGAATAGGGGGGTGGTGACAGGACGGTAGGAAGCGGCCCCGTCCAGCATAACAAAGAGTAGTGGGGGCCTTATAGTGCTGACTTTAGGTTTAGTTTACATATTGAGCGGCGGGCTTGATGAGCATAGGTAGGTACACGGAATTGCAGTGATTTTCCGTAAAGAATCAGTGTATGCAGACTTAGTGTGGTTGTTAGGAAGACCAGGGATAAGGCATAGTGGGTAGCAGTATATAGCACGTAATTTCTTACATATAGGAATATATAACAGGGAACTGTGTGTAGTAAGGTGTTTCAATGTACTCTTAGGTGGCAGGTGCATGAGAGGGTGTGCATTGGAGGAGAATGTAGAGGGGTTCCCATTGGAAACGTAATGGTAGTAGTATAGGCAGTTATATTGCAGATTGCAATATGTAAAGTTCACCGTCTAACATGGAATGCGTATACTGATGTAATAAGTCCAGATGCAGAGGTGAGCAGGTTATCGTATATTCCCAAGATGGGCGGCACAGTTCAGTTCACAGCCCACAAGAAATGTGCATTGTCGTGCATCACAAGTACGGGCACTGAGTGAAGTAGCAATAGAGAAGGGGGGCACATGGACTAATGGCCAGGCGTGGGGCATGTAGTGAAATTGTAGTTACCCGGAGACCAAGATGGAAGTTCAACGGTGGGGCGAGGAGCGAGCTGAGCCACGAGCACGGCCCTCAAGCCATGTGATCACGTCTTCTGGTTCAGTAAAGAAGAAGGATTTTTCGTCCGTGAGAATCTTTAGGCGAGCAGGATAAAGCATGGCGTATTTGTATTGCGCATCTCGGAGCTTGCGTTTAGCATTAATGAATTTGGCGCGTTGCTTCTGTACCTCTGTGGTAAAGTCGGGGTAGAAGGAGATGGTGGCGTTTTCATATTTGATGGAGCCTTTCTCACGTGCGGCCCGAAGTACAGTGTCCCGGTCTCTGTAGTTTAGGAGCTTGAAGATAAAAGTGCGGGGCGGTTGGCCTGGGGCAGGAATAGTGGGGGAGATCCGATGAGCCCTCTCTATAACAAACACGTGGGAAAAAGTGTGCTCACCAAACAGGGCCTTAAGTAAGTTTTCTGTAAACTGTTCAGGCGCATAGCCTTCAGCCTTTTCAGGGAGACCCACTATCCGCACATTAGAACGGCGTTGGCGGTTCTCTTGGTCCTCCTGTCTGTCAGCGATAGATTTAATGCCCTTTTGACTTTGTCCCATTTCTTTCTGCAGAGGACGCACAGAGTCCTCTAGTTCACTGATGCGGTTTTCCGTCTGATCCACTCTGTCTTTGAGGGCCCGCAAGTCCTGGCGCAGAAAGGTAACATCCGTCTTTACTGATTCCAGAGTAGTGGTGATCGTGGTCAGAGACGATTGGCAGGCCGCTATTGCTTGTAGAACTTGAATGAGAGTAGGCTCAGGCTGTTCAAGCGGAGAGGTGTTGTCAGCGGGAGCATGCTGATCAAACGCTCCGGCGCTATCTTGGCTATTATTATCATGGTGGTCGCGGCGAAACTTTTCAAGCTTTGCTGCGGCTTGTGATGCCCGGGGAGCTGCCATCATCGAAGCCCGTCGCTTCTTGAGGATTTGTTGTCACTTTGGGTGCAGAGTTGGTACAATTAGAGGCTGTCAGGATGGTAAAAGGAGTGTCGCTGGACGGGAGCTCTGCCACCGCACGTCCTCACGCCATGAGCTTCAGGCCACGCCCCCCCCAAACCATGTTTAATTGAAATTTGCTTGATAATGCCAGTTTATTTTAATCTAATCTAATGTTTTAAAACCAATGCAGTTAGTTTGGTCAACAACGAGTAATTTGGGTGCTGGTAGTGCCTGATAATTATTGTAAGCATGTATTGGTAGAGGAAGTTTTAATCATTGAAGGCAGTGCTTCTATCGACAGAGATTGTGGGGGAGGGAGGGCTTATTTGTAGGGGTTAGGTTCAGATTGGGCGATAGAAAAAAATTCCCGATATTTTACAATTGGACTTAGCTAGAATCCAATACTAGCGGCTATTGGTGGCTATTCTCAGAGCCCAAATTACTGTGGCGCACATTTTTCGATGTACAAATTGATAATTTGTATGGCCATCAAAAGTTCTCTTTTTGCATTTTCCATCCTATTTATTCCCTAGGGCCACTTTATTTTTTTGTTTTTAAAATTCTAATAACTAGGGGTGTGAACAAAATGAACAAAAGGGAAGAGGGAAAGGTCATGGGATGAGCGTGAGGGTACTTCCTCCTGACAATGGAGGAATCTCTCCTGACTCACTTAGCAGCAGTGTTGTCTTCCCTGGAACAGAGTCGAGTTGCCATGAAGTGTTCACTGAACGTGGTCTTTGATTATGTACGTTATCATGTGCTTGGATTATATTACCTCACTTTACATAGTTATTGAGGTTGAAAATGTCATGTCTGTGTTCCCCTCAGGCTCTTTTAGGGCCCATTTCCACTTGTGCCGCATGCATCAGCGAGACGCGCGGCGGCACTTCCGAGTGTGCGGGATCGCAGGCGAATCCCAGAAGCCGTGCCATGCAAGGCTATGGGATTCGCAGCCTCCCGCGCGAAATCTGCAGGCAGTGTCCGCCGAATCGCTAGGGTAAGTGATTCGGCCGGCGGTGCCATCGTTTCCTATGGCAAAGTTTCCCCGCGCGATTTGCCTGTGGCGAAACTGCGGAATCGGAGCGGTTTCCGATCCAGTGGAAGCGGGCCCTTAGACGGGTGCTCCACCCAGCTAATTTTGGTGAGCACCCGGCTGTCATTGGCTCACCTCCTCATCCTACTCTTGTGCTGTAAGCTGAGTTGCACCGGCCCTGCATTCCCCCCTTGCACCCCACCCAGCTACTTTTTCATGCCACCTGGCTGAAAAAAAATTCTGTGCAGAACACTGCACGTGTCCATTAAGTTTTACCTTTTGAGCCTCACTACACCTCAGTTACAGAGAGCCACAAGAGCACATGGTCTCTGGATAGTTCAGTTTTTGCCTACCCACACTTAGCAATTATAGCTGTCCTTCAAAGCTAGGAAAGTACTTAATGAATTACGTTTCTCTTTTCTAACAATATGCTTTATATGGTATTTAGTCAGTGTTTGCCCCATTTTAAAATCTTTCTTCTCTCCGTTTTGCATTCTTAAAGAGACACTGAAGCGAAAAAAAAAAAATATGATATAGTGAATTGTTTGTGTACTATGAATAATTACTAGAAGATTAGCAGCAAAGAAAATATTCTCATATTTTTATTTTCATATATATAGTGTTTTTTCTAACATTGCATCATTCTATAATATGTGCAGATTACACAACACTCAGCATTCAAAATGATTCTTTCAGAGCAGTCTGTGAACTAATGACCTCTCCTTTGGCAGAGCAAAAGTAAATAGTTCAGGAACAGTTGAGATAATAAAAGTTAGAAGACAGCCCTCTCCACGACTTTGAAAGTCGTAGAGCTTAATGGCTTTTTTGCATAGAGATAACAACTGGAGTGTAACGATTGTGGAATTCTCTCCGTGATCAGTGCACAAGATGTGCGCTGACACTGCGGAAATCCTCCACAAGCGTGTAATTTGAGGGAACCCAGCAAAAGGTGCAATGCACCTGTAGAGGGAAATTCCTGTCGACAGGTGGAGCTGTGGAGTGCAGAGGAACAGCTCCTCTGCCCTGCCACACACGCCAGACAGGAATTGTACGAAGGGAAGAAACGCAGGGCAAGATAGCCCTGAAAGAGAGAGATCAAAGCGACAGAGGGTATTTGCGTCCACCAAACTAGTCGCCACCCTGCGACGATGAACACACAACCAGGAAGACAAAGTGAGAAGGCAATCGCCAGAGATGGCGATTGCTAACAGCGACACAAGACCGAATAAGCACAGATGAGGAATGTATGTATGTCCACCAATCCAGCCGCCAACCTGCGACGGTGGACACACAACAGAAAAAAACAAATGAGAACGCAATCGCAAGAGAAGCGATTGCGGAAGAGAATGAGCACAGGGACAGATTGTATGTGTGTGCACCAAACTAGTCGCCAACCTGCGACGGTGCATACACAACCGCAGATATGAAGTAGGAACGCAATCGCAAGAGAGGCAATTGCCAGAGGTGACACAAGGCTACAGCAAGGCAGAGCACGAGAGTAGCAAAGGCACAGCAAATCATACAATGAGAAGATAAGGAAAACAACAAACGCTAGCTAAACGCGAACACCGCACTCATTCGCAACAGTGCACGCGTTTATGCGCGGTCCCCACGTGATAAGCACAGCAGAGACAAGCACGCCTAACTAACCACGGACAGACAAACATGAAACAGAGGACGCGAGCGCTTGCTTAACGGTTATCTCACCGAGCCTCCAGCAAGCGTTCGTAGCAGACAAGACAGATACACGAAAACAAGAATAAGTGAGAGAGACGGATCCACAGCACTAGCGCAAGGCGAGTGCGATCCAGGCGAGACAGATTAGAGGTGATAGCTGGTAGCAACCGCTGCTCCAGCTATACTCCAAGAACAAAGATCAGAATGACTTCCTGTCGACCACCGCTGGGACAGGACAATCGCAACAGACAAACAAAACAGATATGCAATCCTAACTGCACTAGGGAAACTGCCTAGTGCAGTTCCAGGAATTACTCTAGGCTAATCTTCAACAAAGAGCAAGGCTGACACTCCAGGCGAGTGTTACACAGGAACTAACTCTTATGACCAGCAAAGGACTCTGGGAAACATAGCTCTTTATACTGCCAGTCATCAAAGGAGGCAGGTAGGAGTTTTGCATAACGAGTGTATGCAAACTCCCCAGCAGCAGAACAGACCAGAAACTTGTAATGGAAAAACAGGTCTCTTGCAGAGACCTGCAGCCCACAGACTAGGGGAATGGTCAAACAGCTGTCTGCCAGTGCATCCAGCTGGGCGGATCATTACAGTACCCCCCCCCCCCCTCTAGGGTCGGATTCCAGACGAGCCTCTAAACTGATATTAACAAAAGATTCTAACTAAAGACTCATGAAGGTCAGGACAGCCCGACAAGGCCCAATTCCAGAGTCAGTCCAGCCGAAACCGACCTCATTGGAAGCAAACGCCACCGAAACATGTCCATCAGTACTACCAGTCTCAGTATAACACCCATCAGGACTGTGAACGCCAGAGCAGAAGCCATCGACACCCTCCAGACAATACCCACCACCTTCCAAGGAGCGTCCAAAAATAACAAACCTGCCACAATACCTGTTCGAAGTGTCGCTTACAACACAAAAGCCACTGTTGATCTCATCCAGGGTACCAAGCAAAATTTCTCCCGGAATCTCCCAGAACCTTCCGAAGCTCCACAGAGATCCCAAGAGGGCAGAACAATCACCAGGCTCACATGGAGAACCATCAAGCCCTCCTATGGAACCCATGACTATTCTGGATTCAGAATCACGAGGACACCCATCAAGATTAGGACTTTCAGGGACCACTTCTGAGCATGCAAGCAGGCAGGCCATATCAGAGCATGTCTCCACCGAGGAAGCATCTGAGCAGGCTGACAACCGAGACACACTTGGGCTTTCTGGGTCACAGAACACATCGGGGTACACTAGCCCAAGGGGAACCTCAGGACACGTCGAGGAACTGCCAACCTCAGAGTCCGTTACGACAAGACCAAAACCAGAACCGGGCAGAGAATCATCACAAGCAGTGGTCACATATGAGTGGAGCTCCACCAGAGCTGCAAAGGTAGTCGGCACAACAGCAATGCCTACTGAAGTGGGCAACACTTCAGAAGGACTTGGGGGACAAGAGACATCTCCTACAAATTCTATACCCTTTGGGAGGAACTCGAAGGTCTCCAGGACATCAGACAATACCTCAGGAACATCATTTTTCAAGTTTTCTGAGAAGGATTCTGAACTATCCATGTTACAGGGCAAAACTGGAACTTTATTTTGTGGACAGGGCAGATGTCCCAGGGAAGGTTCCACTATAAACTGAGACTGAATTTCGTCATCATGAGCGGAATGTACAGGAATATTTACTGGAACACACACTGACTCCCTAACTTTAATCTCCCTGCACCCAGAAGTCTGCGTAGCAGTCAACCTAGCTTGCACCTCAAAAACTGCAGAAAAACAGGTGAGTATAGTAGCAATACCTAGACGAGCCTCTAGGGACACTGCAGGAGACTCTAAACAAGGCCGTAATAACTCATCCAGAGTACAGGGTGCAGAATCAGCATTTCCCTCAGAACAAGAAAGGGACTCACAAATGTCAGTGCGAGTGGAGATCATGTCTTCATTCATGGTACAGGGCAGATTCAGAGAAAGCTTCTCTGGGCAAAGCAAAGAAGCTTCAGCATCAGATTCGCAAAACCAAAGCACTGTCTCACTCTTAGATTCGGCTAACAATGTCAAATCCGAGGAGTCAGAACGCAAAACTTGCGAATCAAAAATCGCTTTAGGTTGTGAAACTGACGCTTCCATAGCACAAACCTCCGCGATCTGCGGGGCAGACTGTAAGGCGTTCAGGACAGAAACACTGGAGCAACTGTCACCAGGCAACGGGCCTTTACAGATGTGAACAGGGTGAGACAAAGACGCCTTTGCAGTAGAAATAGCGACAACATCAGGAAAAATTTTATTAGACATATTAAATTTACTTTTGATGCTGCATAATTGAGGAATTTTCCCCATAGCAGGGTCACAGATGGAAGATCTTAAAGTGAACCTAAAGCCGGTTAAAAAAAATGGGATTAAAGGAACTGTATCGAAGAATGTATTTTTGTGGCAACATTGGTAAAGGATGTAAAAGCATTATAAATAAAGGACTCTACATATATTTTTGTCACGTAATGCTTTTTTTGTCAAGAAACCTGTTTTATAGTTTCCTATAGACAGCAGTGGACAGAGGAATAGTCCACTTTCATAGGTGCCCACGCTGAGGGTAAAAATGTGTTAAAGCTTCCCCCCACACACACTCACACGTAACTCATGTGGCCGCAGTAGAATTTACTCATATGTGATCTGATGTAACAGGAGCCGAGAGCTTCTCTCCCCTTCTCGCCCTCCTGTCTTGTGTATTGCTGCCGGTCAATAGGATGTAACAGGAGCGAGAGCGTCTCCCCTCTTATCTCGCTCCTGTCATAAATTACTCTGAACACACTGTGTCCGGCGCGTCATTGTTGGTATGTGGTTGCTATGCAATGGCAAACTAGGCAAAGGGGAGCAGAAACATTCCATTCTGCAAAGCAATTTGAACATGTTTTAGTACAGATGATGTGCTGCAGAATGGGACGCTTCTGCCCTCCTTTGCATTAGTTTGCTTTTGCATATCAACCACAGCACACAATGACGGGGCAGACTCAGTGCGTGCACAGAAGATACAGGGCAGGAGCGAGAGAAGGGAGATAGCTCTCCCTCCTCTTACATACTATTGTCGGGCATAATAGCAATTTCTGCAGCTGCCACCTCCATTAAAACTTCCATTGAGGAGGGCGGCATAACAGGAGCGAGAGAAGTTATCTCTCCTTCCTCAAACCTAACTGCGTGTTGGGAGAGGGGGCGGAGCCAGGATATACACTGTGCCGCTCAGATTTTACATCAGCGGCATCCCCTATGAATGTGGACTGTTCTCTGTCCCGACGCCGTCAGTTAATTCACAGTACCCTGACGTGCAGGTACCTGGAATGTTAAAAACATTATATGACAAAAAGATATGCTGAGTCCTTTATTAAAATGCTTTTACATCCATTACTAATGTTAGCACAAAAATGATTTCTTTGATACTATTCCTTTAACTCACCTGGGGCCTCCCTCAGCCCCCTGCAGCCGATCGGTGCCCTCGCAGCTCCGCTCCGATGTCCCAGGACCCGCCGGCGAGCACTTCCGGTTTCGCCGTCACCGGCCGACAGGCATGGGAACGCGAGTGATTGTACGCGTTCCCAGCCTGTATATCGCCCCCTATGCTGCTATTGCGATCTCCTGGCCGCAATAGCAGCATAGGGGGCGATATACAGGCTGGGAACGCGTACAATCACTCGCGTTCCCATGCCTGTCTGCCGGTGACGGCGAAACCGGAAGTGCTCGCCGGCGGGTCCTGGGACATCGGAGCGGAGCTGCGAGGGCACCGATCGGCTGCAGGGGGCTGAGGGAGGCCCCAGGTGAGTTAATCCCATTTTTTTTTACCGGCTTTAGGTTCACTTTAAAGATCTGTTTCCAAATGACAAGGGGTCCCACACATCCTCGAGAAAACTGACACATTCATGCTGATCACAATCTGCAGGAACATCAGAGAAACAGGCATCAGATTGCACAGATTCAAACCGCACACAGTCAGGAGAGAATCCTCCAGGATTCGCACAGAAATCAACCACAGTGGCACACCCACTCACTTCAGATCACACAATGTCACGACTCACATGCTTTACCCCAGAAAGGGAGGAACAATCATCCGACAACGATGTCTCTTTATTGGAATCAATTGGTTGGTGTGTGTGCAACTCATCCAAAATTGTCTGCCATACATAAATCATCAGATCCACATCACCCTCGTCACATTCATCGGAATCAATCAAAAGGTACATAGAATCGAGACAATCATTCAAGACATCTTCGCTTTTTGCGATGTAAAAATCGCAAAAGGCCTTCCAATCAAAATCAAATTCCTCCATCAAGGCCCCAATGTCCCATGAGGCAAATGGAGGTTCAAACAGGCCAGTATCCAGATAATCTCCATATGGGTGGAGTTCAGGAACAAAAACAGATTTTTTAACTGCTTTAATATAGTGTGCGATCCTACCTATAATAGGATCCACATAAGCTTTGGATTGAGGCAAAAAACCCGGAGACTGAGCAAGATCATGGTAAACATCATTATCATACTGAATGGTTTTGCACATTTCAGACTTGACAGAAATAACCTCTTTATTTGTGGTTGCTAGGGGCAACGAATCTTTTGGCTGATAAGCCAAATCAGCAGATTGGCCTGCAAGCACCAACTCATTAACATATGGTAATGACACAGAAATGTTGCATAACCTAATCTGATCAGCATCATGCTCTGCAGGAAAAAAACTCATAGAAATGACCTGGCACAGGAATTCTAAGCTTACGAGAAAATACATGACTCAGAAATCTGCGAGGGTTATGTCTCAGATTTACGTGTCTGGCACACTCATCAGCCCACCCAAACAGATCCCCTTGGAAAAGATTGTAAGCAATCTGACCACTCCAAGTGGAAATATTGGTGGCCTGAAATTCAGGATTTGCCAAGAATCTGGAACATTCTGATATAAACTCATCTCTGGTTTCAGAGTCCAGTATCTTAAACCTTTTAAAGATACAGGACCCATATTTGACCAAATCGTACAAATCGGAAATTCCCTCTACACTGGGAATTTCGGTTGGGCTGGTCATACTGTAACGATTGTGGAATTCTCTCCGTGATCAGCGCACTGCAGAAATCCTCCACAAGCGTGTAATTTGAGGGAACCCAGCAAAAGGTGCAATGCACCTGTAGAGGGAAATTCCTGTCGACAGGTGGAGCTGTGGAGTGCAGAGGAACAGCTCCTCTGCCCTGCCACACACGCCAGACAGGAATTGTACGAAGGGAAGAAACGCAGGGCAAGATAGCCCTGAAAGAGAGAGATCAAAGCGACAGAGGGTATGTGCGTCCACCAAACTAGTCGCCACCCTGCGACGATGAACACACAACCAGGAAGACAAAGTGAGAAGGCAATCACCAGAGATGGCGATTGCTAACAGCGACACAAGACCGAATAAGCACAGGTGAGGAATGTATGTTTGTCCACCAATCCAGCCGCCAACCTGCGACGGTGGACACACAACAGAAGAAACCAAATGAGAACGCAATCGCAAGAGAAGCGATTGCGGAAGAGAATGAGCACAGGGACAGATTGTATGTGTGTGCACCAAACTAGTCGCCAACCCTGCATACACAACCGCAGATATGAAGTAGGAACGCAATCGCAAGAGAGGCGATTGCCAGAGGTGACACAAGGCTACAGCAAGGCAGAGCACGAGAGTAGCAAAGGCACAGCAAATCATACAATAAGAAGATAAGGAAAACAACAAACGCTAGCTAAACGCGAACACCGCACTCATTCGCAATAGTGCATGCGTTTATGCACGGTCCCCGCATGATAAGCACAGCAGAGACAAGCACGCCTAACTAACCACGGACAGACAAACATGAAACAGAGGACGCGAGCGCTTGCTTAACGGTTACCTCACCGAGCCTCCAGCAAGCGTTCGTAGCAGACAAGAAAGATACACGAAAACAAGAATAAGTGAGAGAGACGGATCCACAGCACTAGCGCAAGGCGAGTGCGAATCAGGCGAGACAGATTAGAGGAGATAGCTGGTAGCAACCGCTGCTCCAGCTATACTTCAAGAACAAAGATCAGAATGACTTCCTGTCGACCACCGCTGGGACAGGACAATCGCAACAGACAAACAAAACAGATATGCAATCCTAACTGCACTAGGGAAACTGCCTAGTGCAGTTCCAGGAATTACTCTAGGCTAATCTTCAACAAAGAGCAAGGCTGCCACTCCAGGCGAGTGTTACACAGGAACTAACTCTCATGACCAGCAAAGGACTCTGGGAAACATAGCTCTTTATACTGCCAGCCATCAAAGGAGGCAGGTAGGAGATTTGCATAACGAGTGTATGCAAATTCCCCAGCAGCAGAACAGACCAGAATCCTTGTAATGGAAAAACAGGTCTCTCTTGCAGAGACCTGCAGCCCACAGACTAGGGGAATGGTCAAACAGCTGTCTGCCAGTGCATCCAGCTGGGCGGATCATTACATGGAGTTTCTTAACTCTTCCTGTACTGGAAACAATTAGACTGATGTATCTGATCTTAATGTTTTATTTCTTAGCTGTACTACACATACAAATCATAATATCATAATTTTTTTTCGCTTCAGTGTCTCTTTAAATTTATCACAACTGGCAGCATCTTTGTTCTGGTGTGCATCATTGTTTGTTCACTGTGCATTCTGAAGTCTGTAGAAACAATGCCCATATGCAATTCACTTTTTTCTCCTCAGTTTTCTCCTAGGTGATATATTTACACCTTCTCAATAAACTGCTTTTTAAACCACTTTCAACTTAAAAAATACTTAAAATAATTTTGATAATACTTTTTCACCTACTTTTTGGTACTTTTTTAATTGCAGAATGCTGAAAAGTTATTTTAAGCAGAAGATGAAAAATTATCTCCTAGGGGAAAACTCAGGAGAAAAATTGAATTGCATATGGCCCCTGGTCTCCCAGAATGATCTGGGAGGAGAATTTCACATAACTAAACAGCCTGGTCTCTGACATCACTGGGAGGGCGAGGTGATATACAGCTATATATAGATACCGGAAATGTTTCTGATCCTGAAACGAGGATAATTAACATCACAGTGGGTATTCTAAATAATGTATTACATTCTACTATATGTCAATAGGGTGCCTCTTTAATTCACTTGGGACGGGAGCCTCTGGTCCCTTTAAAAAAAAAACAGAGGCGGATTTGCAAAATCTTAATAGGACACAAAGGAATGTTCTCTGCACAATGACATGCCTCTGCGTCCTTCTCGTGCCCGCGACAGTCTCCTCGGGCTCTGCTGTCCCCCCTTAAAAATAGCACCAGGCTAGAGACAATCCGCTTGTCGCTAGCCTTCTGTTTACCGTGCATTTGTCAGTAAGTGTGCTCCTCCCCGCCTCCACCTATTCATGGCTCCCGCCTCTGTCCCCTAGCTTCCCGCCTCTGTAAGCTTCCTCCAATCGGAAGCTAAGCCGCGACCTAGTCAGTGTGTTCCTTCCTGCCTCATCCATTTTATGGCTCCCGCTTCTGTCCCCCAGCTTCCCGCCTCTGTAAGCTTCCTCCAATTGGTAGCTAAGCCGTGACCCAGTCAGTGTGCTCCTCCCCTGCCTCCTCCATTTCATGGCTCCCGCCTCTGTAAGCTTCCTCCAATCAGAAGCTAAGCCGCGACCCAGTCAGTGTTCTCCCCTGCATCCTCCATTTTTTTTGGCTCTCGCCTCTGCCCCTTAGCTTCCCGCCTCTGTAAGCTTCCTCCAATTCGAAGCTAAGCCGTGACCCTGGAAGTACACAGCCCTGGCTCCTGCGAACACTGCAGAGCAATAATATTTCCATGTGCTTGCCTGCGCAGACGCACACGGCTCTCCGCTCACTCTCTGGCGGAAATAGCCAAGCCCGATCAGGTCTGCTCTGCTGTGCAGGCACACACGGCTTGAGCCTGGGCAGTAGAGCGGTCCCGATCGGGTTCGGGTATTTCAGCTAGAGCCTGTGCGGCATGCAGCTACTGGGCCTGTGTAAGGTTCACAAATGTCAATATTGTGGTGGTCGTTTCTCTGGTGGAGCCAGCGCTGTATCGGGAATGCTGTGAAGGATGAAGGATACCTCATTAAGATCCAGAGGCTTCCCCCTCCCAAGGTAAGAATCCCCCAGGGGCAGTTTTCCTTCGCCTGCAGGTTTACTCTGTTGAATAGGAGCAGATTTTTCTGTCCTATGCAATAGGAACAAGGCAGCCACCCAGTGTTTTCCATACTTCCACACTTTGTAGGTCTGATAAAAATGTTGCTATCCTGACACAGTCCTGATGTGTGCCTCCACTGACTTTAGTTCCTATGCTTCATACACAGCTCTATTTCCTATTCGCCACGTTCAGCAATTCCTTCTAAAAATAGCAGCCAGACTGCTGCAGAATAGGGAGCAGGACGTCAGTTTTTATGGTGCATTCCTAAAAAGAGGTACTGACCTTTGTTCAACTTCGTCAAGCAACCACAATAGAGGAATTCAACACTTCCGCTTTTCAGTCGTGTGGATAATAAAGGCGAAAAAAGTCATTTATAATGTAAACACAAAATACTTCTTCATATAGGAGTTTGAAAAGGATAGAGGAACTGGCATATGAAAAGTGGATGTGAAAAAGTCAAAACATAGTTCTTTATAAATCCACCTTAGAAATAGTGACGGTCTTGTCTAGGAGAACTCATGGAGAAGCATGTGATCATTTTGGTCAGGTGATAGCTATGCAAGTCTCTGATTTGTGAGTCGTGATCATGTGCTAGAGTAGGATGTGATCACGGCAAATCTGAGCTTTGCAAATCTATCAGCTGATTAAACAAGTCACATGCTTCTCCATGAGTTCTCCTAGACATGACTATTACTAGAGCAGGCTGGTGTTGTACTTTATACTGGTTGAACTCGATGGACGTATGTCTTTTTTCAACCAAAATAACTATGTAACTATGTAACTACTTAGAACATCACAAAATATTCATTTTTTAAAGATCGCATAGTCAAATACAATGGTGCATTAGAACATTATAAAATAAAGACAATATCAAGAAAGTTTATATTATTTCCAACTTATAGCAATGTTTACAAAAACACAGTATCAAAATGTGGTTCCATGGTATTGTTATAAATCTAGTGCTATAAGAAATAGCAAGCATAAAACAAGGAACACAGTCTAAACTAATAAACATTATAGTACTTGCACCTTCAAAAAGTCCAGATCTAGCAACAGCAAAATAATAATAATAATAATAATAATAATCATATGCTAAATCCATTAGAGTACATTTTAGATATACTCCAATCATCCCATTCGCCACGATATTTATGTAAAGTATTTGACATAGAATGATATATGAGATCCACAGTTCTCAGATCTTCTACTCTGGACAGGACATGAGTAAATGATCCATTGATTCCAACCTCTAGCAATTGCCCAAAGGATTGATCCTATAAATACATAATATACCCTCTTCCATTTCCGTGGGACTGTATGATTGGGGGCAAACAGCAATGCTTGCAGCGCCGGTAATGTCACATTATTATTGGTGATGTTGTTTTGTTAAAGCCATCTAAAAAATGACCCCATAATCTCCCAGCCTCCGGACAGTCCCAAAATATATGGAGGAATTGAAGCATCTTCTTGGCACCCCCTAAAGCAGCAAGATAATACTGAGGGGAACATTTTGTGCAATCTAGATGGAGTTATGTACCACCTAGTAACAAGTTTTAATGCAGTATCCTTAACAGCTGGCATTTTAGTTACCTTATAAAGATTATTTATAAGGCTATTCCAATCATTACTAGTAAGATTCTGTTGGGGATCTTGTTTCCAATCTATCATGTATTTTGTTTTTTGATCTGAGAGGGTGCTACTAAGATATGAGTAGATTCACAGAGCCCATAAGGGGTGCCAAAAAGAGGTTCGTAAAAGGTACTGTTGGCTAAACCTGAGGGGTTCGAATTAGAGGTAAAGAAATGTCGTAGCTGACATTATTGGAAATGTTGGGTTCTAGGTAGATCCCTACCAAATTGTAACATTTCAAAGGATATAAATTTACCTCCCATCCAGAAGCAGTTGGAAGTTGTATAACCATGTTGGATCCACCTTGAAAACTTAGAAGAATCATGGAAGGCAAGTTGAAAGTCAGGGTGACCAATAAATGAGAGCTGAGGGGGTTTATTAGAACACAGATAAAAGTTATCTTTATAGCTGTGCCAGAGGGTTAAGTTATCTCCTACTATTAGATTGTTTTTAAATATCGTCTTCAAGTGGGCTTACCCAAGGTAGATACCTGAGGATATATTAATAGGTAAAATAGAAATTCACTCAAAAGTTATCCAAGGGATCAAATCATCTTCACAATGCCAGGATAGCATCTGAGCGAACCTCGCTGCCAAAAGGTAATTCCAAAAATTTGGGGCACCCAACCCCCCATCCACAGTTCTTCTGTATAGATATATATTTTTAAATCGAGCTGGCTTATTGTTGCAAATAAATAAATTAATTAACCACCCTCTGAAATTTCATGATAAGTGCTTTTTCCGATTTAAATTTTATGAAAATGTAATGTTATATGGTGCACAGTACATTTCTTAATGTATAGATCCAAGCATTTTTTCAGAGTTTTCAACCATTTTTCTGAAATCCCCTATCAGTTCAACAATTTTTGCAGCATTGAGGACAGGATTGTTGTCCTTGAACCAGTTGCAGATCCTCTGTGTCGCTACAGTAAACATGCTCTCCATTACCCCTGATGAGGCAGATAATTGTTGTGTCATCCGCAAATTAGAAAGTCAGGCCAATTCCAAAATTCGTTGCATTGTGGGAAATAACAGCTGTTCCCAACCACCAAGCAACCAGTCTCTCCCTCTGTGCATAGAACTCTCAGTAAACAAACAAGAGCGCCTACATTAGAAAATGCCGTGCACTAATTTGGGTGCAGCATTAACTGAAAAGAAAAACATTGGCTAAGGGCACATATTATAGCGGTAGTAGTCAGCTTAACCAATATTCTGCTACTTAATTGATATAGTGAAATATCGGTAATATTTGCCAACATTTTAGTATGACCTAACCCCTCCCTACTCTCACACAGAATTCTTCTCTGACAACCGGACAACTAATAACCTCACCAACTAGTAACACCCCCTCCCCCCCATGCGCGTTAGTCAGGGCACCCGATATGCAAATGATTGTTGCCCGCTATTGGTAGCCTTCAGTTCACCTATCAGGTGCCCATTTTTGTTTCTTTACATTTAACAATAACAATAACAATAATATTTATATAGCGCTTTTCTCCCTGGGGACTCAAAGCGCTGTGACCCTGCATTATGCAGTCTCAAAGGCTAGGGAAAAGAGGTGAGTTTTTAGCCTTTTTTTAAAGCTGTCCAGAGAGGGAGCCTCTCGTACTGATTGTGGAAGTGAGTTCCATAGAGTAGGGGCTGCGTAGGAAAAGGCCCGAGCACCAAATGTTAAGTGTATCCTGGGAATAACCAGCTTCATCTTGTTGGCAGAGCGGAGGGTGCGTGGAGGGGCATAAAGTTCCAATAGATCCGCTATGTATTTGGGTCCCATGTGGTGTAGAGCCTTGAATGTCAGCAGGCAGATCTTAAAATTGATTCTCCATTTTACTGGCAACCAGTGAAGAGTTTGCAGTACTGGGGTGATGTGTGGGCTGTGGGGGGCATTGGCTAGGAGTCTGGCTGCAAAATTATGTACTAGCTGTAAGGGGCGCAGAACCTTATCTGTAGATCCGATGAATAGGGCATTGCAGTAGTCTAGGCGGGAGGATACAAATGCGTGAACCAGGGCAGGTAGGTCTTCAGCTGGTATAAGGTGTTTGATTTTCGCTATATTTCTTAGATGGAAGAAGGAAGACTTGACGACAGCTGATACCTGCTGTCTGAGTTTTAGATTTCCATCCAGGATCACCCCAAGGTTTCGCACAGAGTCTTTATACTGTACAGTATCTCCCCCAATTGCTAGTTTGAGGTGGTGAGCGTTTTGAACTTTATCCATCATGTGTGGACCACCTACCACCAACCCCTCTGTTTTGTCAGAGTTCAGCCTCAGCCAGCTGGTGTTCATCCAATTTTGTAAATCCACTAGACACGCATTTATGGATGCTGATGGGTCTTGGGTGCCAGGCTTGAAGGACAGATACAGTTGTGTGTCATCTGCATAACAATGGTATCCTAAACCATAGTTCCGTATTATTTTGCCCAGTGGGAGCATGTAGACTGCAAAGAGTAATGGTGATAGTACAGAACCCTTTAGCTGCTTCGAACATTCCGCAGAGATCACCTGGCAGGCTAAAGCTGTGGCTACCTGTGATAAATGTCTGGATGAGGAAAGATTTTACAATAGGCAAACACTGGCTAAGTAACTTATAAATTAATATTATAAAAAATAAACAATTTTATTCATTATGTTATTTTCACTGCAGTTCCTCTTTAAAGGCTAGATAAGGGTTACTGTAAGCCTTGGTACAGACTGTAGTCACACTTGGAAAGCATGATCTGGCTGTCACCTGCTTGTCTGATCTTTGAAGAGGGGAAGAGAGAGAGAACTGGAAACTCTTTCTATGTGTAAGAATTCTGTAGTTGCTGTTTTTAAGGTGGCCATACTCTATATTATGATGATTCCACGAAGGGGTTAAAAAGAGAAACTGCTGGAAACTGAGTGAAACTTTACTTTCAACAAATCTCAATTGATGTTGTAGAAAATTAATGCCAAAGTGGAGAATTGTATTCCATCAATCTGTAAAATCAATTTAAAATGAATGAATAATTGGATTGTGTAGGGCTATCTTAAGGCCGATTGGTTGTGTGACAAATACATAAGGGTTATATTTGAAGGTGAACTAATTTTAGTTGAGTGTTTGGTGTTCAGAATATGGCAGGATGTTCTTGGTCGGGGTTATGGGTTAACTTTCATGATTGTTTCATGATTGTTTCATGATTCTAGGAATAATCCCTTTAGAGACATATACTGCTGGGCTCTCTGCCGAGCAGCCTGTTCTATTCTATGAAAGGGGGGGAAGGAAAGACAAGTGAGAGGTGCCCTGTTGCATGGGCTGCAGTAGAAGAATAACGGAGGGTGATTGTTAGTGTTCAGACATAACAGATCACTAATGATCACTTTGATTGGCCCAATAGGCTGCCTGACACAAGTGCAGGGTTTACGTCCTGTCACTTGACAGACAGCCTATCGGGCCAATCAAAGTGCAGGGATTATGTCCTGTTTCTTGACAGGCAGCCTTTTGGGCCAATCAAAGTGCAGGGATTACGACCTGTCACTTAACAGGCAGCCTATTGGGCCAATCAAAGTGCAGGGATTAAAGAGAGTCTGAAGCGAGAATAAATCTCGCTTCAGACCTCATAGATAGCAGGGGCACATGTGCCCCTGCTAAACCGCCGCTATCCGGCGGCTTAACGGGGGTCCCTTCACCCCCAAATCCCCTCGTTTCAGCGGGGGAGCTCTTCCTGGTTGGGGCAGGGCTAACGGCTGCAGCCCTGCCTCCAGTCGCGTCTGTCAGCGCGTATCTCCGCCTCTCCCCCGCCCCTCTCAGTCTTCCTTCACTGAGAGGGGCGGGGGAGAGGCGGCGATGCGCCGCTGATAGACGCGACTGGAGGCAGGGCTGCAGCCGTTAGCCCTGCCTCCAGGAGCGACCAAGTCTGCGACCAAGTGTTGCAGTGGGGGGTTTGGGGGTGAAGGACCCCCTTTTAGCGGCGCTATAGCGGCAGTTTAGCAGGGGCACACGTGCCCCTGCTAACTATGAGCTCTGAAGCGAGATTTATTCTCGCTTCAGAGTCTCTTTAAGTCCTTAAGCCACAGGACCTGAAGTGGCTCAGGGCGGGACGAGTGGAGCGCTCGTTCTGGCAGTTAGCGGGCGTAAGCTACCAGCGCACACTGTGCTGCACTACTGCATCATAGTGTGCGCTCCTCTGACCAAGTATAAATATGCACGATGCGCTGCCACTAGCGCACGTAGCCTGCAAGGACTTACAATGAAGGCGCCCTAGTGTAATAGGGCGAGTAACAGGAGGTTATTCACGCTAATTAGGTTAGTGAATCAACCCCATAGTTTTGGTTAATGGTTGGTGCTAAGAGGATAGGCGGAGATAGATGATGAGCGCTATGGGTAATGTAGACATAGTTTGGGTGAATGGTTGATGATAGGGATTTGGAGAGATATGGCTATTGGAATATGGAATCTACATGCAAACCAAGAAGCACCAGTTAGAACAGAGTATTGTCTCCTTATTTAGTTAACTTGTATGCTGAATATGTAATGTGGAAAGCTGGTTTGGATTACTCATATGCTGAAATTAAAAGGCAGGCTGGAATATTCACAATCTGAGCTATTCTGATGATACCACTCTGATGGCTGAAACTGAAGAAGAATTAAAGAGCCTAGGCATAAATGTCAAACAAGAACGTGCCAAAGCTGGTCTGCTTAAAGAGAGTCTGAAGTGAGAATAAATCTCGCTTCAGACCTCAGAGTCATAACCGCCGCTATCCCGCGGCTTAACGGGGGTCCCTGATCCCCCAAATCCCCTCCGTAATGCGAGGGAGCGCTTCCTGGTTAGGGCAGGGCTAACCGCCGCAGCCCTGCCCCATGCGCGTCTGTCAGCGCGTATCTCCGCCTCTCCCCCGCCCCTCTCAGTCTTCCTTCACTGAGAGGGGCGGGGGAGAGGCGGCGATGCGCCGCTGACAGACGCGACTGGAGGCAGGGCTGCAGCCGTTAGCCCTGCCTCCAGGAGCGACCAAGTCTGCGACCAAGTGTCGCAGTGGGGGGTTTGGGGGTCAAGGGACCCCCGTTTAGCGGCGCTATTGCGGCGGTTTAGCAGGGGCACACGTGCCCCTGCTAACTATGAGCTCTGAAGCGAGATTTATTCTCGCTTCAGAGTCTCTTTAAAGTGAACCCAATGTGAGAGTGATATGAAGGCTGCCATATTTTGTTTCTTTTTAAACAATACCAGTTGCCTGGCAGCCCTGCTGATCAGTTTGGCTGCAGTAGAATCTGAATAACACCAGAAACAAGCATGCGGCTAATCTGGTCAGTTCTAACAACATTATTTGAAGTACCTGATCTGCTGCATGCTTGTTCAGGGTCTGTGGCTTAAAGTACTAGAGGCAGAGGATCAGCAGGATAGCCAGGCAACTGGTATTGCTTAAAATGAAATAAATATGGCAGCCTCCATATAACTCTCACCTCCGGTTCATTTTAACATCAAGAAAATTAAAGTCATGTCATCTGCTCCATTGAACGGGCAGTTGAACTGTGTGCTCAGCAAATAGTTACCACGCAGCTGTGAGCAGATACCACGCAGCAGTGAGCAGTTACCAGGCTGCAGTGAGTAGTTACCAGGCAGCAGCAAGCAGTTGTGAGAGTTTGAGAGGCATTTCACTGCCTATCAACTGTCCGTGGAAAAGAGGCCTAAGAGATGCTTGTTGCTTGGAAGGAAAGCTGTGGCAAGTTTGGGCAAGATACTAAAGGATACAGATGTCACTTTACCAACAAAGACCAAGATGGTTAGAGTCATGGTCGTCTCAGTAGTAACATATGGCTGTGCAAGTTGGACTATAAATAAGATCATGCGTCGAAAATTTGATACTTTTGAATGGTGCATGTGGAGAAAGCTACTGAGACTTTCTTGGACTACCAGAAGATCTAACCAGTCAATACTTAAAGAATACCTGTTTTTACTTTTCCGTTTTCTTCAGCATTAATGCCATAGCTGAAATGCCGCATCCCTGTGGCAGAAGGTTCAATTAATACCCCCGAAATCCCAAATTTCAGGCTCCTTTCTGGAAGAGGCAGAGTTTTGCACAGTAGCTCTGCCTCTACTTGCTTCTTCTTTCACTGAGAGGGGCGAGAGGATGTGGAGAGGCGGAGATCCGCAGAGATCGACGCAAATGGAGGCAGAGCTACAGCACAAAGCTTTGCCTCCCCAGGCAGCAAAATCCATGACCAGTAAAGTCATGAAATTTTGCCCCGGGATTTCGGAGGTATTAACTGAGAAATCAGCCGTGAGGATGCAGCGTTTCAGCTAGGGCATTAATGCTGAAGAAAACTGACAACTAAAAACAGGTATTTTTTTAGGCTTCGGACTCTCTTTAAAGCAAAAGGCCAGAGTGTTCATTAGAATGGTTAACACTACTATTCAAACTCAAATGCTTTGGTAACATAATGAGAAGACCAGATTCTTTGGAGAAATCATTGATGCCTGGAAAAATTAAGGGAAAAAGACGAAGAGGATAACAGAGGCTAAGATGGATAGACAGCATATGTACAGCTATGAACATGCCTATGCAACAGTTGAAAGCAGCGATAGACAGACACATCTGGTGTGCTGAAGTACACATGGTCACGAAGAGTCCGAGTTGACTGAACGAATGAGGAGGAGGTGGAGGATATTATTGAGGGTATACATAGTTTTGGGTAAATGACTCATATCAGAGATGCGGAGAGATTACTGTTGAGGTAATCTGAGGTAAACAACATTTTGGGTAAGTAATTGCTGTTAGGAATAAGAAAGAGGAGGAAGTCGCTGTTAGGGGATAAATTTTGTGATTGATTAGCCATAATTTTGGGTGATGTTGGATATCGGGAAGGGGGAAGTTGGTTGTAGATGTCTATTGGGCTATGCTTGATATCTCAAACCGTGAGCATGTTTGGAAGCATTTAAAGAGAAACTCCGACCAAGAATTGAACATTATCCCAATCAGTAGCTGATACCCCCTTTTACATGAGAAATCTATTCCTTTTCACAAACAGACCATCAGGGGGTGCTGTATGACTGATATTGTGGGGAAACCCCTCCCACAAGAAACTCTGAGGACCGTGGTACTCCTGGCAGTTTCTTGTCTGTGAACCTTGTTGCATTTTGGGAAATAGCTGTTTATAGCTGTTTCCAATAGCCAAAAAAGCATGCAGCAGCTACATCACCTGCCAACAGTAAAAATGTCACCATGTGATAAATGTCAGGATGTAAATCGGGGATTTAAAAGATTTTACAATGGGCAAACACTGTCATTCATTTCATCATTTATACATAATTATTGTAAAATTGAAGCACTTTTTTATTACAATATTTTCACTGGAGTTCCTCTTTAAAGAGGATCTGTAACGTCAAAACATCCCCTGGGGGGTACTTACCTCGGGTGGAGGAAGCCTCCGGATCCTAATGAGGCTTTCCACGCCGTCCTCCGTCCCTCAGGGGTCTCGCTGCAGCCCTCCGTGCAGCGGTGACGTCAATATTTACCTTCCCGGCTCCTGCGCAGGCGCTCTGACGGCTGTCGGCACCGAAGTAGGCGGAAATACCTGATCGCCGTCGGGTCTGCTCTACTGCGCAGGCACAAGTTTCCTGCGCCTGCGCAGTAGAGCGGACCCGACTGAGATCGGGTATTTCCGTCTACTTCGGAGCCGAAAGCAGCCACAGCGCCCCCGCTGGAGCCAGCAAAGGTAAATATTGAATTTACAGTCGGGTCTGTTGCCGGCTGTTCGGAGGGCTGCAGCGAGACCCCCGTGGGACAGAGGACGGCGTGGGAAGCCTCATTAGGATCCGGAGGCTTCCCCCACCCGAGGTGAGTACCCCCCAGGGGATGTTTCTGATGTTACAGAGTCTCTTTAAGTCCAAACTGAAAAGCCTTTTGTTTAGTCTGGCAGTTATGAACACCTGACTATTTCCTCTGCAACACAGTCCATCGTACAACCATTGATCTGAGACATATCTATGCACTGAGTCCTATAGGAGAAAAGCTCTTTACAAATGTTATTGTATTGTATTATACAAGACTGGCCGACAACATGTTATTGCATTGTATTATTGTATTGCTGCTCTGTAATTCCTATGGATCACCACCTGTCTGTGCCCTCAAGGCCCAATGTTGCTTGTATTTTGTCTCCTTCAAATGCTACATCTGTGCCATTCATATTGCATTCTTGCATTTATACTCCCCACATCCTTACATAATGTGGGCAGCACGGTGGCGTTGTGGTTAGCGCTCTCACCTTGCAGAGCTGGGTCCCCCGGTTCACATCTCAGCCAGGTCAGCATCTGCACGGAGTCTGTATGGGACTACAAACAGGGACTAGCGTGTGAGCTCTGAGGGATAGTAAGTGACAAGACAGTATACTCTGTACAGCATTGCGTAATATGTCGGCGCTATATAAATACTTAAATAAATAATGGTCTTCTGTATGGTCAGGTTCACATCCATCAAGACAACAGCCAGAGGAAGAAGCCGCGGGGGGATGTGTGGAGCAACAGCCGGAAACAAGGAGGTGAGACACAAGATTTCTGTAATAACCGGACTGGAGTTATACTTCCACTGACTGAGTGGAGAGTGAGAGGGCTTCATTCAGTAAGGTTCTCCTGAGCCCAGAGCCAGATCATCCACAAGGCAAGGCTAGGCAGTTGCCTAGGGCCTGGAGAGAGTCTAAGGGCCTGGTGGATGTTAGCCCCCACCAAATCTTACTCAGAAAAAGACAGATTATCATCAGTAGTCGGATGGTCCTTCCAGCCCCTTGTAGTCAGTCAGGTCCCTCTGTCCTCCAGGTCCTCACCTAAGGGCTGCCTCTTCCCCACCGCTCCGCCTATAATGTAGTTAGTGGCTTTATTTCATAAACTAGACTGTATTGAACTGTACGGTGTGGCATAAAATAATTCTCAGTGGTTTTCCTTAACCACTTGAGGACCGCCCCCAGCCGATGGGCGGCGGCAAAGTCCGGGCCCAAACGACCGCAATACGCCCATCGGCGGGGGCGGCTGCGTGGGTGGCTATGCGGCGATCGCGTCATTCGTGACGCGATCAGCCGCCGGGGACTGACTCCGCCCACCGCTCGTAGTAACCCGCCGGCCGTTCGGAAGCGCCGGCGGGTTACTAGCACCCGGATCGCCGCATGGAAATAGTATAATAGGCTTTGTAATGTATACAAAGCCTATTATACTGGCTGCCTCCTGCCCTGGTGGTCCCAGTGTCCGAGGGACCACCAGGGCAGGCTGCAGCCACCCTAGTCTGCACCCAAGCACACTGATTTCCCTGCCCCCTGATCGCCCACAGCACCCCTCAGACCCCCCCCTGCCCACCCCCCAGACCACTGTTTGCACCCAGTCACCCCCCTAATCACCCATCAATCACTCCCTGTCACTATCTGTCAACGCTATTTTTTTTTTTATCCCCCCCCCCTGCCCACTGACCCCTCCTGATCACCCCCCCACCCCTCAGATTCTCCCCAGACCCCTCCCCCCGTGTACTGTATGCATCTATCCCCCCTGATCACCTGTCAATCACCCGTCAATCACCCGTCAATCACCAGTCAATCACCCCCTGTCTCTGCTACCCATCAATCAGCCCCTAACCTGCCCCTTGCGGGCAATCTGATCACCCACCCACACCAATAGATCGCCCGCAGATCCGACATCAGATCACCTCCCAAATCCATTGTTTACATCTATTCTCTCCTCTAAACACCCACTAATTACCCATCAATCACCTATCAATCACCCCCTATCACCACCTGTCACTGTTACCCATCAGATTAGACCCTAATCTACCCCTTGCGGGCACCCAATCACCCGCCCACACGCTCAGATTGCCCTCAGACCCCCCTTTATCAATTCGCCAGTGCAATATTTACATCTGTTATTCCCTGTAATAACCCACTGATCACCTGTCAATCACCTATCAATCACCCCCTGTCACTGCCACCCATCAATCACCCCCTGTCACTGCCACCCATCAATCAGCCCCTAACCTGCCCCTTGCGGGCAATCTGATCACCCACCCACACCAATAGATCGCCCGCAGATCCGACATCAGATCACCTCCCAAGTGCAGTGTTTACATCTCTTCTCTCCTCTAAACACCCACTAATTACCCATCAATCACCCCCTATCACCACCTGTCACGGTTACCCATCAGATTAGACCCTAATCTGCCCCTTGCGGGCACCCAATCACCCGCCCACACCTCAGAACGTCCTCAGACCCCAGCCCTGATCACCTCGCTAGTGCATTGCTTGCATCTATTTCCCCCCTCTAATCACACCTTGAGACACCCATCAATCACCTCCTGTCACCCCCTAGCACACCTACCCATCAGATCAGGCCCTAATTTGCCCCGTGTGGGCTCCTGATCACTCGGCCAAACCCTCAGGTCCCCCTCAGACCCCCTTCCGATCACCTCCCCAGTGCATTGATTGCATCTATTTTCCCCTCTAACCGCCCCCTGAGACACCCATCAATTACCTCCTGTCACCCCCTAGCACTCCTATCCATCAGATCAGGCCCAAAACATCCTGTCATCTAAGAGGCCACCCTGCTTATGACCGGTTCCACAAAATTTGCCCCCTCAAAGACCACCTGTCATCAAAATTTGCAGATGCTTATACCCCTGATCAGTCATTTTGAGAAATTTGGTTTCCAGACTACTCACAGTTTTGGGCCCGTAAAATGCCAGGGCAGTATAGGAACCCCACAAGTGACCCCATTTTAGAAAGAAGACACCCCAAGGTATTCTGTTAGGTGTATGATGAGTTCATAGAAGATTTTATTTTTTGTCACAAGTTAGCGGAAATTGATATGTATTGTTTTTTTTTTCACAAAGTGTCATTTTCCGCTAACTTGTGACAAAAAAAAATCTTCTATGAACTCACCATACTCCTAACAGAATACCTTGGGGTGTCTTCTTTCTAAAATGGGGTCACTTGTGGGGTTCCTATACTGCCCTGGCATTTAAGGGGCCCTAAACCGTGAGCAGTAGTCTAGAATCCAAAGGCCTCAAAATGACCTGTGAATAGGACGTTAGGCCCCTTAGCGCACCTAGGTTGCAAAAAAGTGTCACACATGTGGTATCGCCGTACTCAGAAGAAGTAGTATATTGTGTTTTGGGGTGTATTTTTACACATACCCATGCTGGGTGGGAGAAATCTCTCTGTAAAAGGACAATTGTGTGTAAAAAAAAATCAAACAATTGTCATTTACAGAGATATTTCTCCCACCCAGCATGGGTATGTGTAAAAATACACCCCAAAACACATTATACTACTTCTCCTGAGTACGGCGGTACCACATGTGTGGCACTTTTTTGCACCCTAAGTGCGCTAAGAGGCCCAAAGTCCAATGAGTACCTTTAGGATTTCACAGGTCATTTTGCGACATTTGGTTTCAAGACTACTCCTCACGGTTTAGGGCCCCTAAAATGCCAGGGCAGTATAGGAACCCCACAAATGACCCCATTTTAGAAAGAAGACACCCCAAGGTATTCCGTTAGGAGTATGGTGAGTTCATAGAAGATTTTATTTTTTGTCATAAGTTAGCGGAAAATGACACTTTGTGAAAAAAAACAATTAAAATCAATTTCCGCTAACTTGTGACAAAAAAAAAAAATCTTCTATGAACTCACCATCCTCCTAACGGAATACCTTGGGGTGTCTTCTTTCTAAAATGGGGTAATTTGTGGGGTTCCTATACTGTCCTGGCATTTTAGGGGCCCTAAACCGCGAGGAGTAGTCTTGAAACGAAATTTCTCAAAATGACCTGGGAAATCCTAAAGGTACTCATTGAACTTTGGGCCCCTTAGCGCAGTTAGGGTGCAAAAAAGTGCCACACATGTGGTATCGCCGTACTCAGGAGAAGTAGTATAATGTGTTTTGGGGTGTATTTTTCCACATACCCATGCTGAGTGGCAGAAATATCTCTATAAATAGACAATTGTGTGTAAAAAAAATAAAACAATTGTCATTTATGGAGATATTTCTCCCACCCAGCATGGGTATGTGTAAAAATACACCCCAAAACACATTATACTACTTCTCCTGAGTACGGCAATACCACATGTGTGGCACTTTTTTGCAGCCTAACTGCGCTAAGGGGCCAAAAGTCCAATGAGCATCTTTAGGCTTTACAGGGGTGCTTACAATTAGGCACCCCCCAAAATGCCAGGACAGTGAACACACCCCACAAATGACCCCATTTTGGAAAGTAGACACTTCAAGGTATTCAGAGAGGAGCATAGTGAGTCCGTGGCAGATTTCATTTTTTTTTGTTGCAAGTTAGAAGAAATGGAAACTTTTTTTTTTTTTCTTTTTTTTGTCAGAAAGTGTCATTTTCCGCTAACTTGTGACAAAAAATAAAATCTTCTATGAACTCACCATGCCTCTCACTGAATACTTTGGGATGTCTTCTTTCCAAAATGGGGTCATTTGGGGGGTATTTGTACTATCCTGGAATTTTAGCCCCTCATGAAACCTGACAGGTGCGCAGAAAAGTCAGAGATGCTTGAAAATGGGAAAATTCACTTTTGGCACCATAGTTTGTAAACGCTATAACTTTTACCCAAACCAATAAATATACACTGAATGGGTTTTTTTTAATCAAAAACATGTTTGTCCACATTTTTCGCGCTGCATGTATACAGAAATTTTACTTTATTTGAAAAATGTCAGCACAGAAAGTTAAAAAAATCATTTTTTTGCCAAAATTCATGTCTTTTTTGATGAATATAATAAAAAGTAAAACTCGCAGGAGCAATCAAATAGCATCAAAAGAAAGCTGTATTAGTGACAAGAAAAGGAGGTAAAATTCATTTAGGTGGTAGGTTGTATGACCGAGCATTAAACCGTGAAAGCTGCAGTGGTCTGAATGGAGAAAAAGGCTCTGGTCCTTAAGGGGCGAAAAGACTGTGGTCCTGAAGTGGTTAATCCTGACAAAGTCACATGTCCATCTACCTTTCTCTGTGTCTCGCAGGCAAAGTGCTCAGCTATTGGTGCTTCTCTCCTGGTTACACGATGAGTGACCTGGTGAGACAAGGCGTGAGGAGCATCATCCTGACCAGCGGAACATTGTGTCCCCTCTCCTCCTTCACCATGGAGATGCAGATGTAAGCTCTACTGACCTGAAATAAGTAGCAAAGTGATGTTACAACAGAAGGGAAATCGTCTGTAATGGCAGAAATGAAATCGTCAAGTTGTGCTCTATATAAAGGTGGCCATGCGTCACTAGATTTATGGACAGATCGACCATGAGACACAGGGCTGTGAAGTTGGAGATGAGGAGTTAGAGAAATTTTGGGTATCTGGGGTTGGAATCTGAGTTTTCATAAACTGAGGAGTCGGATGATTTTTGTACCCACTCCATAGCTATGCAAGTGCTGTAGAGTTGGAGTCTAGGAGTCGGAACTATTTTGGCTACCTGAGGTCGGATGTTTTTCGTCCCACTCCACAGCCCTGATGAGATAGATCCGTCTCTGATTGAATATGATCAGAGAGGGATCTGCTGCCTGCCCATACACCACAGATTGATTTTCTACAGATTTCAACATGAAATATATCAGAAATCAGCCCACTGCCTTCGCCGCCTCCCTGGCTGACCCAAAGTATCCTCCCCAGGTGCCCAAGCTCAGCAAAGTCTCACCTATCCACCAGGGTGACTGCTAGCCTTCTCCGGTGTCTGCTGTCACAGGAAGCGCCCAGTATCGTGTTTCCAGGCACTCATAGTTACATCACACAAGCGCCTGGAGCCACATGGTAGTCAGGAGTCATGCCTGTGCAGAGATGAGACTATAGACTGCACACGGGTGGGGGAGACTTTTACCCTTGGGGGAGCAACGGCTAGGGTTCCAGCGGTCATTGCGATATTGAACACTGTTACCGCTGCATACCCAATATTTTCCAGCATGTCCGATCGATCCTCTTGACCCATTTCGGATAGAAATTGATTGAGAGATTGATCAGGTGGGCGTGTTGTGTCACAGATTCTCTCCTGATTCCACAGAATTATCAAATTGTAAGGTCGATTGGGCAGCAATATCGAGTGGTGTATAGGCACCTTTAGTGCTTATGTATGTTTCTTTTATGACTGGCTGTATAATCTTATCTGTACTCTTCTCTTCTTTTCAGCCCCTTCCCCGTGTCTCTAGAAAACCCACATGTGATAGAAAAACACCAGATTTGGGTTGGTGTGGTCCCCCAAGGACCTGATGGGGCTCAGCTTAGTTCTGCTTTTGACCGAAGGTAAGCTATCCTCAGCCACAGTTTTCGGTATAAGGACTCATCTCTGCCATTTATAGAACCTATAAGTGCTTTGTTTACTGAACAATTAGGGCCACACTAATATGGCTTGTAATTCCTCTTTGAATCCATCCATTTAACCCTTCCCACTGATGTGACACACTATAGGTGGTATAGGCCCTTCGATTGGTGCAGACTTTACTAAAGAGCTTGTTCACACTGTGTGTGACGCAGTGCAGTACACTGATCCACAGATAGAAATTATACTGTATGTATAGCCATGTGTGATGTTCCCTTTGATTCTCCTTATCTGCATGTTCCTAGTGAGAGATTTAAGCCCCCTAATCAGTCGTTATTGCCACAGGTTTGGTAACAAGCATTGTATAGACACACTGTTTGTTTTCAGCCTAGAAATGTAAGCTGATCTTTGGAAAGGTAGGGATGACAGGTGAGTGACACGCTGCAGCACGGTGACCCAATTTGTTTAGATCCTTGATCAAGACAGTCTTATTGTCCTCAGTCGTCTTGACTGAGGATTATCAAAGGGGTGTACAAGGCTTTATAAAATATCATAGTCAGAGGGCCGGGACAGCGAGCAGGTAAATAGTTTTTCAAGAGGAGGTCTGCAGTGGTTGCTCTCAGAGTTCACACGAATGTTTAAGGTGAACCTTAACTGAAAATAATTACAAGTGTTTCTCTTACCTGGGGCTTCGACCGGCCACCTGCAGCCGTCCTGTGCCCACAGCGTTTCTACTGATTGATCATCCAGCGGTCCACTGCACCTGTTTGGCCCTAGCCGCGCACATCCTCGTACGCGGTCACGCTGGCGAACGCGTCCTGCACAGGTGCAGTAAGAGAGAACATCTTACTGCACCTGAGCAGGACATGTTCACCAAAGTGAACGCGTAAGAGGATGCACGCAATGGATCACCAACTGATCAGTCATCAGAAACCAAACTAAGCCGCGACGGAGCAATGGAGGATCGGTTCAGCACGCTACAGGCACAGGGTGGCTGCAGGGGGCTGGTCCAAGGCCCCAGGTAAGTAAAAACTTCTTGTAATTATTTTCAGTGTAGGTTCCATTTAAAGAGGAGCCGTCAGCCATACTATCTCAGAAAAAAAACCCCACTTATATAAGTAGAGAAATACTTGCTCTACTTACGTAACAGATGTATTGCATTGTCAACAATACAGTATGTATTGCACTGTGATTTTTCTATAGTGAAAAAAAAAATCCCTTTTCATTCAATCTTTTTCATTCAATCTAACCATTTCTGTGTAATATAAGGGACTGCCTATAGTATCTGTTCAAGTATATTCACTCAGTTTACTCTTCTACTACATAGATTTGGTAAGATTGGATGAAAAAGATTCCATCGTTAGTGGCCACCCTTAGGATTTTCCATCTTGACTCTATCTTGAAGCCAATCATGACATCTTTTCCTCCCTTACTCTGTCTGTGTTTGCATTGGCCGCCCTCCTCCCCGTATTTAGACACTCCCACCCAGCTCTGCAGTAGAAAGTGCATTGTCTCATCATGAGAAATATTGGCCAATCAGAGAGGAACAGAGGTGTGGGAGGGGAAAACAGGAGGGAAAGAGGCTTCAACTGAAGTAAGTGGTATACGGAGGCTGCCATATTTATATTCTTTTAATCAATATCAGTTGCCTGGCAGCCCTGCTGGTCTATTTCTCTGCAGTAGTATCTGAATAACACCAGAAACAAGCATGCAGCTAGTTTTGTCAGATCTCACTTTAAAGTCTGAAACACCTGATCTGCTGCATGCTTGTTCAGGAACTATGACTAATAGTATTAGAGGCAGAGGATCAGCAGGACTGCCAGGCAACTGGTATTGATTAAAAGGAAATAAATATGGCAGCCTCCATATACCTCTTACTTCAGTTGCCCTTTAAGCCTCTCAGGCTGCATTAGTTAGGTCTGAGGGGAATGTAAAGAAGAAAAAAAGAAAACCCAGCATGCCCTTCCATGCCAAACTTCCTTTGTGCAGCAGATGTACCATATAAGAGCCAGTAAAACCGGGGAATGATGTTTTATGGAGAAGAAAAACAAGACTGATTTTTAACTTTTGGATTGCCTGGTTGGCATCCTTATTACTTGTTTACCAGATAAAAATAAAGAATTGATTTTTTATTGTATGCCTGACAGTTACACTTTAAGTATTGCCAGTTTATATTAAGATATACAGAACTTTCTACCTAGGAGATTTATCATCTGTAGCACAGGCACCCTGTTATGTTTTTCTAGCGTGCTCTAATTTGTAATTTGGTGGCAGTAGGCAAGAAAGTCCTTTTTTTTGGGTGGTGGTGGTGGGGGTTTACTGTGTGCAGTCCCTTAGTACAGTGTTCCCCAACCCTGTCCTCAAGTACCACCAAAAGTACATGTTTTGCAGAAACCCACAAACATGCACAGGTGGTGTAATTAGTGTCTCAGCAGAGCTGATTAACTACTTCTGTGGATTTCCACAAAACATGCACTGTTGGTGGGCCTTGAGGAAAGGGTTGGGGAGCAGTGCCTTAGCATACTTACTGGATCTATAATAGCTCACGTTGCCTTCTGCTTTTTCTCTTTTGCAGGTTTTCAACTGATTACTTATCATCCCTGGGGAAGACCATCGGTATTACTCTGATCATTTATTCTCTTATTAAGGGCTAGCTATTCAAAAAGTTGTGGGGTGGGTTGTGTACCTCTCACTAGAATGTCGATGACTCCATCCTCATGACAACACAGTAAAGTGCAAATGCTGCATATACTCAAATCCAGTACATTGAACTACATTGATCAGCACACTCCATTAAATGCAAATCTTCTTGCTCTTTTATTGCAATAGATATCCAAACATTGTAAAACGTGATGACAAGTACCAGCCACTGGCAATAGATAGGCGTTAGAAACTCCCAACAACCATCAACAAGCCTGCTGGTAGCATTGTCCATTAAGCTGTAGGAAGGTCAGAGTCCATAGTCCACAGCATTGTCCATTAGATCATGGCGACAGACACTGGCCTAGAGCTGTTTCGGGTGTCCTGCCCGTTCTCAAGCCGATAAATGAACACAATGTGCAGGCTGGGTGATGGTTTCTGGGAGTTTCTAACGCCTGTCTATTGCCAGTAGCTGGTACTTGTTATCACATTTTACACTGTTTGGATATCTATTGCAATAAAAGAGCAAGAAGATTTGCATTTAATGGAGTGTGCTGATCAATGTGGTTCAATGTACTAGTGTCCTACCTGATGCTCTGGTGGACTGATCATTGTTCGCACCTCATTGTGAAATAGGGGTGTGCGGCCGGTAATCCTCAGCTGTTTAAATATTAATCAAGAGCTTCCCCTTTAAAGGGAATGTAAACTGAGAAGGATATGGATTTTTCCTTTTAACATACCAGTTGCCTGACTCTCCTGCTGGTCCTGTGTCTCTAATACTTTTAGCCACAGCCCCTCAACAAGCATGCAGATCAGGTGCTCTGACTGAAGTCAGACTGGATTAGCTGCATGCTTGTTTCAGGTGTGATTCAGCCACTACTGCAGCCCAAGAGATCAGCAGGACTGACAAGCAACTGGCATTGTTTAACAGGAACAAACTATATCCCTCTCAGTTAAGTTCCCTTTTAATATGCAGAGCTTACATACAGATCATTCATATGTTACATGCTTGTGGTGTTTGATAAAGCCGCCCATACTCTTTCCAACCTCAGCTGGGCCTCTACTATTTCCTCAACTACTGCCCTTTCTTATCTACCATCATATTCGGCATCTTTCGGCCTCATTGTATTGTGGTGATGTTACAGAACCACAACAAAAGTAAATGACGTCACCAGGATGAACATAGAATGGAGACCTGACTGTAGGAACAAAAGATGGCAGTGACTGTATGTCAAAATACACCAGAACACCTCATATGCATGGTCTACGTGTAGCGGCTGAATCAGTGCTGCAGGTGCTGGCCAGGGGACCAGAGTGGAAGCAGGACTAAGGGGAGTAGGGCAACAGTGGTGTTTGAGGATGGAAGCAGGGAGACAGTAATGGGGGAGAAGATGTGGGATTATAGAGGTGGCAAGAACCCTGAGAGAACCAAAGAGACATGATAAACTTGTGGTGGCAAGACTACTCAGGGATGAAGAATGTTATGGAAAAGTGTTGGGGGCACATTGGCAGAAAGGCCTGTGGTGGAATCTCGCAAGTGCACCACAGTAGTGGCAAAAATACTAGGGGTACAGAGGTATATGTAGGACTGGTTTAAGGACCACAGTTGTAGTAAGACCACCAAGAGAACTAGAGTGACATGGGGAACGTCCCTGGAGATCTTGGTGGCAGCAAACTTGCAAGAGGACCAAAAAAAACGCCCAGGGAAGCAGAGTTGCATGGGGGACTCAGCTGGGGGATCATTGTGGCAGTAAGAGCCCTGAGGGAACCAGAATTGCATGGGTAACTCTCTAGGGAACCATAGCGGCAGCAGGACCACCTGGGGTCTTCAGTGGCATTGCATTTCTGACAGCTAGGTAAACCCCATGCAAATTCCTGGGACCTAATATGGGCGGTGGATGTGGTGCACAGTGGTGGTGGACATTTCTTCCAAATACTCGTTGTGTTAGTGTGAATGAGCCCTTAAAGTGACATCCTTTATATTCCATGAAGTTCGGGTATTCTGAGAATCTGTGATTGAGTTCCTCTGATTGTCTCTATGTTTATCTGCCTGTATATCTCCTCATCGTGTACCTTGGTTGTCCCTTCCAGGAAATATTGCTCGTGTCATTCCGCATGGACTTCTGGTGTTTTTCCCATCCTACCCTGTGATGGATAAAAGTATAGAGTTCTGGAAGGTGAGGATGTGGTCGGGGTCCCTCTTTAGACTTATTCAGCACATTTTCCATCAGTGTTTACCTCAGCGTAACTTCCTGTCTAACCTCTACAATGTATGCCCACAGACAGCTCATTTTTTCAGTTGAAAGGCTGAATTTGTAAGACTGCATTCTAAACGGCTGCCCTGATAGTCTGATGTAAAATTAGCTTCATTCTGCTACAAAACAAACAGAAGTCACAACTCTTTGAACTTTTCAGCACTGAAATATTATCTGTTTTTTTTTCTCAGCCACAAGTGTTTTGCCTTCTATTTATTTTTGA
Source organism: Hyperolius riggenbachi (assembly GCF_040937935.1). Lineage (NCBI taxonomy): Eukaryota > Metazoa > Chordata > Amphibia > Anura > Hyperoliidae > Hyperolius > Hyperolius riggenbachi. The sequence goes on from NC_090657.1 coordinate 170,823,259, forward strand.
CTTATTTTAACACTTTCTGAACAGGAAAACAGAAAGGGACTTCAGAATTTAGTTAGGACTAGTACTGTATGTACCTCTGTCTAACGCATCATATGTCATGTCAGGTACCGTTTAAATTCATTTTATTTAAATTACCCATTCCCATGTCCCCCCAGCATTAGCTGCGTGTGTTTAGGGGGAGGGGTAATCTGCATGTGTTGAGCGTTAGGAATATGGTATGGTCTCTACCTCCTCGCAATAGTGAGAAGGTGACTCGTCCATCAGTGGGTATGGCTGGTGCCAGCCCACTTGCTTTAGCTCTGCTCCGTAATGCTTACATTCTGGCGTAATAACTCCGTCGATTTGATCCGAGCAGCCTGGCACCATGCTGCACTTGATCTGATGATGGTGCGGGCATCCCAAATGTCCCCATGTAATGGTTACACTATATGGTGCAGCGTGGGGCCAGCAGTGATCAACAGCCTAGGAAAAGTATCACTGGGTGGGCAGGGCTATACAGCAATATATAACTATAGGAAGTGAAAATTACCATTAAAAGTGGATATCCTGAATAATTAACTGCATTATACTATATGTCACTACAGGGACAAATGTACGCAGCTGAAGGTGGGATTCGTAGTTGTGATTCTGATTAGTCCTTACACATTTCCCTTTCCTCTTACATGGAAACTTGCATGCCAGGCTGACTATGCTTTTCAATCTCTCGTTGGCATCAAGTGTTTTTTTCCTCTTTTAATTTGCAGGAAAATGGTCTCTCCTCACGAATAGAAGATGTGAAACCAATGTTTGTGGAGCCCAGAGGCAAAAGCAACTTCACTGAGGTGAGAAAGGTTATCACTTCCTGTGATCTGCTGAGATCTTATTTCATGAGAACATCCATCTCTATTCAAATGTATACTAAAGCTTAGCCATACACTGGCCAATGGCCACCAGATCAACCAACAGATACATCCCTCTCTGATTGAATCTGATCACAGAGGGATCTATTGGATGCACACAGATTTTGAATCAATTTCAGCATGAAATTGATTCAAAGCCTGCGGAGCTGCTGCTTGCCTCCCTGCCCCCCTGGTCTCTCCCCATTTCGGCCCCCCAGCCATCAGCAAAAATGTCATGTGTTCACCGGCGCGAGTCACTGGGTCCCGTGCTTTCACTTCTTCCAGCGTCCTCTTCCGTGCCCTCTTTACTTCCTGTCCCTTCCTGTGGAAGCCGACAGTTCAAACAGTAGAGGGTGCTCTACTGTTTGAACTTTGGCTTGTCACAGAACGGGACAGGAAGTGAAGAGGACATAGAAAAGAATGGCAGCCGGAAAAAGTGACGGCCCGAATGCTGGGCACTCGTGCCAACCGGACAGGTGAGGTTATTGCTGTGTCGATCGTGGCCTAAAGGAACGCCACTATTGACACGCTTCCGATCAGCAGGGCATCGAGCTAAATTTTCTGTCTGCACCGATCGACTGAATTGACAGATGGAAATCTGTTGTTCGCTTGATATTTGCATTAACGATTTCACAGCAGATTTGATCACAGGGATCGAATCTGCAGTATATGAACAGGAAGTCAACATAGTGTATGGGTACCTTAAAGAGGAACTCCAGTGAAAATAATGTAATAAAAAATGCTTCATTTTTACAATAATTATGTTTAAATGGTTTAGTCAGTGTTTTCCCATTGTAAAATCTTTCCTTTCCCTGATTTACAGTCTGACATTTATCACATGGTGACATTTTTACTGCTGACAGGTGATGTCAGTGGAAGGAGAAGCTGCTTGCTTTTTTGGCAGTTGAAAACAGCTGTTATTTTCCACAATGCTACAAGGCTCCCACAGTGTGATGTCAGAACCCTGGTCCACTGTAGAAGGGGTTTCACCACAAAAAAGTCACCACAAAATTAGCCATACAGAGCCCCATGATGATCCATTTGAGAAAAGAAAAACATTTCTCATGGGAAATGGGGTATCAGCTACTGATTGGGATGAAGTTCAGTTCTTGGTTACGGTTTGTCTTTAACATCTGGTTCAGACGTGTCTGACTCTAACTCCTTTTCCATATACATCAATCTACTTTCATACATCAGTCAGCCTGACCCATGCTAACCCTTATTGTTTGGGGTTTTGTGTGGTCTTTGCCAGCGATTCCTTTTGGGGGTGTCAGGTCTACCTGTTCTGCTGCATTTATTACATTTACATTTTTTCATGTATACTGTAGCTGCCTGGACACCATTTTAGTTAACTTTTTATGAATTGCAACTAGGGCTTATTTTTGGATTAGGGTTTATCTTTTCAGCATCCTCAAAAATCCTAAAAAAAACCTCATTAACGTTTAAAATAGCTCAGTATTTACTCCCCACACACATTCAATCGGAATCTATCATTATGTGTACGCAATCCCTGACCCAAAGAGTGGCATAATACGTAAATCCTCTCTACCTCCCCCAGTTCTATCAGAACCGACAAAAACAGGGAAAGTTATATCTGCCTTTTACAGTCTTTCATCCCCTACACATCCAATCAACATCTCTACCTATTATGTATGCTCAACCTCCTTTTGCAATCCAACTTATAAAGTAAATACATTTACATACCCGCATCGATCAGTGATATCTTCTTTGTATCATACATACTCCCCACACACATCCAATCACGAACCCAATCTTCTTTATAGAACTTTTGTTCTGTTGGGGCCTAATCATCCGATATGAAACAATTAATGTCTGTCTATTTATGTAATTTTAATTAACTTTTTTATGAATTGTTACTAGGGTTTATATTTGGAATAGGGCTTATATTTGGAGTAAGGCTTATATTTGGAGCATCCTCAAAAACCCTAAAGAATCATTGCTAGGGCTTATTTTCAGGGTAGGTCTTCGTTTCAGGGAAATGCTATCTGGTCATTCAATGATTGGCTACAGTCAACAACACTTCTGTTATGGTCCTTTCTGTGGAGAGAAGGTATTAAAGGGACCAATCTATCTGCTACAGCAGTGCTGAATATATTTTTGAATAATCCCGGTTTCCATCGCTCTGCATCCCAATTCTCGGCAACAGTCAGATTAGCGTGGCCCGCAGTGATGATGAGGGAGGCGAGCGGTGTATACAGTATACTTTCTGTATACGCGCCGTCACCACTCGCCTCCCTTATCAAATCTGCGGGCCACGCTTATCTGACTGTTGTCGGGCAATGGGATGCAGAGTGGGGGAGCCAGGCTGATGATCTACAAGTGCTGGGAAGCGAAGCAAGGGGAATTGTGAGCAGCTCTATAGACAGCGAGCTAGCGGCAGCACAGCTGGCGGGATCCAGCAGAAGCGGGGGAGGGGAGGAATCTGGGTACCTGGGGTGATTCATCCAGCATATTTTTGGCAATAGGTAGGAAGCAGGAAGTTTAGGAAATCTGTTTTGGCATCCGTGTCCTTTGCAAAGTTCTGTGTTGAAACAACAGTCTGTTTTTGTGTTGCCTTTCATTGCCTCCGTGGGGATCCGGGCTCCGGGAAAAAGTGCAAAATCCGGACTCTCCGATAACTTTTTATGAACGGATTGTTTCTTGACCAGAGTGAAGACGGCTGCTATTTTTAATGTTGGGGTCCGTGGCTCCGTTTTTGTTCGCTTAAAAAACCGTACAACACGGATACGGTTCCTGAACAAGTGTGAACGGGCCCTTACACTGGAGTATTCTTTCCAGATACCATCCTACGTGTAATCTCCGTTCTACTAACAGTATTATTCTCCTGTCTTCCTCTCTGCTCACCTCCTCATACTCCCACTTACTAGACTTCTCTCGCTCCTCCCCCCTCCCCTGGAAAATCCTCCCTCAACACATCTGCCACTCACCCATACTTACCCATTTTAGGCGCAATCTGATGACTCACTGGCAAGCATAATCTCCTACCTAGGACACTGCCCACTGACCACCATTTCTAACATCTCATACACAGCTTTTATTTACCTATTGCATAGCTCCCAACTGTCAGAGGGACAGTCCCTTTTTTTGGAGCCCTATCCCTCTTTCCTCCTCATTTGTTCCCTCTTTCTATGTAAAAATATATATTTCTCTATTAAAAATGTGTTTGACTCTAAACTTTATTCTTATCCTTTAAATTGATATATTACTAATTTTAAAATGTTAATATGAAGGAAAATGAACCAGGATAGAAAGGACCAGTGTGGTTTGAATTCTAAAACAACATATTTTTCTTATGAAATCTTTATGGTATGCGTGACTAGGGGTGTGATGGGGTCGTGATCGGGGGTGTGGCAGGGGCGTGGCTTAAGTGTCCTTCTTTCTCATCTCAAAAAGTTGGGAGGTATGCCTATTGTCCTATCCCTTATGGCCCATACTCACGGGCTACAATTGTCGCAGCGACACGCGGCGCGCACGTGTTGCGGTGACAGGTCGCCCGTGAGTATGAGGCGTTGCACGAGCGCGCACCTCGAACCGTCACTCGTCGCTGATGTCGCCAGGCGATTGCCGCAGTCAATCGCCTGCCGACAGTTGCCGCCGCAACTGTCGCTAGTCCGCGTGAGTATGTGGACTAGCGACAGCAACATAATTGAAAATAGACGGCGCTTCCGGCGAGGGGGAGGAACGTCGGCGACAGATTCCGTCGCACAGCTGATCCCTCTTCCGCGTGTGTACGCGGAGGGACCTGGCGACGAGCTGTCGCGCACACGCTCACGTGTGCTGGTGACAGGCCACTTGTGTAGCCCGTGAGTATGGGCCATTAAACCTTTAGACTGTAAGGCCTTTTGGCCAGGGCCCTCTTCGCCTTCTGTCTCCAAATGATGTGTAATGTGTGTACATAACTCCCACCCCTGTGTGGAAAATCTGTAGTTGATTTGTTCACTGCATCAGCCTTAATCCACCATTGTCTTGTATTGTTATACCCTGTGTGCTGTTGTACAGTGCCACGGAAGATGCGGGCACTATATAAATCAATAATAATAATTCTGTACCATTGTACAGAAACAGAGTTTATGTCATTGACTTTTTCCTTCCCTTTTTATAGTTCTTTAATATTATGGACCCACTTTTTTTCAGGTGAAGTAAACGTTCTCTGCAGTAGTTCACACTGGCAATGTTATTTTGTTTTGCTGCCTTCCAGATCATGGATGCCTATTATGAGAAGGTGCAGGCTTCTACCAGCAGTGGTGCCAGCTTCTTTGCTGTATGTCGGGGAAAGGTGAGTATAGCCCGCTCTCTGTCTGCCTGCTAAAGATAAGTGTAGGAAACGAACATGCCATTGCAGGGGAAATGCCCCAACCAGTAGAGACTTCCTATTCTCCATCACTGAATAGGAATGCTTGGGCAGTTTGTGTGTGTGTGTGTTTTTTTTTTGAAGAACAGCAGATGGGCTCCCTTACAGTCAGACTGCTCCTTCACATACTGCCACGTGTGGATGCCTGTAGGAAGTTTTATGGTCCATACACACGCCTGACTTAAGTTGGCTGAGGCATGTGTACAGTGGTCCCAGACCCCCAACCCATTAGCGATCCACCTGGCTGATCTATTCACCCCCAGCGACACTGATCCCCGCCGATCCCATTGTTCACGCCCTCCCCCACAGGAAATCACTCATGCGCCACCTGTTGTCCCTCTGCCCGCCTCCCTGCATAGCAACACAGTGTGTTTCCATCTACACATGTGTGAGCAGCCCGGCCCAGAATGTACCTATATAGGCAATGTGTACAGTAATGCTTATTTTAACAAAATGCACTTAAGATGCTTTTGCTGTATGTTTGGGCTGCATTTGGTTTCAACCAGCCACCCACTCACTCATTTAAATAACACCTGAAGTGAGAGGGATACGGAGGCTGCCATATTTATTTCCTTTTAAACAATACCAGTTGCCTGAAACAAGCATGTGGCTAATCCAGTCAGTATATCAGCAGGACAGCCAGGCGATGTGCAGTGTTTAAAACAAAATTCAGTGTCAACCTCCATATCCCTCTCGTGTCAGGTGTGCTTTAAAGTAGACAGGAACTGACGCCAAAGGCGGCAGAAAATAGGAAAAATGCAATGCAAGCCGGCTCCAAATGTATTGAGTTGCACGTCCTTCGTATTTCATATAATCTCAACGAATATTCAAAACTTGCAGTTAAAGTGCTGTGTACACCAGCTGCAATACCTTGGCATTCAAGAAACCCTGGACAGCATGGTGTAGTTGTTAGCACTCTTGCCTAACAGCGCTGGGTCCCTGGTTCAAATCCGGACTCCCCTTGTCTGCGTCGGTTTCCTCTGGGCACTCCAGTTTCCTCCCACATCCCAAAAACATACAAAAGAACTTAACTGGCTTCTCCCCAGATTGGCCTTAGACAATATTACATACACTACACGATACATACATAGACATATGACTATGGCAGGGATTAGATTGTGAGCCCCTTTGAGAACCAGGTAAGTGATTAGACAATATACTCTGTACAGCGTTGCGGAAAATGTAGGCACTTTAAAAATACTAAATAATAGTAATATTTTTATGTGCAATAACTGTCATTTTAATATGAATACACGCAGTTATGCCTGTCTGGTTTCCAGCAGGGGCGGTGGATTGATTACTAGCCATTTAGCATCGCCACAAAGCCCTCTATGAAAACTGCACTCTTTTTGCCTGTGTTTATGTTGCATGTCCCTTATTTTGTTTTGCAAAGGAAAGCTCTATTTTTTAAAAGAAATATAGTATATACAGGCACTCTTAGTACAAGTAATAGTCTTATAAAACCTAATTCAGCTACCAGAGGATTCCATTTCCACAATTGGAAGAAACAGTGTCTATGCAAGTTCCTCACTGTAGCAGTAACAGCCTCTGATTAGCACTGTCACTATGCCAGCAGCAGTAACAGCCACTGATTATCCAGCTGCCACTGTGCCAGCAGCAGTAACAGCCACTGATTAGCAGCTGCCACTGTGCCAGCAGCAGTAACGGCCACTGATTAGCAGCCACCACTGTGCCAGCAGCAGTAACAGCCTCTGATTAGCAGCCACCACTGTGCCAGCAGCAGTAACAGCCTCTGATTAGCACTGTCACTATGCCAGCAGCAGTAACGGCCACTGATTACCAGCTGCCACTGTGCCAGCAGCAGTAACAGCCACTGATTAGCAGCTGCCACTGTGCCAGCAGCAGTAACGGCCACTGATTAGCAGCCTTCACTATGCCAGTAGCAGTAACAGCCACTGATTAGCAGCTTCCACTATGCCAGCAGCAGTAACAGCCACTGATTAGCAGCTGCCACTATGCCAGCAGCGGTAACAGCCACTGATTAGCAGCCTTCACTATGCCAGCAGCAGTAACAGCCACTGATTAGCAGCTGGCAGCAGCAGTAACAGCCACTGATTAGCAGTTGCCACTATGCCAGTGACAGTAACAGCCACTGATAAGCAGTCGCCATTGTGCCAGCAGCAGTAACAGCCACTGATTAGCAGTTGTCACTATGCCAGCTGGGGTAACAGCCATTGATTAGCAGCCGCCACTATGCCAACAGCAGTAACAGCCACTGATCAGTAGCTGCCACTGTTCCAGCAGCAGTAACGGCCACTGATTAGCAGCTGGCACTGTGCTAGCAGTAGTAACAGCCACTGATTAGCAGCCGCCACTGTGCCAGCAGCAGTAACAGCCACTGATTAGCAGCCACCACTGTGCCAGCAGCAGTAACAGCCACTGATTAGCAGCCGCCACTGTGCCAGCAGCAGTAACAGTAACTGATTAGCAGCCGCCACTGTGCCAGCAGCAGTAATAGCCACTAATTAGCAGCTGCCACTGTGCCAGCAGCAGTAACAGCCACTGATAAGCAACTGCTACTGTGCCAGAAGCAGTAACAGCCACTGATTAGCAGCCGCCACTGTGCCAGCACAGGTAACAGCCACTGATTAGCTGTTGCCACTGTGCTAACTGCACACAGTATATGGGTTATTTCCACAGGAATGTTTTATTGGACAACATGTCACAGGCTCAGTGTACCTAAAGGCAATAAGCAAAAATTGTGTTTCATTTAGCTAGTTCGTCCCTCTAGCTGGCACGTCCAACAACCGCGATATGGCGAAGTTTGAGCACCCCGCCAAACGGTTGCTCAACATTTATTAATTTCCATGGAAAAAAAAAACAAGTTAAGAGCACTGACATTGTGAGCCCTTGCACACAGGACCCACATGCATAAACCCGCTCTCACTGTTTCAGTGCAAGCTGCAAAATTGTTAAAATCAGCCAAAGGCACTAGTATGATAAAGTAATATTTTGCCTGTTTTCCAAAGTTCTAATTTTTAACCCGTCGTTGTTTTAGGTGATATTAACAAAAAATGAGTTTCCAGCAATCTCCAATTGTTAGAATAACTGATTTTATACTCTCCCCCTTAAATATCTCTTCCTTTTTTAGGGATAGTCTCTTTGTTTTAAAGAGACACTGAAGCGAAAAAAAAATCAATTATGATATAATGAATTGTTTGTGTAGTACGGACAATTACGAGAACATTAGTAGCAAAGAAAATATTCTCATTTTTATTTTCAGTTACCGTATTTTTCGACCACAAGACGCACTTTTTCTCCCCCAAAATTGGGTGGGGGGGGGGGGGGAGTCAGTGCGTCCGGATACAAAGAAATTGGGCCAGTGCATATCCAAGTTCGGTACATACCGTACGCGTCCTCCTGTGTCCCCCTCTCTAGTGCGTGGCATTCCTCCACTGTCCCATGTGACAGTACTATGTCATGAGACTCATGGCATTTTGTCCTCCTCTTTACCCCACCGCTTGTTCTGCACCATGTCCCACCGCGCGGCTTCAGCGTGCTGTGGGTAACTATAACTATAGTAACCTGATTTACTCTGTTTTTACTGGATGGCGGGACTCGAAGGCGGGACCCCGCTCTGTCAATGAGGCCAATCACTACACATTTAGATTAGCAGAGAGTGCAGTGATTGGCCCCATTGAAAGAGCTATGGTCCCGCCCCTCGAGTCTGAGCATCCAGTAAGAGCACAGCAACTTAGGTTACTATAGTTACCCACGCATGCTGATGCCGCGGCGGGACATGGCGCATGAATCCATCCTCCATTCAACAGCTTTCAGCCCTGCAGCCATGTCTCGTGCAAAGCGATCCCCACCGATCTTCCTCACAGTGATGTTCCCGTTGTCAGCTGCCATGATCTAGGAAACCCCGGACCAGTGTCTGGTTACAGCAAAGAGCGAGGCTGCAGGAAGTCTCATACCTCACAGGCAACGGCGCGGCGGGACACTGCAGAGCGACGCGCTGGAGGACATAGTGCTGTCACATGGCTGGAGAGCAGAGGAAGATTGCGGAGTCTGGAAAGAGGGGACACATGAGGGCCACGTATGCACGGTATGACAAGGGATGACATGGGGTCATAGGAGGACAGAGGACACAGGGTCAGAGGTGGACACTGGGTCAGAGGTGGACAGAGGACACGGTCAGAGGTGAACATAGGGATAGAAGTGGACACAGGGACAGATGAGGGCACATGGTCATAGTGGGACAAAGGTGTACACAGGGTCAGAGATTGAAAGAGGTGGGCACAAGGTCATGGAAGGACACAGGGTCAGAGGTACCGCAGAGAACACACATGTACAGAAAAGGACACAAGGGGACACTACATGTCAAAAGGTGACATAATTGGGGAGGAAGACGCCTCTGCATCATGAATGCACCAAGTTTGGTATTTTTTTTTTACCTGGTTTTTGTCCTCTAAACCTGAGTGTGTCTTATGGTCCGGAGCGTCTTATGGTGTGAAAAATATGGTATATAGCGTTTTTTTTTATAACATTGCATCATTCTCCAATATTTGCAGTTTACACACTACTCAGCATTCTAAATGATTTTACAGAGCAGTCTTGTGAACTATTGACCTGTCCTTTGGAGAGAAAAAGAAAATACAGTGATTGACAGTTGAGATAACAAGCTTCAGGAGCCAGAGCACTCTGCGACTTTGGAAGTCTTGAGCTCAATGGCTCTTTTGCATAGTTAACAACTGGAGTTTCTTAACTCTTCCTGTACTGGAAACAATATTAGACTTTTGTCTCTGCTCCTTATGTTTTATTTCCTAACTGTACTACACATACAAATCATTATATCATAATTTTTTATTTCGCTTCAATGTCTCTTTAAATAGAATTACACACTTTACACTATAAAAGCCTATTTTGTGTTTTGTGCACACTAGTTGTTAGTATATATCACTGTTACCGTCTCTGTTTCCAGGCTAGCGAGGGCTTGGATTTCGCAGATTACAATGGCCGTGCCGTGATCATAACCGGTCTTCCGTATCCCCCAAGAATGGACCCCCGGGTGGTCCTGAAGATGCAGTTTCTGGATGAGATGAGAAGACAGGGTGTCTCTGGGCAGGTACGGTACTGGTTTACATTTATGTTCTAGAATTAGAAATCAGGGGTGTCAAACTCAAATACAAAGTGGGCTGAAATTGAGCTCTGAGACCAAGTCGCAGGCTGACCTCAATGTTTAGTGACCACCTACCTCCCCTATACAGTTCCCTGGTGTCTCATAGCCCCCTCCAGACCCTTTTCTAGATTCCTAGCACGTTATATGACCTGAGGAAGTGACTGTATGTTGTGAAACGCGTTGTCGAGGTGCTAAATAAATCTGTTATATTTGACCTGTCTTGAGTACTTCATAAACAGGTAAGAACTTACATTCTTACCTTCAGATACTATTTGCAGGACTAATATAATATATATTGTATGGGCGCCTCCTACCGCATGATCCATCCCCTATACAGTTCCCTGATGTTTAGTGGTCCTCCCTCCCCTATACAGTTCCCTGGTTTCTAGTGGCCTCATTCCTCCCCTATATAGCTCCCTGGTGTCTAGTGTCCCCCTCCTCCCCTATAAAGTTCCCTGTTGTCATCCCCTATACAGTTCCCTGATGTTAAGTGGTCCTTTCTCCCCTGTACAGTTCCCTGGTGTCTAATGCCTCCTCCCTCCACTATACAGTTCCCTGGTGTCTAGTGGCATCCTTCCCTCTCCTATACAGTTTCCCCTCCCCATATGGCTTTCCTTGTGTTCTAGGGCTTACCCTCCAATATTGCTTCTCTGGTGTTCTAAAGTGGGCCAAACCTAATGCAAAGTGGGGAAACCACCTGAGGGCCAAATCTGATGGCTCCGAGGGCCAGATTTGGCCCACGGGCCGGAGTTAGACATGTATGAATTAGGTGGAAGTGTAATGCGCATGCCATATTTAAGTGGCCATGTGGGTTACTTCTGCCTTTCTTTGGTCTGAGCATGCTTGTATGTGAGAAAAACCCCACAGAACAATCTTTCTCATACACTATGAAATTAACTTTTTGACTATGTTTATGTATAGTGCAGTCTCATTGACTGTCACCTGACCTGTCCACACAGCTCATTTCATCTCCTGTACTTTCTGTGGCATCACCATTATTTATTGTTATTGTAATCAACCCGATTTATCTAGTCATCTGGGATTTGGAGCATTGTTGTGTTGAGGAATAGACTATTATCCTGGTGGCAGGGTGTGCTAAGATTTTTCCCATTTATTCTACCAAAATGATTGAATCAAATGAAAGTGAAAAAAACAATCAAGAAAAATGAACCTTTATCCACTTTTTTTCAATAAGAATCCGATTGGACATGTTGGAAAAAATCTTTATATTCAATCTAACGGAATAATCAAACTAAATTATTATCTATTATCTTTGAAAATAAATGTACCATGTATGGGCACCATATGCGAGACCGAGCAAAAATTTGCTCCAAAAAGAATTGATTGAAAGTGTCAATACCTATACCACTATCCCTATTAATTATTGTTTGTACCGCAGTTGAAAAAGAATTGCACCATTAAAGTCGTAGCTATTTTTTTTAAAAATAAAATGGTGCTGCTGACGCACACACACGCTACACCCTCCCCATCCTACCCACCTGCCGGGCAGGGGGGGAAGAAAATATCAATTTTCATTCCAGGTTGTTTGGTAATGAAACGTGGCAAGCCCCGGTGGTGATGAATACTTTCACCAGGCACAGCACATCTAAGTCATGCTGACCTTTCAGTGATTTTTGCTTGTTTATCTCTCCTCTCTTCTCTCTCTCTCTCTCTCTCTTTCTCTCTCTCTCTCTCTCTTTCTCTTTCTCTCTCTCTCTCTCTCTCTCTCTCTCTCTCTCTCTCTCTCTCTCTCTCTCTCTCTCTCTCTCTCTCTCTCTGTGTCTCTCTCCTCTCTCTCTCCACCCATCTTTCTCTCTGTCTCTCTCCTGGTCTCTCCCTCCCTCCTGGTCTCTCTCTCTCCCTCCTCTCTCTTCTCTCTCTCTCTCTCTCACTCTCCTGGTCTCTATCTCTCTCCTGGTCCAAATCCAAAAAGCTTTATTGGCAGGACCAAATACATTTAGCATTGCAAAAGCAAAACAAAAAATTAACATGGGGGGTCCTATAGTCACAGTCCATAGGAGTGTGGAGGATACAATACAATACAATAATACAATAACATTTGTAAAGCGCTTTTCTCCCATAGGACTCACAGCGCATAGCTGTGTCTCAGATTAATACAGGGTTGCAGGCTGGGTTGTGTTACAGAGGAAATAGTCAGATGTTCATGAATGCCAGACTGATGAGGTAGGTTTTCAGTTTAGACTTAAAGTAAACCGAGCACATTTTTTATCACTCAGGACATTTCTATAGCACATGAAAAATGCATGCCGACAATCTGTTTCATTATTAAAACAAACTTTCATTTTACCTTGTATTTTACATTCAAAGTAGATTTAGTAGCCTGTTTAAGTAGGCCTGCCCGACCGCCCCTAACCGCAGAGACTTCAGGAACCTAATTGTTTTATTGAGCTAATTACCAAGAGGTAAATAATGCCTTTTCATCAGCATAGGGGATGAGTAATTAGGACTGTTTCTTCAAAGCCAATGTGTGTGTCAATGTGTCAAGATAGCATCTCTTACTTCTGTAAATAAGGAATGTGAGAAGGGGGGGGGGGGGGGGGGGACATGGCAGCTTCTATGCCAGGAGAGATTCCAGTGAAAGAGAATGTGCATTGGGTGTGGCAGGGAGTTCCAAAGTGTAGGGGCAGCATGACAAAAGGCTCTGTCTCCAAAGGTTTTGAGGTGGACTCTGGGGGTGACCAAGGTGTTACGTCCTTTTGATCTAAGATTGTGGGGGATGTGATGCAGTTGCAACAAGACCTTCAGGTATCCAGGGCCCAGATTGTGCAAGGATTTGAATGTCAGTAAGCCAATCTTAAACAGAATTCTCCATTTTATCGGTAGCCAGTGGAGTGAGCACAGGGTTGGTGTTATGTGGCAATGGCGCGGTTGGCTCGTTAACAGCCTTGCGGCGGCATTCTGTGCTAATTGCAGGCGGCGTAAGTCTTTCTTATGCATGCCTGTGTAGAGGACGTTGCAGTAGTCTAACCTTGATGTGACGAAGGCATGAACTAGGGTTGGAAGATCCTCTGAAGGAGTTAGGTGTTTAATCCTTGCAATATTCCTTAGATGAAAGAAGGAATGTTTCACAACAGCTGAGATTTGATTCCTGAAGCTTAATTTCCCATCAATCAGTACTCCCAGGCTGCGCACACAGTCTGAGTTGTTCAGGTCTGAGCTTACTATCCTTAGCGGTGTTGGTTGAGACTGGAGCTGCTTTGCTGTTGAGCCCTGGCCCTCGATAACAAGAACCTCAGTTTTGTCAGCATTAAGTTTTAGCCAATTATTATTCATCCACTCCTGAAGCTCAGCTAAGCATGCGTTTATTTGTGGAGTAGGGTCTGTGACGCCAGGTTTGAATGACAAATATAGCTGGGTGTCATCAGCATAGCAATGATATGTCACGCCATTTTTGTATGATTTCTCCAAGTGGCAACATGTTCATGGTGAAAAGTAAAGGGGATAATATTTTGCCCTGAGGTACACCTTATTTTAGTGGTACAGGGTTGGAGAGGAAGAGCCCTAAGGCTACCCTTTGTGTTTTGCCAGCCAGGAAGGAGTTGAACCACCGTAGAACAATGCCACAGTACTCTTGTAGCCTGTTGAGCAAGATTTCATGATCGACTGTGTCAAAAGCCGCTGAGAGGTCGAGCAAAATCAGGATGGAATATTGACCCTTGTCTCTTGCAATGAGCAGATCATTGCAAATCTGGGTGAGGGCTGTTTCACAGCTGTGATATTTCCTGAAGCCAGATTGAAGAGGGTCAAGGATGTTGTTTCTGGAGAGCCTGGCTTCAAGTTGGAGGTAGACAGCCTTTTCAATAACTTTTCCCAGAAAGGGGAGGTTTGAGACAGGTCTGTAGCTGTGTAGAGCATCTGGGTCTAAGGATGGTTTCTTGAGTAGTGGCCTGACGATTGCTTCTTTCAGAGTAGAGGGAAACCACCCTTCTTGTAAGGAACCATTGACTATTTTGTGGAATGCCGGTGTAAATAGTTCAGGGCATTTCAACATGAACTTAGTGGGGCCAGGGGCCAGATCGCAGGTAGTCTGGCGAAGGTTTGAGAGGATATCCAAGATGTCTTTTTCAGTGATTACCTTAAAATCAGACCATGGTGGTAGGCTATTTTTGCACCTGTTATATGGCTCCGCATGGGTGTAACGATTGTGGAATTGGTTCCGTGGTCAGCGCACAAGATGCGCGATGACACTGCGGAAATTCTCCACAAGCGTGTAATATGATCCATAATTTCTGATGAGCTGTAGTTTTTGCCAGAGAGGTGATGAATAGGATTCCTCTGTATTTTGGGTCCTGTCCGTGCCCAAATGTATTTAAGTAGTCAAATGGATGGTATGGGGGGGATGAGATATATAGTCCATGGGGGGTAGGGGGGGTATAGGTATACAGCCCATAGGAGAGGGGAGTATGGGGTTATACAGTCCATGTGGTATCATGTTCCTCTCAGTTGGTGGCAGGCAGTGATATATCTGGCTGCTATTTGCACAGTTTTTTCCTCTTCCCCCAGTAGGATATAGAGTTTCCTATCCTCATCTGTTAAGGTGAAATCTGGGATGTGGGCAGAGAGTCTCTGGAAGTGCACACTCTCTCCTCCCGGGGCTTCCATGTCTGTCTGTGTCGCCCTGTCTCTACAGGGAGTGCAGAATTATTAGGCAAATGAGTATCTGGACCACATCATCCTTTTTATGCATGTTGTCTTACTCCAAGCTGTATAGGCTCGAAAGCCTACTACCAATTAAGCATATTAGGTGATGTGCATGTCTGTAATGAGACGCGGTGTGGTCTAATGACATCAACACCCTATATCATGTGTACATAATTATTAGGCAACTTCCTTTCCTTTGGCAAAATGGGTCAAAAGAAGGACTTGACAAGCTCAGAAAAGTCAAAAATAGTGAGATATCTTGCAGAGGGATGCAGCACTCTTAAAATTGCAAAGCTTCTGAAGCGCGATCATCGAACAATCAAGCGTTTCATTCAAAATAGTCAACAGGGTTGCAAGAAGCGTGTGGAAAAACCAAGGTGCAAAATAACTGCCCATGAACTGAGAAAAGTCAAGCATGCAGCTGCCAAGATGCCATTTGCCACCAGTTTGGCCATATTTCAGAGCTGCAACATCACTGGAGTGCCCAAAAGCACAAGGTATGCAATACTCAGAGACATGGCCAAGGTAAGAAAGACGACCACCACTGAACAAGACACACAAGCTGAAACGTCAAGACTGGGCCAAGAAATATCTCAAGACTGATTTTTCTAAATGTTTTATGGACTGATGAAATGAGAGTGAGTCTTGATGGGCCAGATGGATGGGCCCATGGCTGGATTGGTAAAGGGCAGAGAGCTCCAGTCCGACTCAGACGCCAGCAAGGTGGAGGTGGAGTACTGGTTTGGGCTGGTATCATCAAAGATGAGCTTGTGGGGCCTTTTCGGGTTGAGGATGGAGTCAAGCTCAACTCCCAGTCCTACTGCCAGTTTCTGGAAGACACCTTCTTCAAGCAGTGGTACAGGAAGAAGTCTGCATCCTTCAAGAAAAACATGATTTTCATGCAGGACAATGCTCGCATCACCCGCGTCCAAGTACTCCACAGCGTGGCTGGCAAGAAAGGGTATAAAAGAAGAAAAACTAATGACATGGCCTCCTTGTTCACCAGATCTGAACCCCATTGAGAACCTGTGGTCCATCATAAAATGTGAGATTTACAAGGAGGGAAAACAGTACACCTCTCTGAACAGTGTCTGGGAGGCTGTGGTTGCTGCTGCACGCAATGTTGATGGTGAACAGATCAAAACACTGACAGAATCTATGGATGGCAGGCTTTTGAGTGTCCTTGCAAAGAAAGGTGGCTATATTGGTCACTGATTTGTTTTTGTTTTGTTTTTGAATGTCAGAAATTTATATTTGTGAAAGTTGAGATGTTATATTGGTTTCACTAGTAAAAATAATTAATTGAAATGGGTATATATTTGTTTTTTGTTAAGTTGCCTAATAATTATGCACAGTAATAGTCACCTGCACACACAGATATCCCCCTAAAATAGCTAAAACTAAAAACTACTTTCAAAAAGATTCAGCTTTGATATTAATGAGTTTTTTGGGTTCATTGTAAACATGGTTGTTGTTCAATAATAAATTTATTCCTCAAAAATACAACTTGCCTAATAATTCTGCACTCCCTGTATCTCCAGGTTGTGGGCGCTCAGACGGTACAGGCTCAAGGCCTGTCTGTCTTTGTGGTGGTGTAGCCTCTCCAGATATGGAGCCACTGTGTACTCCCTCTGTAGTGATTGGTAGACAGTGCATTTCTGGGAGTTCTTTATGTCACTTCTCCATTCCTCTAGGTCAGTGGTTCCCAACCTTTTCTGGCCCGGGGAACACTTACTGACCATATTTTTCTCCGGGGAACGGCGGGGGAGGGGCGGCGCGGGTGTTTGCGTGACCTAGTGGACAGTGCCGTGCGCAGCAGGCTATGGGGGGGGGGGGCTGCGGCTGCATAGCTAGCATAGTTGCCCCAGTATAGGGAGTTTAGTTGCCCCAGTATGGTTAGTATAGTTGCCCCAGTATAGCTAGTATAGTCCCAGTATGGATAGGTAGTGCCCCTGTATAGTGCCCAGTATGGGTAGGTAGTGCCCCAGTATAGCCAGTAAAGTGCCCAGTATAGCTAGTATAGTGCCCAGTATAGCTAGTATAGTTGCCCCCAGTATAGCTAGTTTAGTTGCCCCCAGTGTAGGTAGTTTAGTTGCCCCCAGTATAGCTAGTTTAGTTGCCCCCAGTATAGCTAGTTTAGTTGCCCCCAGTATAGCTAGTTTAGTTGCCCCCAGTATAGCTAGTTTAGTTGCCCCCAGTATAGCTAGTTTAATTGCCCCAGTATAGCTAGTACAGTTCCCCCCAGTATAGATGCCCAGGAGGGGGGAAGCAGCGCTAGAAGGAGGGGCAGTGGAGGCAGCGGTGGGGAGGGGGGAAATATCCCCCCCTCCCTCACCTGGGACCCCTCCTTCTGCCTCTCTCCCCCTCCATTTAGCGGTGGCAAGTGCAGGCTCCTTCTAGCCCCTCCTTCTAGCGATGCTTCCCCCTCCTGCACCCTACAGTAGGAACAGGTCTGGCGAGAGGCCAGACCTGTACGGCACACCAGGAAACATCCCCCCGCACACTAGTGTGCCGCGGCACAGCGGTTGAAAAACGCTGCTCTAGGTATTGGTCCATGCAGCTTTCTATCGTTCCTTTTATTTGGGCTTTTGTCAGCCTGTGTTGGTGGTCTTGGCTGGGCTGGCTGTTGACGCTTTTTCTCCTAGGTGAAATGTTCAAACTTGGCAATAAAATGCCTTTTAAACCACCAACAAGCAAACAAATACTCAAAATAACTTTCATAGTACTTTTTCACCTACTTTTTGGTACTTTTTCCATTGCAAAATCCTAAAAAGTTGTTATAAATCGAAGATGAAAAATTATCTCCTAGGAGAAAACTCAGGTGAAAAAGTGAATTGCATATGGCCCCTGGTCTCTCTCTCCCTCCTCTCTTCTCTCTCGCGCTCTCTCTCTCTCCTGGTCTCTCTCTCCCTCCTCTCTTTCTCTCTCGCGCTCTCTCTCTCTCCTGGTCTCTCTCTCCCTCCTCTCTTCTTTCTCTCTCTCTCTCTCTCTCT